>NC_067247.2:176166925-176474592 GCF_019359855.2 Lolium perenne | reverse complement strand
TATCTTACTAGAAAAGGCATGAGAGCATCACCAATTAACAGTTGCCTCTCTTGGCTATCACCAAGGCATAAGTTAAATATCCCCTTGTAGATAACACCACAAAGAAGACAGGTGCATTGGTTTGGCATAAAAAAACATTCATATTTTATTTTCAAATATTTTTGAAAAAGCAGGAAATCATTCTTCCTATTTTATTTGGCATGCATAACACTACACAAGAATAGGAAGTAAATAATATGCCACACCATTTGAAATCTTAATAAAAACAATAGAACTTGGTTTAAGTTGCAGAGGTTTTGTTTGGCAAGAATAGAACATAGGTTGACCTTTAAAAAAAAACAAAGAGGTGGTCAAAGATTTTAATTAAACAAAAAGTTTTGGTTCAACAAATCATGTGACACACACATATTACTAACAGTAACAAATATGCATGAAAAGAGACTAACAATATGTTTCCTAGATGGCCAGTACTAAAACAAGACTAACCCAATTGGATTCACTCAAAAAGGTTAATCCTACAAATTTAGGAATTTGCTGGAATCTGCACTGTACATAAAACAAGATCTGTAGCCAAAAATCGTATAAAAATCCTAAAAATATGAGGTCAGTGGTATCTTAAAGGTATTGAAAACATGGTTCTAACGCAATTGGTTTCACTCAAAAATTCATTTCCAAGCTCCTGGGGTAATTGGACAAACTCAGATTTGACCAAAACTTGATCTGTGAACCATTTCAATTTTAGGAGGGTACTTGAAGTGGAACCTACGGCAAAATGAAGCTATTGCAGAGGGATTTCACCCACAGTTGAGTTTGCCCAAAAATATTTTGTAGAAAGATTTAGATCTAACAAACAATGATTCTGCATGTTTTCAGAACTTTATTTACCCAGGAAATTATATACCGATTTTGAGAATGAGACCAGTGCCAAGTTGTAGATCTTTTCTTTGGCTACCCGTGGAACTTCAAATCACTCGATTCTGAGCTATACATGAGTTTTTGCGGATTTTACAAGATCGTACAGAATCTGAAACAGCAAGATTGTAGGAATTACAGATTGGATTTGCACGAACTTTGGTCAAAGATTTCAGATCTGAGGATGGTTGAAGCTTCTCCATGCTTGATTCAACATGCACCCGCATCAAGATCCAATCTTAGCAAGAGAGGAAAAGAGAAGAGGAGAGGAAACCATCTAGGGATAGAGGAAAAGAGAGAGAGGGATGCTCTGATGGTGACCCGGGGAGAGGAGGAGCTTGAGGGAGGAGGGGAGCTGCATCTTGGCTGGTTTCCATGGCCATGGCTCGGCTATGGAGCATAGGAGGACAGCAGCTCGTGGGTGGAGTGTACGAGAAAGATGGGAGGGAGTGGAGGAAGGAGTGGAGAGTGGAGAAATGAGAAGAAAAGAGGAGGGGGTGGCCGACCAAGGACATTATATAGAGGGAGGGTGGGTGGCAGCCTCCTCATTGATTGGCTAGGTGGGTGGTTGCCTCTTCATTGATTGGATAAGGTGGGTGGCAAGGCTTGTGGGAGAAGGAAGTGAGGAGGAATGAGAGAGATGAAGAGATTAAGCTCATGCATGCCAAGAGCTAGGCATGGTCGGCTCCATTTGTGCCATGCAAAATGAATCATCAAAATGGAGCTTCCATCATGCATGTCGATCAAGGTGGAGCCACATGATTCCTTTCCAAGATGGTGGCTTAGATGATGTATATGAAAATATAAAAAAGATAGAGATGGAGGAAGAGTGTGATGGTGATATGCACCACGATTGTATTTGTTGCTTGATGGCTTTGTGCCAAGGAGATGATGGTGATGGTGGTGTACAAGGTTTCATGTGCATGCCATCTTGGAGATGGCTGCCACAAGATTTGAGTCTTGAACTACTCAAAACAAGATGAAAGAGAGAGGGTGATGATGATGGTGGTAGATCTAAAATGAAAACTAGAATTGTTTTGAATGATTTTTAGAAACCATTAGGTAGATGGAGATGAATCACTTGAAAGTCCAAACATGGTTTGGTGAGTATAATGAGATCAAAATCAGAGGGGTGCATAAGGTGCCTAAGGGTTGTTCTTCAAATAATAGGTCAAAGTGATGATGGAAAACCATACAAGAGTGAGATGGGCATGATGAAATACAAGTTGTTATTCAGATTCCCAACTTAAAAGGAGGGGTCTTCAACACTATGAGAGTTGATCAAAATATTTGGATAGGTTTTATGTTGGACTTGCCTTTGAAATCTTTTTGAAATAGACAAAATAATATTTAAAATAAATTAGGTCTACTTGCATTATAATGCCAAATAGATTTTTCCCAAATGTTATCAAAAGGGTGCAAGGATGGCACATGTGCCTTAACCATGCATTTAAAAGAAAGAATAAACATAAATGCTTTTGTAGAAAATATTTTTGGGGTTGAAATAAATGTGGTGGTACAAAATACCATCCACAATCCCTTTTGTTATTTGAAGAAAACATTTGAAGAGTTTTCATAAAACTAGAAGTGGTTTTGTGGTTAAAACTAGATAAGAAAAACAATAGGGTTTTGAGAAAGAAAACTAATTTAGGGAGGAGTGTTCTCAAGGGTAGATGGTGGCTACAAAATGTACCCATCATTCCCACTATGGGTTTTGTGAAGATTAAACTTGGATAAAGATAAAAACAAGAGGTAAAAGAGGAAGAAGTGATCTAGTGGTGAAACGTTGAATAGGGTATAAGATCAAGTTGAATATATGTGTTGCTAGGATAGACTGAGACATACAAGACGTGGAAGTTGTAGGGGGTGTTGCATAGATGAGATCCATGCATAGAGGTTACCAATAACAGTTGTGGGTGCTTAGAGATCAACTGCCCAAGTTTGAACATTTTAAGCCTGCCAAAACATATTTTTGACTTGGCTTCAAAACCAACAAGGATAAGAAGTGGGTAAGACAGTGATCTGGCCCCAAGCATTGGGATGGTTGGGGAGTTCTCAAGACAAGGTATATCTAGGGACAAGTGTATTACATTAGATGGAAAAAGGATCGCTAAATCTAAAGGCTCCAAAACTGATCCTGAGAGCAGTTTTATGACTTAGCCAAATTTTGGTGAGGTTTGAGGGTTTTTGACTAGGGCATAAGAGAAGGAGGTAGAAAGGGGTAGATGATCCCAAGTTTTGAATTCAAGGATGGGTTGAGCTAAAGTATACCACAAAGATGAAGTTTGAGTAGGCACACCTATGTGGCCATAAGTGGAAAGGTTAGATGTAGTAAAAGGGATTTTTTTTCCTAAGACACACATGTGTTTTATTAGGTGAGTTGATTGTCTTACCACTAGAGGTGCTGTGCTTTGGGGTAGCTCAAGACAAAACTCAACAAGCAAATCAAGACAATTCATCTACCATCAGATCAAAGCATTTCATTATAACAAAAAAAAATCAAGGCAATTCATCTAATTAGACTTTAGAAATAGTTTTTGTTCCCCCTGATTTTTGCACTATGGACAACTAAACAGGGTTGCGAAAGTTGGGGTGTGATGTTAACCTATTAACAAGATGCCATAGTGCCAGTTCCCTATTTTCTTCTGTTTTGTATTTCAGAAAAGTTGTACAAGAAATATTCTCGGAATTGGACGAAACAAAAGCCGAAGTCAATATTTTTCCGTAACGAAGACAGATTCCAGAGGGAGGTCGGAGAAAGGCAGCAGGGCGGCCAGACTAGCCCTAGGCGCGGCCTGGCCCTAGCCCGCGCCTAGGGGTGGTGTGGCCACCCTGGCCTCCACCGACATCGCCCCTCCGCCTATTTAATCACGATCTCGGGAAAACACTGAACACCCGAGGCTCCATCCACAAAAGTTCCTTCGCGGACGCCATCGCAGACCCTAGCTCGAGAGGTTTCTGAAGCTCTTCCCGGCACCCTACCGGAGGGGGAAATCATCGCTGGAGGCATCTACATCGTCATGCCCGCCTCCGAAGTGATGCGTGAGCAGTTCATCCCTGGACTATGGGTCCATAGCAGTAGCTAGATGGTTATCTTCTCCAATTTGTGCCTCATGTTTAGATCTTGTGAGCTGCCCTACATGATCAAGATCATCCTTATGTAATGCTACATGTTGTGTTTGCTGGGATCCAATGAATATTGTATACTATGTTGAGATCGATTATATATTCTTGTCATATGTTATTTGTGATCTTGCATGCTCTCCGTTGCTAGTAGATACCCTGGCCAAGTAGATGCTTGTGACTCCGAGAGGGAATATTTATGCTCGATAGTAGGTTCATGCCTCTAGTTTGCTGGAAGAGTGACAATAACTTCTAAGATTGTAGATGTGTTGTTGCTACTAGGGAGAAAACAACAATGTTTTATCCAAGGGTAATTAATAATTATATTGTTTACTTTAGACACATTGCTTAATGTGATAATCTGCTGCTTGCAACTTAATACTGGAAGGGGTTCAGACGATAACCGGAAGGTGGATTATTAGTCATAGACGTAGTTGGATTACGGTCTATTTATTATGTTGTAATGCCCAAATGAATCTCATAGTAATCATCTTGTCATGTATGGTCGGTATTCTCTCAATTACCCAGCTATAATTTGTTCACCCAACATGTTATTTATCTTTATGGAGAGACACCTCTAGTGAACTGTGGACCCCGGTCCTTTTCTTTACACTGATAAATTCATCCAATGCAATCCTGCTCTGTTCACTTACTGCAAGCTTTATTCTCTTTAATTACTGCAAACATCTACTTTCACTCGATACATTTAATCCTTTGTGTTCAGCAAAACCGGTGAGATTGACAACCTCACTGTGAGTTGGGGAAAAGTATTTTGGTTGTGTTGTGTGCAGGTTCCACGTTGTTGCTGACGCCGGTAGTGCGTCCTGCCAATAGTCAGCCAACAACACCTTCAGAAGTCACGCCTTTCTCCTACTGGTCGATTAAGCCTTGGTTTCTTACCGAGGGAAAACTTGTTGTTGTGCTCATCCCGCCTTACTCTTGGGGTTCCCCAACGTGATTGCCAACTTCCATGGCAACACCATCAAGCATATGATTAAAATAACATCTAACATGACATGCCAAAGTCTAAGCCACAGTCTAAACAAGCTTCCTTTTGCATCACTATAAGCATGAATTTTTTTACTCGTCTCCAACACCAATCAACTTATCTGAAACAACTCTCATAGATAATAATCAATAAATACCAGATATCTAATAATACCCAACTAAAGAAACCAACAAGCTCTGAACAAAATACGAGTGGAAAACCAGAGCTAAACGCAGTACTAGCAAAAGAGAACACTCGCAGAATAATAGGAGTGAAAACTAGAGTGTTCTATGCAATGAAAACAGAGTGTGTCTACCTTAAAAACAAATATATTAGGTTCCAACCATATGCTACAACAAACAAAACAAAAGAAAACTAAAAACATAAACAAAGACGCTCCAAGAACAACACATAACATATGAAGCAATAAAATTATAGTGTCTTGAAAGATGACCTGATATTTTTGTTGATGAAGCAAGATTTGATGGTTGTACCTCTTGGATATTTTTTGGGGTTAAATGGGCATCCCCAAGCTTGAGATTTTGTCCATCCTTCATCTCATCACATTATTCTTCTCTCCTACACTTGAAAACTTCCTTCATACAAAACTTCACACAATTCTCATTATAGCAACATTAGTGCAATCAAAATAAAAAATCCATGTGGTTCAGTTCTAACATAAGTTAAACATCCATTAATACATTTAGCTACCGTAGCAACTTATTTGGAAAGCTCTTTCTCTAAAAAGTACGCAAGAAAAGATTAAGAGTTAAATGTAAATGTGGTAGAAATCTATCAAAACAGAACAGCAGCTAAAGATCGATTTTTTCGAAAATCCTCTGTTGCTCAAATAGAAAAGTGCACAACTAACGAAAGTTAGAAAATAACCTGGGGCATATGCAAAAAACTTATCAGCTCCAAATTACGTTCTGTCTGGAAATACGAATATTTCTGGTGACAACACAGAATCAGTTTCAGGACAGCAACTTCCCCAAATCTTACTTTCTTCCTATTAATGGCTATTCTTGACACAAAAACGAAATAAAAAGGATAAGGAGAGGTTATTACAGAGGTAAAAACTTCCAAGACTCAACAAAATAAAAAATACATAAATAAAATAATGGTTTGTCTCCATAAACACTTTTCTTTAATGCCTTTTAGCTAGGCGCTATAGTTTTAATGATGCTCTCATGAAAATATAAAATGAAACAAAAGGAGCATCAAGAAGCAAATTCAAAACACATTTAGGTCTAACTAACTTCCTATGCATAGGAATATTGTACACAAATAAATTCATAAAGAAAAAATCAACAAGCATAGGAAGATAAAATAAGAGTAACTTCAAAACTTTCAGCATACAGAGAGGTATTTTAGTACCATGAAAACTTCTACAACCTTATTTTCCTCTCTCATAATAATTTTCAGTAGCATCATGAATAAACTCAACAAATATAACTATCACATAAAGCATGCTTTTCATGATCTACAAACACTTAATTTTTATCAAGCTCAAAAAAAGTGGGATTAAAACATTCAAACTCACTTTTAACAATTTTATAAGAAGATGATTGATCATTCTCAAGAGGTATGGGGCTCCAAGATAAAGTAAAAATCCCTCCAATCTCATTTTCAATATATAGTAGTACAATTAATATTATCAACCTATATAGGACCATCATCTAGAGCTTTATCATAAACATTTTCTAAGCAAAACTCTTTAGTAGCATGCATTTTGAAGTTAGGCACAAATAAAGGATTATCATAAGATTTATCAAAATAGCAGGGATTATCATAGATAACAAGAGAGTAATTATTATCACAAGTTTTACTCATAGTAAATATTTTAAGAGAATCCACAGGAACATAACATTCATCCTCCTTCGGTAAGCATGGGGGACAATCAAATAGTGTAAGGATAAAGAGTTACTCTCATTAGAAGGTAGGCATGGGTAGCTAATCCATTCTTCCTCCTTTTGTTCATCACTCTCCTCCTCTTTTTCATCTAATGAGCTTTTAGGTTCAACAATTTCTTCTTCCACAAGTTCCTTCAAATTGTGGATACATTCTTGTGCATGACTGAGTCTCTATTTATAATCAATGATATAACAATTATTGATAAAATTTTCTATGCAATAATCAAGGATATAAGAGACCATATCTTTAAGGTTATTACAAGCAAACATGTAGGTTTCATAATTTTTAGACATGAAGGATTCTATTTCAGAAGCTCCCATAAATAAAACAAATTGTTCTACTTCTTCAAATCCAAGATGAATATAGTTATTTCAATGATAGTTCACAATTAAAACTTCTTTACTAAAGCCACATTGGAATTTAAGATGTTTAGTATCCTGTTCAGAGCAACAATTTATATCATGGCGTTTAAGCAAAATTTCAGCAATTTTATTCTACTGTTTTAACACGTCTCTCATGACTTTACCCTTATATGATTCTCTATACTTTACAAATAGTTCCATAGAGGTTCTAGCATGTTCTTCCATAACTCAATTTTTTTAGATTTTCGGCTTTTCAAAATTTTACGGATTTTTGGGTATATAAGAAAAATAAAACAAGACAAAAATAAACTAGACAAAAGTAAACTAAACAAAACACAACTAAACATAAATAAACTAGATAAGACAAAATAAAATAAAAATAGAGAGACATGTAAAGTGTACTCCCTAGGTGAACTTATGAGTAGAGCTATGCTCCCCGGCAATGTCGCCAGAAAATAGTTTTGATAACCCACAAGTATAGGGGATCGCAAAGTCTTCGAGGGAAGTAAAACTCAAATTTATTGATTCGACACAAGGAGAGAGCATACAAGATCTTAAATAAATAATAGTATGATAATATGATGAATAATTTGATCACATTCCACAATTTATCGTATCGCAACAAACACAACACTAATTACATCATATGGATCTCAATTATGTAAGACAGCTCATGAGATCATCGTATTGAAGCACACGGGAGAGAGAGTACCAACTAGCTACAGCCGAGAACCCGTAGTCCATGGGGGAACTACTCACGAACCATCATGGAGTAAAAATAGAGGCGGTGGAGTCGATGGAGATGGCTCCGGGGGTCAATTCCCGTCCCGACAGGGTGCCGAAACAGGAACTTCTAACCTATTTTTTAGGGTTTTTGCGCCAAAGGCAATTTATAGGCGGAAGGGCGAGGTCGGTGGGTGCTAGGAGACCCCACACCACCCCATGGCGTGGCAAGGGGGACCCGCGCCAAGGGCTGGTGTGGCCTCCCTAGTGCCCTCCTCCGTCTCTGCTCTGGACTCCGTCTTCATGTCAGAAAAAAATAGGAGGTTTGCCTTTTGTTTCGTCCAATTCCAAGAATATTTTCTGTACAACTTTTCTGAAATACAAAAACAGCAAAAAATAGGAACTGACACTGTGGCATCTTGTCAATAGGTTAGTTCCAGAAAATGCATAAAAGTGCCACGAAGTGTAGACAAAACATATAGATACGTTTGCAACATATCACAGACGTCGCAGGCGCCTGGCCACCCCCGGCCCCGGTCTCCATCGTGGTCCCCGCCCGCATTAAATATTACACGCATCGGTCCGTTTGCGGGGTCCTCACCAACTCGCGCCTGCCACGTCGCTGCCAACTGCTCCTGCTAGATCTTCTGTGTCAATTCCTGCCGCTGCTCTCCCTATGGCTGGAGTCGAAACCAGGCTTCAAAAAGGTAATAAAACATCCAAAGATTTAGAAAGATTTAGAAAGATGGTACAGATGAACCACGATCCCTTTCCGAGGCTCTTAAAGATTCTAACTGACGCAAAGAATGGAGGAAGAGAATGATGATTTGCTTCACAATAAAACATGGCACTTGGTTCCACTGAGTTTCAACAAAAAATTGATTGACTTCAGATGGGTATACCACATCAAGAAACGAGCAGATGACAGTAATGACAGGTACAAAGAAAGTCTTGTTGCAAAAGATTTTAAGCAACGATATGCAATTGACTATGAAGATACTTTTAGTCGTGTAGTCAAAGTACCTACTATCAGAACTGTGTTATCTATTTCAGTCTCCAGAGGTTGGAATTCGCGACAACTAGATGTGAAGAACGTGTTTCTCCATGGTATGGAAAAGGAGGTTTACATGATACAACCACCAGGTTTTGAGAATCCTAATGTTTCTGATTATGTTTGCAAGCTTGATAAAGCTCTTTACGGTCTAAAGTAAGCCCCCTGACCATGGTACTCTCGCCTCAACTCTAAATTACATGACTATGTTATCTCACCATCCAAAGCAGATACATCTTTGTTTCTTTATCAAAAAATCAGATATTACCATATTTGTCTTGATTTATGTTGATGATATTATTGTCACAAACTCCTCAGATCATGCCATTAACGCCTTTCTTCAAGATGCCAATAAGGATTTTGCTATTAAGGATTTTGGAGTCTTGCACTATTTTCTTGGTATTGAGGTCAAGAAAACCTCAGCCGGCCTAGTTTTGACACAAGGAAAGTATGCCTTAGAATTGCTTGAAAAAGTTGGTATGCTGAAACTTAATTCTGCACCCACACCTCTGTCATCTACAGATCCATTGTCTCTTGTTGCAGGATATCCTCTCGGGTCTGAAGATAGCACACAATATCACAACATAGTTGGTGCTCTGCAGTATCTTACACCCACCCGTACTGACTTGGCTTTCTCAGTAAATAACGTATGTCAATATATTCATGCTCCTACAACTGTACATTGACAACTATCAAGAGGATTGTACGATACTGCGATGCAGATTGGGCTGGTTGTCTTGATGATAGACGTTCTACATGTGGTTTTGCTATATTCTTAGGACCAAACTTGATTTCTTGAAGTGCCGGAAAACAAGCCACAATTTCTCGTTCAAGTACTGAAGCAATGTATAAAGTTTTAGCAAATGCCACAGCTGAAATGATATGGGTTGAAGCACTTCTAAATGTGCTTGGAGTCAAATTACATGATAAACTTTGTATTTGGTGTGACAACATTGGTGCCACACATTTGTCTGCAAATTTAGTTTTCCATGCTCGCACTGAACACATTGAGATTAACTTTCACTTTGTTCGTGAAAGAGTTGCAAATAAAAGGCTAGATATTAGAGTTGTCTCTAGTAAATATCAGGTTGCAGATGGCTTTACAAAAGCACTTCCAGTTAGGAATCTACACGAGCTTAGGCGTAATCTAAATCTTGTATCAAGGTTAGATTAGGGGGGGGGGGGGGGGGCTAATAGAGTTGTAATACCGCACTATACGGATATATTGTAGTACACCGCATGTATAGTGCCCCACATGTAATACCTGACAAGGGTTGTTCTTGCCCTCTATATAACAAGCAACCTGGCCCTCTGGAGGTTAACCGATTCCACTACGTTAGTAAATAGTATGAACGTGCCTAGTTACGCACATTTGCCACACACCTTTTGTGACGAATTGGACACACCCAAGGTTTAGTCCCTCTCTAGACCCGGAGAGTTCACTTAACCGACTCGGAGCATCAGGAATGCCAACCTGGGCCATCGTCGGTGGCTTAGCTATCCTTATCATCCTGGTCTCATCACTAGGGAGGAAGGAACAGTGAGCCCAATTGTATCGTGGGCTTCTCGGTCCCACTACCAGCTTGGTTGCTACCATCATGTTTGTCGTGTGGAAAGTGGAAACCAATACATCTGGTATTTGTTCTCGAGGTAATGAAAATAAATGTAAAATATTGATATCTGAACAAATTGTTAATAGCTGTGAAAAAATCCAGAGTTAATACAAATACAAATGTGGTGTTGAATTTTATATAAAATATTGATATCAAAATGGATATATATGTATCTGAATAGAATTAGGTTAACTAATTCCAGCAGTTTTTAGGCATGTATGACAATTATTCAATCTAACATGTGGCCAATTATGTTTCTTTGTGATCCGAAAAATAACTTTTGAACTTGAGTTCATATGCTCCTGGTTGAATAAAAAATCAAATAAAATAGCAAACAAATTCAAAAAAATCTGAAATTTTGTACAATAAACATGAAAAAGCTGCACACCAAAAATATCCGAGAAAAGACATATTTAATGGTATGCGCAAAAAGACAAAATACGGTGTTGTTTGAAACATCTAGATATTATCATTCCGATTTGCTTTTTTCGCATAGACCATTTAGACTTTGCTTTGATTCAAATACTTAAATTTTTTGGGACTGCGGTCCCCCGAGTTTTATCATAAATGATGTAACGACCGATGTATCGTTGTTCCAAGTGAAATAGAAAGCGCCAGGTAGTCTTTCCGTCAAAAGAAAAATTTCTCCCTATACATTCTAGCAATCCAGCAGCAGCGAACCATTTTCCAATCCAGTCCCAAAGTTCATGCTCACATCCCTGCATGTCCGCGTGCCAGAACTGGTAACCAAACGAACACTCACAGTGCAGAAACTTGAATTTGTTTGCTCCGGAGATATCCAAATCGAAGAGAGCCTAGAAACTGACCGCGCGTCGGCGATCTTGAGGGCAAAGAAGACCCAAGGAATCGCTTGCGTATCCTATTACATAGTTTGTTGGCTTTAGTTTTCCTCTGACACAGCTTCAAATTTGCTAATACTTGGTTAAATAATGAGGATTTCCTGTTGTAAGTTGCAAATATTTGGACGCAACTCCGATCCTATCGACATGTTAAACATCAAGCTAAAAATATTTAAAAAATATTTCAAAGGCTGGGGGTCTAATTTATTTGGTCATGTTAAAAAAAAGAAAGATAGAGTTAAAATAGAGCTCTATCCCTTAGATCAAGAGGAGGATAAAAGGGAGTTGGCTCCTAAGAAGGTGGTAAAAAAGACACAAATCAAGGTGGAGCTATATAACATACATGCAGAGGAAGAGTCTTATTGGCACCAAATATCTCATGCTAGGTGGGTTTTGCATGGTGATCAGAACACTTCCTATTCTCGTAAGATTGCTAATGGAAGGAAAAAAAGAAACACAGTCCATTCCCTGGATGATAATGGTGTACTTGTAGAAGGCATGGGAGATTTGCTAATTCATGCCACAGACTATTACAAAAAATGGTTTGGTCCAGCCCCTAGTAACATGTTCAACTTATCTCCTAACTTGTGGACTGATGAAGAAACCTTAAATGCCGCTGATAATGCTGACCTAACCAGACCCTTTACTACTGAGGAGATTAAAAAAGCTCTTTTCTCTATGGAAACTAATCGTGCTCCGGGTCCGGATGATATCTCTAGTGAGTTCTACCAACATTTCTGGGAAGTAGTAAAAGATGATATCATGAACTTATTCTATGGTTTCTATAATGGAACTTTGGATCTGCAATGCCTTAACTATAAGGTAATAACCTTGCTACCAAAAATGGCTGATGCCAGCAAAATTCAGCAATTTAGACCCATTTGCCTTCTTTGATGCATTTATAAGTTGATTACAAAAAATTGGCAACACGGCTAGAACCTTATGCAAGCAAGCTTTTTAGTGTTCAATAAATGCTTTTATTAAGAACATGTATCTTATGTATGGAGTCTTTTCTTTACACGAGATTATGCATCATGTGCATGTTAAAAAACAAGTGGGTATCATTTTGAAAATTGATTTCGAAAAAGCATATGGCATGGTTAATTGGGACTTCCTCCTAGGTTGTCATGAGACGAGAGGTTTCTGCTCCCTTTGGTGTTCTTGGATTAGACAATCCTTAAATAATGGGACAGTGAGTGTGAAAATTAACAATGAGATGGGTCCCTATTTTAAGAGCGCTAAAGGGGTGCGTCAAGGTGACTCCATGTCTCCCTTTTTGTTTAATATGGTTGGAGAAACTTTAACGAAAATGGTTTTACAAGCGCAACAAAATGGTTTGCTTAGTGGTTTGGCCATTGATCTTGTTGAGAATGGTGTCGCTATTCTTCAATATGCGGATGACACGGTCTTATGTTTGTCGCATAACCCTAAGAATGCTATGAATCTTAAGTTGTTGCTATACATGTTTGAGCTCATGTCGGGTCTACAAATAAACTTTATGAAAAGTGCAATTTTTTCAATCAACGCGGACAATGATACACAAATTTTTATTCTGACTTGTTCAATTGTCAAGTGGGGCAATTACCCATGAAGTATCTGGGTATGCCAGTTACTTTTGCTACCGTAAAAAATATTGACTAGGACTTCCTGGATCGGTGACCCGACAACCTCTGGAGGGCGTCTGGTCCTACTGGATTCTAGCCTATCCGGTGTCCCCTATTTTTATATGTCTATGTTCCTGATGAACAAGACATTTGTGGAGAAAATTGACAAGCATAGAAGAATTTTTTTGGGGGCTGGTAAGAAGAACAAAAGGAAATATCATTTGGTTAAATGGACAAGAATTTGTCGCTCAAAAAAATAAAGGGGGTCTGGGTGTCAAGGACCTTAGGAAGCAAAACATCAGTCTCCTATGTAAGTGGTGGTGGAAACTAGATATATAAAATGTCATGTAGCAAACCATCGTTAAAGCCAAGTATCTTAGAAATAAGTCAGTCGCCTCGGTTAAGCCGAGAGTGCAAGATTCTCCTGGATGGAAAAATCTGTTAAAAGTAAATGATTTCTGTTTTGCGGGGAGAAAAGTTATGCTGCAAAAAGGGAACCTTGTGAGGTTCTTGATGGTCCCTTGGCTTGATGATACTCCTTTATGTGAATCCTTCACAACTCTTTTTGACATTTGTCAAGGGAAAGATTGGATGTTTTAGAAAGTCATGAGTTGTAATTTGATTGTTCCTTTCCGGAGGAGGATGTTACCTGACATGGTGTCTCAGTGGGATTTTATTAAAACCTGTGCTCTTAGTCCTAGCTCCCTGAATTCGGATATAGTTACCTGGAGCTTGAGTGCTAATGGTTGTTTCTCCACCAAATCGATGTATCAACATATAGAGAAGAACTTGGCTGGATCTCATAATAAGTGGATTTGGAAAGCAAAAATCCCTTTGAAAATTAAAATTTTCTTGTGACAGCTCTTTCAAAATGCTATTTTAACAAGAGACAATCTTAAAAAGCGAAAGTGGGTTGGTTCTCCTCTATGTTCCTTTTGTTACCAGGAGGAGACTATGAGACATTTATTCTTTGAATGTTCTAATGCTAAGGTGGTCTGGGGCAACCTGGGAGAGATCTAAGGGACTCCGATGTGTCCCTCTTCTTTATGGCAAAGTGTGGCATGGTTTTATCAGTTTTATCCTCAAGGGAGGAAATTTCATATGTTGCTTCTTGCTGCCATTTGCTTGGCGATTTGGAATGTTAGGAATAAAATAACTTTTCAGAAAGATGTTGTCCGTTCCCCTATGGTGACCATTGCTATGATCTGTTTGTTGTCTGTTCGGGCGTGAAGATGGGGAAAGGATCAAGCTGGGAGCGGACCAAATGCTCCACCAGGCGTCTGCGCTTCACTCCAATGCGGCTCCGGCGACTCGAACCGCTAGACCGTGGATGGCGGAGTTTGATTATCCCCTGTAGTTGTTGATGATCTTTTGCAGTAGTTCATGGAAGATTCTTCTGGCTGGATGGTTTTGCTAGTTGTATGCTTGATATGTGTTGGTACCCTTTGAACCCCTGTAGTGTAGGGTAAGTTTTTTGCCCCACAGCTTGGTTTTCGATGCCGAGATCTAGCAGCGGGTTTTCCTACCACTTTGTTTTCCTTTGCTGGGCATGGTCTGTCCCTTTGTTTTCGTTTCTCCTGTTTTGTTCTGGAAACTGAACATGTGTATTTCCGTTATGCTTGTAATGGAAAAGGAAAAAGTCCCAGTTGGAAGTTTTCCTCCGACACCTCATCCAGATTGACGAGGAAGATTTTACTATGTGGATACCAATGACTGTTAGTCAAAGCTACGTACCACAAACTGTTTCTCTTCAATGTCTTAGCCGATCAGTATTTATACGTTTCATAGGAAGAGTTGTTGATGTTCGGAGCATGCAACTGTGATGAACTTAATGACAGTTATGCAGTCCCTTGTCACGAAAAACGGGTGATCTTTTACCATTCAATTTGTATGAAGTGCAGGCCGGCATATGTTGCCAGTTGCCACACACTCTTGGATACAAAAGCATGTACACGAGCAAACTGCAGGGTGAAAGCATCGCAAGCCGTGATCCTCCCTGTGAACTGAGAAACTAGCACTAGCAAGCATCGCAAGCCGTGATCTATACACGTACGATATGTGTATCCACCACGTTCGGCACGTCCACACCGCACAGCACCACAATGAGCACGTTTGATTCGATCCGCACGTGAGTGTAAATATCCGACACCAAATTAAGCCTAGTTTTCTCTCTTCTTATCTGTAAAACAAACAAACAAATAAACAAACCGTGATTTCAGGTTGTTCGTTAATCGCTCCGGCAACTAGCTCCTCTCCACGTCAGTATTCCGGTGAGTTATCTATCTATCTATCTATCCATGCGATCGACGCATGGATGTCGCCGGCCGCCCGCAGAACCAAATTTCAAATTTCGAAAATTTGTTAGTTCCCTCCACAGTCCACGCGCATCTTGCTAGCTCCCTATATATACACATCACACACGCACCAACTCTCCACATCGATCTCACACACCGGCCGGGACCATCTCGATCAGGTAGGAACAATGGCGCCCTCGTCCAGGCATCTGCTTCTCCTCCTCCTAGCCACCACCCTCATCGTCCCGCGCGCCTCCTCCCACGACGACGGCGGCGCCGGCAAGGCCGTGTACACCAAGGTCTGCGACGAGTCCCGGTTCGAGGCGGCCGGGCTGGTCATGTCCCGGTACCCGTACTGCAACGCGTCCATTCCGTACGCCGACCGCGTGCACGACCTCATCGGCTGGATGACGGTGGAGGAGAAGGTGTCCAACCTCGGGGACTGGGCCGACGGCGCGCCCCGTATAGGGCTGCCGCCCTACATGTGGTGGTCGGAGGCTCTGCACGGGCTCTCCAGCACCGGCCCCACCACCAAGTTCGACGACCCCAAGAAGCCCCGCCTCCACTCCGGCCGCGCCGCCGTCTTCAACGGCACCGTCTTCGCCAACGTCATCAACAGCGCCGCATCCTTCAACGAGACCCTCTGGATGTCCATCGGACAGGTAACCTACAGTCACGCACATGTCACGCATGTCAATGCCACGTCGTAAGCTTTTTCATGCACTAACAAACTTGCTGTGGCAATGGTGTTTTGTTGGCAGGCGATCTCGACGGAGGCTCGCGCGATGTACAACCTGGGCAAGAGCGGGCTGACTTACTGGAGCCCCAACATCAACGTGGTGCGCGACCCGCGGTGGGGCCGCGCACTGGAGACCCCCGGCGAGGACCCCTACGTCGTCGGCCGCTACGCCGTCAACTTCGTGCGCGGCATGCAGGACGTCCCGGGCCACGCCGGCGCCGGCGTCGACCCCATGTCCCGCCCGCTCAAGACCGCCGCCTGCTGCAAGCACTACGCCGCCTACGACGTCGACGACTGGTACGGCCACAACCGCTTCAAGTTCGACGCCCGCGTCGAGGAGCGCGACATGGTCGAGACCTTCCAGCGCCCATTCGAGATGTGCGTCCGCGACGGCGACGTCAGCAGCGTCATGTGCTCCTACAACCGCGTCAACGGCATCCCGGCATGCGCCGACGCGCGCCTGCTCTCCGGCACCATCCGCCGCGACTGGGGCCTCCACGGCTACATCGTCTCCGACTGCGACGCCGTGCGCGTCATGGCCCTCAACGCCACATGGCTCGGCTACACCGCTGTCGAGGCCAGCGCCGCCGTGCTCAAGGCAGGGCTCGACCTCGACTGCGGGATGAGCTGGATCGTGCAGGACGGCAAGCCCGTCATGGACTACCTCACCTCCTACGGCATGGAGGCCATCCGCATGGGCAAGATGCGCGAGGCCGACATCGACAACGCCCTCACCAACCTCTACATGACGCTCATGAGGCTCGGCTACTTCGACGGCATGTCAAAGTACGAGACCCTCAACGAGAAGGACATCTGCACCGACCAACACAAGAGCCTCGCCCTCGATGGCGCCAGGCAAGGGATGGTGCTCCTCAAGAACAACGACAACCTTCTGCCCCTAAACGCCGACAAGCTCGGCGCCGTCACCATCCGCGGCCCGCACGCCGAGGCACCCGAGAAGGTCATGGACGGTGACTACACAGGTCAGATCACTTGTTCTGAAACTACTCAACAGAGTTTGCACTTACTGGTCGACACATCACATACTCAAATGCTGCACATTCTCTTCAACTTATGATTAATTGCTGCCCCTTGTTCTTCTGTAAATGCAGGGCCGCCGTGCCGGTACGTGACGCCGCTGGAAGGCATAAGCAAGGACGTGAAGATCGCGCATGCCGCAAACGTGACCATCTACTTCGGTGGCATAAATATGCACATCGAGAGAGAAGGCAACGACAGGGAGGACATCCTCCTGCCCAAGAACCAGACCGAGGAGATCCTCCGTGTCGCAGAGGCCTCGCCGAACCCGATCGTCCTCGTCATCCTGTGCGGCGGCGGCGTCGACATCTCCTTCGCGCATGGCAACCCCAAGATCGGTGCCATCCTCTGGGCAGGGTACCCCGGCGGTGAAGGTGGGCAGGCCATTGCCGATGTCATTTTCGGAAGATACAATCCAGGTAAGGAAAACGCAAACTTACTTACACTTCGATCATCAAAGCACATCTTGGAATGTTGTGGATGTAATTGAATGATCCATCGAGCAGGTGGAAGGCTGCCACTGACATGGTTCAAGAACAAGTACATCCACCAGATCCCCATGACGTCCATGGCGCTCCGGCCGCGGCCAGACCACGGATACCCGGGGAGGACGTACAAGTTCTACGACGGGCCGGAGGTGCTCTACCCGTTCGGCCACGGCCTCAGCTACACCAAGTTCCGATACGAGCTGACTGACGCCGCCAAAGGCGCCACCGTCAAGATCTCGGCCGCCGGCCGGCACTGCAAGCGGCTTAGCTACAAAGCCGGCACCCTACACGCCACCCCCTCGTGCCCGGCGATCGACGTCGCCAGCCACGCGTGCGAGGAGACCGTCGCCTTCAACGTCAGCGTCGTCAACCACGGCGACGCGGACGGCGTCCACGCGGTGCTGGTGTACACCATCCCGCCGCGAGATGTGGCCGGCGCGCCCATCAAGCAGGTTGTGGCGTTCCAGAGGGTGTTTGTCAAGGCGGGTAGCGCCGCGACCGTGGGGTTCAAGCTCAACGTGTGCAAGGCGTTCGGCATCGTGGAGAAGACGGCGTACACCGTCGTGCCATCCGGCATCAGCGCCATCCACCTCGAGAACGGGGACTCCTCGTCGCCGTCGTCCGTGTCTTTCCCCGTCAAGATTAGCTTCTATGCTTAGATTATAGTTTTTCTTTCTTGTTACTTTGTGCCTTTTTAGGATGGCTTCCTTCTTTTATTTACCACCAACGAGTTGAGGTGATTCAGCACTCTGCTGAATATTTTGTATCTTCAGTGTCCGAAGAGAACATCTTGTTCCTTCAGATTTTAGTTACGGCCGAGTTGCCATGAATCAAATGGTGGATTGGTACAACAATTCTCTAGATTGCAATGGTGAAAATATCTTGACTCTTGTTTCTTATCTACTAACGGTTCAAAGTGAACCACGTAACTCTAGCATTACTGAAAATAGTAAGTATATATGCACATGGAACGCACACCTATATATATGACAATCGACATGGAAAGAGAAAGCAAACAAAAAAAATAACAGTGTTTTCAGGACAGTTGCAAATGTTGGAATATCACAAGGTCCATGGATGCTTATGTTTGGACAAAAGGCATTTTCGAACATCATTTACCATTTTATTTACTACTTCATCCGTTCCATAAGTTTTATCATAGTTAATTTAAATTTAATTTTAAACTGAAACCAAAACCAAAAAAAATATTGACTAGAGGGAGTACCAATCATCTTATACGATCTTATGGCTTCATAGAAAATGTAGATATTCAATTTCTTATGGGCATGAAGCACATATAGGTAGTGAAAGTTAAGCATGAGAAGGAGCAACTAAAGAGTTCAAGATTTAATTTCAGACCCTGACTAACTTGCACCGCAGTTCAAACAAACAGATGCAGCCCAAATTCCATAATTAGAACGAAGGGCAATATCTCATCTTCATATTCTAGCTACATTTGAAAAGCTGATGGTCTATCATTCCGGAGATAAGAGAGACAAGCAAACACTTTTTTTTAAATCTAACATGCAGTGATATTGCATTGAACATTAAATTATCCATCGAACACCAGCATGAACACCAGCTCATGAGTCATGAGTTCAAACATGCACAAAGCGGTCATCACACTTTGCAAGCAGTTAGGACGTGGTTGAGAATCAAGAGGTCGGTCTTCTACACCTGAAATCAAGGCCACCCTACCAGATTTCTTCCCATCTTGTGATTCCTGAACATTTGTACTAGATATTAGGAACAAACTAGCCCCTCAATTCCCTCCCCAGAGCAGTTCTAGGGCAGAAATCGTAGGCGCCGCCAAAGACCTCCCACACGATGGATCCCATTTCACCGCGGGCATCGGCCGCGGTGGAGATGGGCTCGACAAGGTGTCAGGGTTAGAAGCATGCGGCACGGGCTCCTGGGGGCGGCTGACTTGGTCTGTTCCCGCAGAGATTTGATGGTTGCTGCATGCGACTATTTAGGCATCGCACCTTGGCCATGCAACGGTGGCGACCCTCTCCATGGCCGGCAACAGATGCTATCCGGTGATGGATGGAGGCAGTAGCTGCGGATCTGGCTCTCACATGAATCTACCACTAGCGTGGTCCATGAACGGTCGGCGACGCGCAAATTGGCTGGTTAGGGGCTGCTGGAGTCCCATCATTGTTCCAGTGGCTGTGTACACCTCCATGGCGCAGCTTCTGCACAGACCCAATCAACTACGGATTCGGGGAGGCATGATTGCCGGTGAAAAACAAGCGACCTCGTTCAAGGCAGACCATGTGTTGGTGCATATACATCATTACCTTGTTGGAGGTATCGTTCTAGCAGTTCTAGCCCCTATCTCTGTTGTTTTGGGGGAAACCTTTGAGCATCTCCAGTCGTGTCCCCCAAAGCGTCCCCCAAACCGCGCCGGATCGAGCATTTGGGGGACGTGTTTTGTTCATGCCGCGTTTGGGGGATGTCGCTCCCCAGTCGCGCCCCCCAAACGCCACCCCCAAACATTAAATAAGGGTTTTTGAAAACACAACCATTTATTAAATATGGCATGCAAATAAATATGTTTGCGGAGATTGTTTTCAAACTAAAATACAACGAACAGTAAAACAACAAATAAATAGGGCTACATCAATGTACCGCAGCATTTCCTTTGATCGTCCATAAATGCTGTTGATCGTGAACATTGTTATCACGGATCTCTGCGTGCATGGCTAGGAAATCAGCAAAATCTGCAGGCAACTCTTCATCAACCTCCGCAAGAGGGCCTTGACACTCATACGGACCAACATGTGACTGATACGCGTACATCACGCGTCCGTTGGGAACCCCAAGAGGAAGGTGTGATGCGTACAGCGGCAAGTTTTCCCTCAGTAAGAAACCAAGGTTTATCGAACCAGTAGGAGCCAAGAAGCACGTTGAAGGTTGATGGCGGCGGAGTGTAGTGCGGCGCAACACCAGGGATTCCGGCGCCAACGTGGAACCTGCACAACACAACCAAAGTACTTTGCCCCAACGTAACAGTGAGGTTGTCAATCTCACCGGCTTGCTGTAACAAAGGATTAGATGTATAGTGTGGATGATGATTGTTTGCAGAGAACAGTAGAACGAGTATTGCAGTTGATTGTATTCGATGTAAAAGAATGGACCGGGGTCCACAGTTCACTAGAGGTGTCTCTCCGATAAGAATAAGCATGTTGGGTGAACAAATTACAGTTGGGCAATTGACAAATAAAGAGGACATGACCATGCACATACATGTTATGATGAGTATTGTGAGATTTAATTGGGCATTACGACAAAGTACATAGACCGCTATCCAGCATGCATCTATGCCTAAAAAGTCCACCTTCAGGTTATCATCCGAACCCCCTCCAGTATTAAGTTGCAAACAATAGACAATTGCATTAAGTATGGTGCGTAATGTAATCAACAAATATATCCTTAGACATAGCATTGATGTTTTATCCCTAGTGGCAACAGCACATCCACAACCTTAGAGGTTTCTGTCACTCCCCCAGATTTAATGGAGACATGAACCCACTATCGAGCATAAATACTCCCTCTTGGAGTTACAAGCAAAAACTTGGCCAGAGCTTCTACTAGCAACGGAGAGCATGCAAGATCATAAACAACACATAGATAGATTGATAATCAACATAGCATAGTATTCATTATTCATCGGATCCCAACAAACACAACATGTAGCATTACAGATAGATGATCTTGATCATGTTAGGCAGCTCACAAGATCCAACAATGATAGCACAATTAGGAGAAGATGACCATCTAGCTACTGCTATGGACCCATAGTCCAGGGGTGAACTACTCACACATCACTCCGGAGGCGACCATGGCGGTGAAGAGTCCTCCGGGAGATGATTCCCCTCTCCGGCAGGGTGCCGGAGGCGATCTCCTGAATCCCCCGAGATGGGATTGGCGGCGGCGGCGTCTCTGGAAGGTTTTCCGTATCGTGGCTCTCGGTACTGGAGTTATTCTCGACGAAGGCTTATGTAGGCGGAAGGGTAGGTCAGGGGGCGCCACGAGGGGCCCACACCACAGGCCGGCGCGGCCAGGGCCTGGGCCGCGCCGCCCTGGTGTGTGGCGGCCTCGTCGCCCCACTTCGTTTCCTCTCCGGACTTCTAGAAGCTTCGTGGAAAAATAAGATCCTGGGCGTTGATTTCGTCCAATTCCGAGAATATTTCCTTGCTAGGATTTCTGAAACCAAAAACAGCAAAAAACAACAACTGGCTCTTCGGCATCTCGTTAATAGGTTAGTGCCGGAAAATGCACAAATATGACATAAAGTATGCATAAAATATGTAGGTATCATCAATAAAGTGGCATGGAACACAAGAAATTATCGATACGTTGGAGACGTATCAGCATCCCCAAGCTTAGTTCCTACTCGTCCCGAGTAGGTAAACGATAACAAAGATAATTTCTGAAGTGACATGCCATCATAATCTTGATCATACTATTGTAAGCACATGTAATGAATGCAGCGATTCGAAGCAATGGTAAATACAATGAGTAAACAATTGAATCATGTAGCAAAGACTTTTCATGAATAGTACTTTCAAGACAAGTATCAATAAGTCTTGCATAAGAGTTAACTCATAAAGCAATAAATTCAAAGTAAAGGTATTGAAGCAACACAAAGGAAGATTAAGTTTCAGCGGTTGCTTTCAACTTATAACAAGTATATCTCATGGATATTGTCAACATAAAGTAATATAACAAGTGCAATATGCAAGTATGTAGGAATCAATGCACAGTCACACAAGTGTTTGCTTCTTGAGATGGAGAGAAATAGGTGAACTGACTCAACATAAAAGTAGAAGAAAGGCCCTTCGCAGAGGGAAGCATTGATTGCTATATTTGTGCTAGAGCTTTGATTTTGAAAACAAGAAACAATTTTGTCAACGGTAGTAATAAATCATATGCATCATGTAAATTATATCCTACAAGTTGCAAGCATCATGCATAGTATACTAATAGTGCCCACACCTTGTCCTAATTCGCTCGGATTACCTGGATTATCACCGCAATACATATGTTTTAACCAAGTATCACAAAGGGGTACCTCTATGCCGCCTGTACAAAGGTCTAAAGAGAAAGCTCGCATTGGATTTCTCGCTTTTGATTATTATCAACTTAGACATCCATACCGGGACAACATAGACAACAGATAATGGAAGCATTCAACAACAATTAATATTCTCATAAGAGATTGAGGATATTTGTCCAAAACTGAAACTTCCACCATGGATCATGGCTTTAGTTAGCGGCCCAATGTTCTTCTCTAACAATATGCATGCTCAAACCATTCAACTCATGGTAAATCGCCCTTACTTCAGACAAGACGAACATGCATAGCAACTCACATGATATTCAACAAAGAGTAGTTGATGGCGTCCCCAGGAACATGGTTATCGCTCAACAAGCAACTTATAAGAAATAAAATGCATAAGTACATATTCAATACCACAATAGTTTTTAGGCTATTTGTCCCATGAGCTATATATTGCAAAGATAAAGAATAGAAATTTTAAAGGTAGCACTCAAGCAATTTACTTTGGAATGGCGGAGAAATACCATGTAGTAGGTAGGTATGGTGGACACAAGTGGCATAGTGTTTGGCTCAAGATTTGGATGCATGAGAAGTATTCCCTCTCGATACAAGGTTTAGGCTAGCAAGGTTATTTGAAACAAACACAAGTATGAACCGGTACAACAAAACTCACATAAAAGACATATTGTAAGCATTATAAGACTCTACACCGTCTTCCTTGTTGTTCGACCCTTACTAGAAAATATCTAGACCTTAGAGAGACCAATTATGCAAACCAAATTTTAGCAAGCTCTATGTATTTCTTCACTAATAAGTGCAAAGTATATGATGCAAGAGCTTAAACATGAGCACAACAATTGCCAAGTATCAAATTATTCAAGACATTCTACCAATTACCACATGTAGCATTTCCCGTTTCCAACCATATAACAATTTAACGAAGCAGTTTCAACCTTCGCCTTGAATATTATGAGTAAAGCCTAAGGACATATTTGTCCATATGCAACAGCGGAGCGTGTCTCTCTCCCACACAATGAATGCTAGGATCCAACTTTATTCAAACAAAACAAAAACAAAAACAAACAGACGCTCCAAGCAAAGTACATAAGATGTGATGGAATAAAAATATAGTTTCACTAGAGGAACCTGATAATGTTGTCGATGAAGAAGGGGATGCCTTGGGCATCCCCAAGCTTAGACGCTTGAGTCTTCTTGAAATATGCAGGGGTGAACCACCGGGGCATCCCCAAGCTTAGAGCTTTCACTCTCCTTGCTCATATTGTATCATCCTCCTCTCTTGATCCTTGAAAACTTCCTCCACACCAAACTCAAAACAACTCATTAGGGCTTGTTTGGTACTAGAGTTTTCGTGGGGATTAGTGGGGATAATACTCTAGAGTATTGGGTGATCCCCTACAGTCACCCAATCCCTACAAAACCCCATTCCATGCAATCCCAAATCCCCACTCTTAAAAACTTTCATTTGGTTGGTAGGGATTGGTGCACAACGGAAATTAAAATCAACAAGGCAAACCAATATACAAGTAGCAAAGATTTAATTTTTATGTCATTGGTCAAACAGCAGTGACATTGAAATATGAACTGAAGCTTATTTGAGTTTTTTGCGCATGTCCCTGAGTATCACGTGCAATACGACAGTGGCATTAAAAGCCGAAAACCCAGGATAAATGATACATATGTTTGTGCTAAGACTAAGTAAAGTTAGACTCATGGAAAAGGAACTCATGTTGTCACAATTCCCGTCACCGACAAAAAAGAACATGGCAATGTTGACCAACCATGCCACTACAAAATGTTATAACAAGTTGCACCAATCAACAACAAACACAGTCCTTAGACCAACATCTGAAGCGAGCACACATCTCAGGTGCCATCACAGAGCGCCACGGTAGACGGAAGCAGTGGCTGCGGAGGCTTTTAGAAGATAAAACCTGAATAAAACATGGCATTGAAATAAGTTTGGTCAGAACATCCAAAATGCTCAAAATGCCGAAATATGGCTTGGTATACAAATTAAAGCGCATCGCAAGTATGTTTGAGTTGTATTATCATATTTACATGTAGTCTATTAACAGAAAATGATAATAAAGCTATTGAGTTGTCAAGTGCCTTTGCATTTCAGATAATAATACTTGGATATCAGAGAGTAATTAAAAAAGAATGACCAAAAGCATCTACTTTGCACACACATTATTCAAAACAGGGGCAGAAGTTAAAAGTTCAAAACAGGGGCTAGCAATGCAATAGAGAGGGAGAGAGAGAAGGGGGCTATTACCTGCCATCATGGTAAGTTGGCCATCTCACTGCGAAGCCAAGTTAGTGCACTGCCATCATTGTCCTCGACGTACACAAATTATACCAGGAGAAACTGAGCGATGCCACCATCCACACCAACTAATTAATTCAGTTGAAGGTATTTAGCAGCCGTTGTTGGAATCTGACAGCCGATGGGACACTAAGTTGTGTTCTCAGCTGCAAAGAACATAAGTTACAGAGAACACAATGATAAATGCAAAGAAATTGTGTTCTCAGCTGCACCAGCAATCAAGCATAGCATTATCTGGTTGGAATAAGCTCTGGTTTGATCTCATCAAGGATGGCATCAGTGAACCAGTAGCAAGTGTTGATGAAACTACCAACGTAGTGAAGTAGTATCCTAGTACAGTTTTCTATACATGAAACTACCAGCGTAGTGGAGTAGTAGACTAGTACAGTTTTCAGTTAGCACTTAGCAGTAGCATAAATTGGGAAGTTTTTCATCGACCAGCTACCAAGAAGGCATCAACAAATTCTACTTGTTTTGGGTTAGTAGCACAAAGTAACTGAAGACCAATGACAAGTTATAAGAACAGAGGCGTTCAGGAGTCAGAGAGGACATCAAACAAAGGACCTTCTCGCAGCTCATATCAGGCGACGGGCTAGCAATGCAAGAGGGGGTAACAGTGAAGGGTGGGGTTGGAGGGAAGGGCGGCCGGGGCTTACCGGAGATAGGGCCAGATCGGAGTATAGGTATGGCGGGAGGTGCCGTCTCCGGTCAGATGCCAAGAACGATGGCGGCGATGTGGAGCGGCTAGGCGGGATCCATGATTGGCTTCGCCGGTGAGACGCCGAGGACGAACCGGCCCTTTATTCGCCCCTCTCGCAGCTCTCGCTGCCCTCCCACAGGTCTCGCTCGCCGCCCCTCTCGCCGGCGTCTCCCTCGGTCGCCGCCGATTGTGGATGGGTTGCAGCTCTCGGTGGGATTTGCACGGGACGAGGACGGAGACGAGACGGGGACGGGGATAATACGTGAGGTCTAGGTCGAGTATTCGGTCCAAGACAAAAATAGGTCGGGGACGGGGTTGGCCGGGGATAGTCGGGTATTTTTTTGGCCCAAAACTCTTGTACCAAATGGACTTCTAGGGATTAGCGGGGATTTGGGGATGGGCCGGGATAATACTCGCCCATCCCCGCGAATACCCGTGAACCAAACGAGGCCTTAGAGGGTTAGTGCATAATCAAAATTCACATGTTCAGAGGTGACATAATCATTCTTAACACTTCTGGACATTGCACAAAGCTACTGAAAGTTAATGGAATAAAGAAATCCATCAAGCATAGCAAATCAGACAATGCGAAATAAAAGGCAGAATCTGTCAAAACAGAACAGTCCGTAAAGACGAATTTCTAAGAGGCACCAGACTTGCTCAAATGAAAATGCTCAAATTGAATGAAAGTTGCGTACATATCTGAGGATCACTCACGTAAATTGGCAGAATTTTCTTAGTTACCTACAGAGAATTCAGCCCAGATTCGTGACAGCAAGAAATCTGTTTCTGCGCAGTAATCCAAATCTAGTATGAACCTTACTATCAAAGACTTTACTTGGCACAACAATGCAACAAAACTAAGATAAGGAGAGGTTGCTACAGTAGTAACAACTTCCAAGACTCAAATATAAAACAAAAATGCAGTAGTAAAATCATGGGTTGTCTCCCATAAGCGCTTTTCTTTAACGCCTTTCAGCTAGGCGCAGAAAGTGTGTATCAAGTATTATCAAGAGATGATGCATTGGCCTTCTTACCAGAGGCTCTACGCTTACCCTTCTTACTCTTTGGTTTAGGGAATATATGATGGCATCCAGGTATGGAGGAACTTAGAGTGCCTTTTTCCACATCTATGGTTACTCCGAAGAGCTTTAGCAGGGATCTTCCAAGTGTGATTTGTCCTGTACCTACACATTCAATGACGAGATAATCAGTGGATACCGTTTTTCCAAGAAGGTTTGTGAATACTCCTTCAGCTATTCCCTTGGGAATTATAACAGAGTTATCAGTGAGAGTTATTCCTTCTCCTCCTTCGGTAAGTCCCCAGAGTGTCAAAGATTTATAGATACTTTCAGGCATAAGGCAAAATTCAGTCATAATATCACAACGAGCATCAAAATTTTTACCATCAATAGTAACTTTAATAGTGGGGTCCCACATTGATGGTTCAGAGTTTATAGGAACATAATCAAAATGCTCAAGGATCCGACCATACCCGTCTTTCAAGCAAGATACACTTGTCTCAAGAGTGTTCAATCTATTATAAATACTAACAAGGGATGGATCAAAATTATTAGTGGAGCTAGATGATGTAACCAATTTTTTTATGGCATTAAAAGCTTAATCCCCATCATAGTGGAGGAAATCTCCTCCCACTACAGCATCTAAGGCATATCTATAGCGAAGAATAAGCCCAAAATAAAAATTACTAAGAAGCAAACTTAGTGTCATTTTAGGTTCAGTTTTATTATATGAATCAAAACTTCTAGACCAAGCTTCTTTAAAACCCTCTTCACCCCTTTGTTTAAAAGTGAAGATCGATTCCTCGGGTGATAGAGTAACAACTACAGGACTAGTCATGGCAACAAAAATAAGGTAAATGCAAGTAACTAATTTTTTTGTGTTTTGAATATGGAGAATGCAAACAAGACAGTAAATAAAGTAAAACTAGCAACTAATTTTTTTGTGTTTTGTTTTAGTGCAGCAAACAAAGTAGTAAATAAAATAAACCAAGACAAAAACAAAGTAAAGAGATTGGAGGTGGAGACTCCCCTTGCAGCGTGTCTTGATCTCCCCGGCAACGGCGCGTAAAAACTTGATCTTGATACGCGTACAGCACGCGTCCGTTGGGAACCCCAAGAGGAAGGTGTGATGCGTACAACGGCAAGTTTTCCCTCAGTAAGAAAACAAGGTTTATCGAACCAGTAGGAGCCAAGAAGCACGTTGAAGGTTGATGGCGGCGGAGTGTAGTGCGGCGCAACACCAGGGATTCCGGCGCCAACGTGGAACCTGCACAACACAACCAAAGTACTTTGTCCCGACGTAACAGTGAGGTTGTCAATCTCACCGGCTTGCTGTAACAAAGGATTAGATGTATAGTGTGGATGATGATTGTTTGTAGAGAACAGCAGAACGAGTATTGCAGTTGATTGTATTCGATGTAAAAGAATGGACCGGGGTCCACAGTTCACTAGAGGTGTCTCTCCGATAAGAATAAGCATGTTGGGTGAACAAATTACAGTTGGGCAATTGACAAATAAAGAGGGCATGACCATGCACATACATGTTATGATGAGTATTGTGAGATTTAATTGGGCATTACGACAAAGTACATAGACCGCTATCCAGCATGCATCTATGCCTAAAAAGTCCACCTTCAGGTTATCATCCGAACCCCCTCCAGTATTAAGTTGCAAACAACAGACAATTGCATTAAGTATGGTGCGTAATGTAATCAACAAATATATCCTTAGACATAGCATTGATGTTTTATCCGTAGTGGCAACAGCACATCCACAACCTTAGAGGTTTCTGTCACTCCCCCAGATTTAATGGAGACATGAACCCACTATCGAGCATAAATACTCCCTCTTGGAGTTACAAGCAAAAACTTGGCCAGAGCCTCTACTAGCAACGGAGAGCATGCAAGATCATAAACAACACATAGATAGATTGATAATCAACATAGCATAGTATTCATTATTCATCGGATCCCAACAAACACAACATGTAGCATTACAGATAGATGATCTTGATCATGTTAGGCAGTTCACAAGATCCAACAATGATAGCACAATTAGGAGAAGACGACCATCTAGCTACTGCTATGGACCCATAGTCCAGGGGTGAACTACTCACACATCACTCCGGAGGCGACCATGGCGGTGAAGAGTCCTCCGGGAGATGATTCCCCTCTCCGGCAGGGTGCCGGAGGCGATCTCCTGAATCCCCCGAGATGGGATTGGCGGCGGCGGCGTCTCTGGAAGGTTTTCCGTATCGTGGCTCTTGGTACTGGAGTTATTCTCGACGAAGGCTTATGTAGGCGGAAGGGTAGGTCAGGGGGCGCCACGAGGGGCCCACACCATAGGCCGGCGCGGCCAGGGCCTGGGCCGCGCCGCCCTGGTGTGTGGCGGCCTCGTCGCCCCACTTCGTTTCCTCTCCGGACTTCTGGAAGCTTCGTGGAAAAATAAGATCCTGGGCGTTGATTTCATCCAATTCCGAGAATATTTCCTTACTAGGATTTCTGAATCCAAAAACAGCAGAAAACAACAACTGGCTCTTCGGCATCTCGTTAATAGGTTAGTGCCGGAAAATGCATAAATATGACATAAAGTATGCATAAAACATGTAGGTATCATCAATAAAGTGGCATGGAACACAAGAAATTATCGACACATTGGCGACGTATCAGTGACCTGGTCTGATTCTTGCGGTCATCCTCGATGATCATGTTGTGCACGATCACACAAGCCTGCATCACCTCCCACATTTGGTCGTGAGACCAGCTTAGAGCAGGGTACCGAACAATTGCAAGTTGAGCTTGAAACACACCAAATGCCCGCTCGACATCCTTCCTGCAAGCCTCCTGTCGTCTAGCAAAGTGGGAATTCTTCTGACCTGATGGATTCGAGATTGTTTTGACAAAAGTCGCCCATTCTGGATATATACCATCGGCTAGATAATAGCCTTTGGTATATTGGTGACCATTGATCTCATAGTTGCATGGTGGAGCATGCCCTTCCACCAGTCTGTTGAACACCGGAGACTGCTGCAACACGTTGATGTCATTGTGTGATCCGGCCATACCAAAGAAAGAATGCCAAATCCAGAGGTCATAATCTGTCGCAGCTTCAAGCACCACACTGCAATATCCATGACGCCATCTATATATACCTTACCAAGTAAACGGGTAGTTCTTCCATACCCAGTGCATGCAATCGATGCTTCCAAGCATTCCAGGAAATCCTCTGGCAGCATTTTGTGCCATGATCCTTGCAGTCTCTTCCTCAGTTGGCCCTCTCAAGTATTATTTGCCAAACTTTCCCACCACAGCTCGGCAAAACTTGTACATGCACTTAATGGTAGTATACTCACTCATGCGAAGTAGTCGTTGTGCAACATGGTATGCCCCTCCATCCTCTGCCGGGGCTTTGACTTCTTTCTCCCCGGCCTTGATCCTCCGCGGCGCGGCCTCCTCCTCTTCTCCGCCTCGGCGTTAAGCACGTCCTGGAGTGCCGTGATGATCAGCAAATGCTCCCGGAGGTCGTCGTCGAAGTCTTGCTCGTCCTCCGGCAGTAGGGAAATCATCTCGTCGTCGCTATCCATGTCCGAAGAAAAATCAAAGGTTAAAATTGGGCCGCGGCAGACGACGCAACGAACAATGCCCAATCGTGCGTACCTGGCAAGTCATCGAGCACCTTGTGTGCGTGGAGGTGGGGCGGATTTGGCGCCGCGTTCTGGGACGCGCAGGCGAGACGGCGGGATGACCGGCGAGAGTGCCAGCCGCGACGACGGTGCCGACTCTCAGAAGAGATCAGTCGTCGAAGTGGCCGGCAAATCCAGCGGCAGCGGAGGGATGGGAGGCGCAGGAGGGAAGGAGCGACGAGAAAAAAGGTGTGAACCAACAGTTAATGGAAATAGTCCCCGACATGTGGGAGCCCGCCTCTCTTTTCGGTGCGTCCGGCATCCCCGGTGCGTCCCCTGTGGGGCGGGGACGGCCTCGGGGCGCCGGACACCGTATCGGGGCGCGCCAGACAAAAATTGGCTTTGGGGGACGCGGCTGGGAACATTTTTTTTGTCCGGCGCGCCCCAAATCACTTTGAGGGATGCGACTGGAGATGCTCTTAGATCCGGATCTCCCAGATTGAATGATAACGATGATCAACATTGTTATCCTTCCTGGGGCATCGTTTGGAACGGGCCCTAGCTTGGAGCGTCGGGATGTGGAGCGGCATGGTTTATTCTACGTCTAAGTTAACGGGTTGCGGTGGCATGACGCAGTGGAGTCTCAGAGGCGTCCGTGTAATGATAGATACGTGTAGGATGGTGCCGTTGTCTTGACCCATGGAGACACTGATGGCAGACCTAGTGAGAGTTCCGCAAATCTCTACTCCGAAGATGGATCCACGATACGATGGTGGTGGCGGCGTTTTGTAGTGTGGGCATGCAGCGTGCTGAGCCCGTTGAACTAGATGTGTGCTCCCTAGCCCAGGCTCACCATAAGGTGAGTCGGTGATGCCCCTGAATTTAGCTGGTGGTGCATTGTTGTGATTCAAGGCATATCCCCAATGGCATGATCTCTCGCAGTCAGGTTTTGTAGGTGTTGCGCGATAACATCAGGTATTTTGATGTATGCTTTTGACATTGTGGCCGCCTCCACTCAGCGAATCGGGCCACCATCGCCATCTCCAACACGATCCCCTACCTCTCCCAGCTCGCAGGCCGCCGACCCCAGATCCCCTACCTCTCCCCTCCATCTCGGCCTCCTGCTCTGGGCATCCGAGGCTTCGGATCTACAGATGAAGAGCTCCTCCCGGACTGGATATGGGACGCGCAGGTTGGCGTGGTGGGCTCGCCTCCTCTCAGGCTCCCAGGCGGCTATGGTGACCATGCACTCAAAGGCCTGCTTCGCCGCCCCTATCGTCCTTCTCCATGCCTCCACGGCTGAGCGTCATCTCCTTCTCCAACGCCGTCACATACGTCGACAAGAAGGGCTCGGCTGGGGCGCCATTGAGCCCGTGATCCTGCGCCACTTCCTCCTCCAGCTTCCTCACAGAGGTTGGCGAGGAGGAGATCGGTCCATATTCCATCGAGGCCTCCAGGGCGACGACAACAAGGCCCTGGTGCTGCTGGCGGCCACGTGCCACGACATACAGTGAGGCAGCTGCTACGTAGGAACCACCTAGGCCGTCTCGTCGCAATGTTCCGCGCCTAGGAATCCGCCGTTGAGCTCCTGGAGCTCAAGCGGGAGCACGCTCGGCGCCTCACCGTATGTCTGCTGGATGTCACCGACCGACAACACAATTGAGGTAATAGATGGTGATATCTCCCGCTTTTCGTTTTTTGACCAAAAATCTTGCAAGCTGATTCAGTGATAGCGATGAAACCTTTAATGGCAGGCTGCGATTGGGAAAACCACGAATCTCTCAACCTGCTAATCAATGTCGTCAGCATCCTTTCAATCCCAAATGTCATACAGAACCGGTCTGTTTTACCACTTTGCATTCACTCGGTTATGAAAATATTATGCACTATCTATCTAACACCATCTTGCTCCAAACTCATGTTACAGAGCTCTCATTGAGCAAAGTTCGGAAATCCTTGCAACTGCCATATGAAGTGAATGTCGTAAGGCATACAAATAATAATGCATCTGTGAAGAATTTGTTAATGCGTGAAAATTTGTGGCTGCTCGCTCTCTAACCCGTATCTCAGACCACATCTTCTATTTCTCATCTCTGCAGATCTCGTGGCTGCCGATTCCAGGATGAGGGCGAACAAGAGACCAAGGTCGACCAGGGACGGGAGCAGGATTAGCGGACAGAGAGGGGGATTTTTTCATTCAGTGAGAGGTATAAATCCTAATTTTACTATAATCAGACAAGGTCTTTGCTAATACAATTATCCACGCTACAATGATTTCACTGTATATGATATATTACGGTATTAAGGCTACCAATTTAATGTACATGAAAACATAAGCTATGACGGAATTGATTCATGCCATTGTTCAGTGCTCTTTTCACCCTTTGTATGTCAAGTTCATTCATAAATTTATAGTGAGGTATTTGGTGCTACTTATTATCTGTTAAGGAGAATTCGGTGTTTCCATCGAGACACCGAGAATTTGAGCTCTTACATCCTAGACTAATTTGGCCAGTTATGATCAAGAAAGAAATATACACCGATTGTTGTACTACCGCCGTCTCACCGATTGTTCTATCTAGATTCTAAATAGTGTCTAGATATATCTAAATTTAGACAAAGTTAAGACAAGTTTTATAGAACGAAGGGAGTATCATCACATAAGGTGTAGCTGTAGGTTAATTGCACCATTTTCTTTTTTTCATGTAGCTGGCCACGCCGCCACGGGTATCAACCACATGATCATGAGTAAGTACCGGTGTATACTGAACATCTATGGCCTATGGGAAATTCAGGTAACACTGCCTCGAATCTGCTAGACTAGACTGAATCTGCTAGACTAGACTGCCTGACACCTTTTGATTTATGAAAGGAATATCTTTAGGCTTTTTTCTTTGTTTTATATCCCCAAATCTTTAAACTTGGTTTTATATATATCAGGAAGAGAATGTGAGATCAAGTTCAGCCAGCATTATGTAGTTAGTTTCTATAACCGAATAATAGATAAAGATATCAGGTTGTTTTGTACTGATAAAAATAAGTGAGTTATGTGCAACATATCGGAGGTTAATATATACAAATATCAGGTTTGTTTTGTACTGATAAACATAACTGAATAATAGATACATATATCAACATATCGGATGTGATGGTCGATGTGGGCCTTTGTCGTTCCCTCGGAAAACCACCACGATGTTCGTCTCTGTTCATTTTATGATAGTATTGATTTGTGTAGCCGACTCAAAACAACCTCATATAAACCAAAATGAATGCGAGAGAGATTTCTTGCCCAGTTGTTAAAATGGTTGGAAGTTTGCCAGAAAGACTTATATTTACATTCTGATATGAACATTAGCCATGAATGGAAACTAGATGGTTGTGCTGGAAATGTAGACCCTATGTAACATCCTAAATTTCAAATCAATGAAGAAGAATTCCAATTACTCAAATTTTAGAACCAACAAAAACTTTTATTAACACATGTGCCATGCATAGTGCTCATACTCAATTCTGTGTGTGATTGCCATGAGGAGTGTTTGCAACCTTGTAGCATGTGCTACAACCTAAAACCCTAACCTTGATCCTTTGAGGATCACAAAGAAAATCAAAGAGGAAGAAAAGAAATAAAATAGAAAAAAATCACAAAACCCTCACATATGGCTATGGCCATTTTTTTAAAATCTTTAACCTAGGCCAATTTGGCTTGTGCCATTAGTTGGAGAATGTTACTAAACACTTATAAACACTTCAGGAATCAAAGAAACTCAAATCAAATCAAATTTGAAATCAATATATGCTCACATGCACTAATGGTCAAAACTGTAATTTTTAACCTGATGCCTACTTTGAGCCTCTGTATTAAGAGATTTTCAAACCAAACAATTCCAAATCTTTGCACCTCATCCAAGACCACATCAAGGTGAACAACTTTGGTAAAGCACACCCCTGCAAATTCTTGCTAGATTCAAAGTTATGCTAAAGCAAAGTTGGAACTTATTAACAGATTCTAGTTAGTGCCAAATTTAAAATTTTAGAAACCAATTTAGCACACCACCACCACCATTGGGTGTCTTTGATCATTTGAATCAAGTCCAACAAATTTCATCCAAAATTTTGAAAATTCATTTCATGCGGCCATTGTATCAAACACCTTGTGAGCAAGAATCAAACTAAATGAAACTTCACTATTTCAAATAGTGTTTGGCCCAAATTTGGTTCCCAATTGCTTCGCACCTGTCCCCTGGTTCCCTCCAGCACTTTGCCCCTACATTGCATCCCTAGAAATGGGCAGACATGGCAATGTCATTGCCATGCCGGCCACATCTCACATACAACTTGCCAACCCTACTTCCCTTCCTCCCTAGCCTTGGCCACCTTGTCTATTAGCTTCCCCTTGATCTACTGAGCAAGCCTGGGCTAGCCCTTGTCGGAGAGAAACGCCACAACCTCGGGAACATGTCGTGCCCACGACGTCCAGGGCATGCCAATGCTGGCATGGGCGCCGCCCACAGGCACGCCACGGGCACGCGTCGCCTCGACGCTCCAGACCTTCCCCGGACCCCCTCTTCCGCCCTGAGACTCACCATGGTACCAGGAACCTAACGGACACCTTCTTGTCCCCGACCAGCGCCCGCCGTCGCCAGAGAAGAGAAAGCCTTCCGCCATGGACGCGCAGCACCCCGCAAGCTCCCGACCAAGTTAGGCACCGCCCAGCCGCGCCATTGCCGCCAGGAGGACCGCCAGGAACCGCAGAACAGCACCATGCCTTCGCCTACCCCTCTACTCTGCTGTAGCCACGCCGCCATGCTCGACCTAGCCGCAGTACCCTGCCTCCCTCCGCCATCATAAATAGAGAGCTCCCCCGCTCGATTTCTTCACACCACCGTGCTTCCCTCTCATCCCTCACCCTCCTCGACCACTTCCTCTCTTCGATTAGCCACCACTGATACGTCCAATTTGCATCACTATTTTATATCATAATTTGCTGTTATTCATTGATATATTTCATATTTGGAGATGATACTTATGTTATTTCATCTATTTTGCATGTTTCATGATTATTGGAGGATCGCGCACCGGAGTCAGGATTCTGCTGGAAAAAGCGCCGTCAGAATGCAATATTTCGGAAGATCAACAATTGACGAAAGTTATATGAAAAATCCTATTTTTCCAGAAGATGACGAGAGCCAGAAGGAGGAGCCGAGGAGGGCCACCGTGGGCCCCCCCTCACAGGCCGGCGCGGGCCCTGCCCTGGCCGCGCCGCCTTGTGGGGAGGGGGCCCACAGCCCCCTCTGGCCTCCTCTCCTTCGCGTATTTCTTCGTCCCGAAAACCTAAGCTCCAGGGAGTTAGTCGTGAAGAGTCACAGCCGCCTCTGCGGGGCGGAGAACACCAGAGAGAAAAGAGCTCTCCGGCAGGCTGAGATCCGCCGGGGAAATTCCCTCCCGGAGGGGGAAATCGACGCCATCGTCACCGTCATCGAGCTGGACATCATCTCCATCACCATCATCATCATCTCCATCATCATCACCGCCGTCTCCACCACTGCACATCGTCACCGCTGTAACAATTTGGGTTTGATCTTGATTGTTTCATAGGGGAAACTCTCCCGGTGTTGATTTCTATTTATTATTGATGCTATTGAGTGAAACCGTTGAACCAAGGTTTATGTTCAGATTGTTATTCATCATCATATCACCTCTGATCATGTTCCATATGATGTCTCGTGAGTAGTTCGTTTATTTCTTGAGGACATGGGTGAAGTCTAAACGTTAGTAGTGAACCATGGTTGAGTAATATTCAATGTTATGATATTTAAGTTGTGGTGTTATTCTTCTAGTGGTGTCATGTGAACGTCGACTACATGACACTTCACCTTTATGGGCCTAGGGGAATGCATCTTGTACTCGTTTGCTAATTGCGGGGTTGCCGGAGTGATAGAAACTTGAACCCCCGTTGGTATATCGATGCAGGAGGGATAGCAGGATCTCAGAGTTTAAGGCTGTGGTTAGATTTATCTTAATTACTTTCTTGTAGTTGCGGATGCTTGCAAGGGGTATAATCACAAGTATGTATTAGTCCTAGGAAGGGCGGTACATTAGCATAGGTTCACCCAGACAACACTTATCAAAACAATGAAGATTAATTAGCCGTATGTAGCGAAAGCACTAGACTAAAATCCCGTGTGTCCTCGAGAACGTTTGGTCATTATAAGTAAACAAACCGGCTTGTCCTTTGTGCTAAAAAGGATTGGGACACTCGCTGCAATTGTTACTCTCGCACTTTACTTACTCGTACTTTATTCAACTACTACATCAAAACCCTCTGAATACTTGTCTGTGAGCATTTACAGTGAATCCTTCATCGAAACTGCTTGTCAACACCTTCTGCTCCTCGTTGGGATCGACATTCTTACTTATCGAAAATACTATGATACACCCCCTATACTTGTGGGTCATCAAGACTATTTTCTGGCGCCGTTGCCGGGGAGTGAAGCGCTATTGGTAAGTGGAATTGGTAAGGGAAACTTCTACTGTTTGTGCTGATTTTATTTCTGCCTGCTGCTATAATTCATTATGGAGAGATCTTCTCTTGAATTTTTATTTGGAAAATCTACTACTACTGCAAAGGTAGTGGATGAGGTGCCAGATGAGGAAGAAATACCATACAAAATACCTATGAAAATTATTGAACGTGTTGTGGATAACCGTTATACAGGGGATGGAACTGTCCACCCTGGAGATCATTTACTGTTCTTACATGAATTATGCGGTTTATTCAAGTGTGCAGGTATTGCTATGGATGAAGTGAGGAAGAAACTATTCTCTATATCGCTGTACGAGTAGCGGCGCATTGGTATAAATTACTGGATAATGGGGATTCTCTTGAATGGAATGATATTGTGCCCCGGTTTTATTCTAAGTTCTATCCTCCAAGTGAAATTCACAAGGATCGGAACCGCATATATAATTTTTGGCCTCATGATGGAGAGAGTATTGCCCAAGCGTGGGGGAGATTGAAGTCTTTAATGCTCAAATGCCCCATTCATGAGCTTCCTGGTAATATTATTATTGGTAATTTCTATGCAAGACTTTCTTTTCAAGACAAGACCTTGCTGGATACTTCTTGTTCTGGATCATTCACACGCAATAAAGAAGAGTTTAAAAGGGACCTTCTTAATCGGATCCAGGAAAATACTGAAGGATGGGAGAATGACAAGGATAGAGAATCAGGTATAAATTATGATTATAAATGCATTGAAGCTTTTATGGATACTGATAAATTTTGTAATATGAGTGCTACTTATGGTCTTGATTCTCAAGTTGCTGCAAATCTTTATAAATCTTTTGCCTCTCATTATGAATTGCCTAAGAAGAACTTTGATAAGTATCATGAACCGTATAAAGATAAAATTGATTCATCTATAAATAAATGTGTTGTAGTTGAAACTGTTGATCATGTTATTCCTGAAGCTTATATTGAGAAAACTCCTTTTCCTGCTAAAATGAAGGAGTACTCTGTTATAAATAGTGCGGTTAATAAAAGTGAAAAGAAACCTATAGAACCTGAAGAACAAATAAAAGTTGAACCCGCTGTTGCAATTGTTAAAGATCTTGTGACTGAAAATGTGGAAGATGGTCATATTATTTTCTATGAAGATGCTTCTAATATTGTTTCACATCCTAATAAGTCTAGGAAAGCTAGTGTTCCTATGCTATCCGTTAGAATTGGAGATCATTGTTATTATGGTTTATGTGATATTGGTGCAAGTATTAGTGCTATTCCTTATGAGCTTTACACGGAGATTATGCACGAAATTGGTTCTTGTGAACTTGAATATATTGATGTGGTTATTCGGCTGGCTAATAGAGAAACTATCTCTCCAATTGGTATTGTTCGAGATGTGGAAGTTCTATGTGGTAAGATTAAATATCCCGCTGACTTTTTGGTACTTGGTTCTGCTGCTAGTAAGTATTGTCCTATCATTTTTGGTAGACCTTTTCTAAATACTTGTGGAGCTGTTATAGATTGCAAGAAAGAGAAAATTTTGACTAAATTTGCTGGTGAATCTTATGAGTTTAACTTCTCTAAATTTGCCAAAACCCCTTATAAAGCTGATTCGCCTAATAATGATTTTAGAGTTGAACAGTGTGCATCTATTGCTCTTGCTCCTAGTAATCCTTTGCAGCAACATTTGGAGAATAGTGAGAGTGAAGTCTTGAGGGAAGAAAGAAATGAGCTTGATGAAATTTTCCTTCGTCAACCTATTCTTAAGCATGATTTACCGGTAGAAGATATGGGTACAACACCACCACCAAAGGAAGATCCTGTCTTTGATTTAAAACCATTGCCTGATAATCTTAAATATGCTCATATTGATGATAAGAAAATATATCCTGTTATTATTAGTTCTAAGCTTTCAGAGTTTGAAGAAGAAAGGTTATTGGAAATACTGAAGAAGCACCGAGGAGCTATTGGCTACACTCTTGATGACTTGAAGGGGATTTCTCCCTCTATTTGCCAACACGCCGTTAATATGGAAGATGATGCAAAGCCTGTTGTTGAACATCAGCGGCGTCTAATTCCTAAGATGAAGGATGTGGTAAGAAATGAGGTATTAAGACTTCTTGAAGCTGGTATTATATATCCTATTGCTGATAGTAGATGGGTTAGTCCTGTGCATTATGTTCCTAAGAAAGGAGGAATGACTGTTGTGCCTAATGATAATGATGAGCTCATACCTCAAAGAGTAGTTGTAGGGTATAGAATGTGCATTGATTATTGAAAAGTTAATAAAGTTACTAAGAAAGATCATTACCCTTTGCCTTTTATTGATCAAATGTTAGAAAGGTTATCTAAAAATACTCATTTTTGCTTTCTTGATGGTTATTCTGGGTTTTCACAAATTGCTGTTAAAACTAAGGATCAAGAGAAAACCACTTTCACTTGTCCCTATGGAACTTATGCTTATAGACGTATGCCTTTTGGTTTATGTAATGCCCCTGCTACTTTTCAAAGATGCATGTCTGCTATTTTTCATGGCTTTTGCGAGAATATTGTAGAGGTATTCATGGATGATTTTTCTGTCTATGGGAATTCTTTTGATAATTGCTTGCGGAACCTTGATAAAGTTTTGCAGAGATGTGAAGAAACTAACCTTGTTCTTAATTGGGAGAAATGCCACTTTATGGTTAATGAAGGAATTGTATTGGGACATAAAATTTCTGAGAGAGGTATTGAAGTTGATAGAGCTAAAGTTGAAGTAATTGAGAAGATGCCCTATCCTAGGGATATTAAAGGTATTCGTAGTGTTCTTGGTCATGCTGGGTTTTATAGGAGGTTTATTAAAGATTTCTCCAAGATTTCTAAGCCTCTTACTAATCTTCTTCAAAAATATGTACCTTTTGTTTTTGATGATGATTGTAAGGAAGCTTTTGAAGCTCTAAAGAAAGCCTTAACAACTGCTCCTATAGTTGAACCTCCTGATTGGAACTTACCATTTGAAATTATGTGTGATGCTAGTGATTTTGCTGTAGGCGCAGTTCTTGGACAGCGAGTAGATAAAAAATTGAATGTTATTCATTATGCTAGTAAAACTCTTGATGCTGCTCAAAGAAATTATGCTACTACTGAAAAAGAATTGTTAGCTGTAGTCTTTGCTTGTGATAAGTTTAGACCTTATATTGTTGATTCAAAAGTTACAATTCATACTGATCATGCTGCAATCAGATACCTTATGCAAAAGAAAGATGCTAAGCCAAGGCTTATTAGATGGGTACTTCTGTTGCAAGAATTTGATTTACATATTGTAGATAGGAAAGGTGCTGATAATCCTGTTGCTGATAACTTGTCTAGATTGGAAAATATTGCTTATGATCCTGTCCTGTTAATGATAGTTTTCCAAATGAACAATTGGCTGTAATAAAGGTGAGCTCGCGAGACAGTCCTTGGTATGCTGATTATGCTAACTTTATTGTTTCCAAGTACTTGCCTCCAACCTTTTCACCCCAGCAAAGGAGGAAATTCTTTTATGACTTGAGGCATTATTTTTGGGATGACCCACACTTATATAAAGAAGGAGTGGATGGTATTCTGCGAAGATGTGTTCCCGAATATGAACAACAGGAGATATTGAGTAAATGTCATGGTAGTGCTTATGGAGGACATCACGCCGGAGATAGAACCGCGCAAAAGGTTCTACAATCAGGTTTTTATTGGCCAACTCTCTTCAAAGATGCAAGGAAGTTTATTTTATCTTGCGATGAATGTCAAAGGGTTGGTAATATCTCCAGACGCAATGAAATGCCTATGAATTATACTCTTGTTATTGAACCGTTTGATTGTTGGGGATTTGACTTCATGGGACCTTTTCCCTCTTCAGAAGGTAACACTCATATACTTGTTGCTGTTGATTATGTTAGTAAATGGGTGGAAGCCATACCTACAAAAAGTGTTGATGGTGAGACTTCTTCAAGAATGCTTTTAGATATTATTTTTCCTAGATTTGGAGTTCGTAGATATATTATGACTGATGGAGGTTCTCATTTTATTCATGGTGGTTTTAGAAAAACTCTTTCTAAATATGGTATTAATCATAGAATTGCCTCCGCTTATCATCCTCAAACTAGTGGGCAAGTAGAACTATCAAATAGAGAGATTAAATCTATCTTGCAAAAGACTGTTAATAAAACTAGACAGAATTGGGCTAGTAAATTGAAGGAAGCACTATGGGCTTATAGAACTGCTTATAAAAATCCCATGGGAATGTCACCTTATAAAATGGTTTATTGAAAAGCTTGTCATTTACCTTTAGAACTAGAGCACAAAGCTTATTGGGCTGTAAGAGAATTAAATAAAGATCCTAAACTAGCCAGTAAGAAGAGGTTGCTACAGTTGAGTTCTCTAGATGAATGGAGAAGTGAAGCTTATGAAAATGCTAAACTTTTTAAAGAGAAAGTTAAGAAGTGGCATGATAGAAGGATTATCAAAAGAGAATTTAATATTGGGGATAAAGTCCTATTGTATCGGTCTCGTCTCAGATTCTTTGCAGGGAAATTACTCTCGAAATGGGAAGGACCATATGTTGTTGAGGAGGTGTATCATTCAGGAGCAATTAAAATTAGCTCTCTCCAAGGCAATGCCACACAAGTGGTGAATGGACAAAGACTCAAGCATTATATCTCAGGTGATTCTTATAATGTAGACGTTGATGTTATTCGAGTGGAAACACCGGAGGCTTTCATCAAAGGTCAAATTGACAGTCCGCCAGAACTCGACTTTGAATAGGTAACAGTACTGGTAATAAAAAGTTCATGATTTACTTTCCGAACAATGTTTTTGCTGTTTTTGGAAAATAAGAAAAATTACGAGATCGAAACGGAGTGGAAGAGACGCACGAGGGCATGCCCCCATAGGCCGGCGAGGCCAGGCCTTGGCCCGCGCCGCCCTATGAGCTGGCCGCCTCGTCGCCCCTTTCCGACTCTGGTTCAACCTGGTACTTTCCTTGTGCCGTAAAAATTCCTGCTATATAATCCCCCGGACCCCTGGAGGTCCGTATATCGTTTTCTCGACGTGTTTTGTTTCGAGTTGTTTCTGCCAGGATCTGGTTTCAATCTAGAAGCACCATGGTCTCCAAGAACAAGGGCAAGGGGCTTTCGGATGAAGATATTCAAGATCCCGAGTGGAAAGAGGTGAACGAGAGCGTCAAGGAAGAAGATGAAGAAGAAGTGGAGGAAGACTCGCGCGCATACTCGCGTGCTACCATCGCAAGCATCGAGGTGGCGGATAACCCTTTTAGTGCAAAGAAGAGCGCAAGAATTCGCACCGGAGGAGGGGTTCCACGTCATTACCTAGCTTCAAGGACATCTTCTTCAGGCACTTACCACCCCTTCTGCAATCTAATTTACAATAGTCAAATTGAAAGGACTCCCAAGGCAGCATTGCCTAGCAATTGGGATATAGATCGTTCTAACACTGCAGGAAGGATGAAGCTGAAGGGTGGGGAAATAACTCCAAGAATTGGGACTCGCCGTTGGACATACTTCTTAATCGCGTCGAGCACAATTCGGAGATGATCCGCAACCTCATGTACAAGATTGATGAGCTTCAGGAGCTTGTTGAGAAGCTTGTCGAGAATTCATCACCACCATCACCGAAGGAGTAATTCATCATCGGTATTGGCATCCCCTTGGTTTGTTCCAAGCTTGGGGGAGTGCCGCGGTATCACATCATCACTGCCTTTTTACTTTTTACTATCAAGTAGTGTCATATCATGAGTAGGGAAGTTACCATATAAGATGGGTTGCAGTGTGGAAGTATCCCTCCTTTAGTTGGTTGTCTATGTATCCCTTGGTGTGAGTTATCGTTATGGAATATTAATGAGAAGTCTTATCATTTACATATTGCACATCTTATTTTAGTTTGCAATCCCTATTATATGATTGATCTTGTTATTAGTATTGGTATCACTTTGGGAGCATTGAGTTAATCTATTTGGTTTTGGCAAACTTAGCATTGGTCAATAGCAATAACACTGTGAGGTTTAAGTAGAAAAGAGAAATACATGTACTTGTTTCATTGTCTTCCTTTCTTGTTAGCTCATAGCTTATTATTCTGAAGTTAAAATTGTTTGTGCTTACAAGGAAGATGCATGATTGTTTCTATCACATGTATATTTGTTTGTTTCCCTCAACACTTGTGCTTGCTAATTAACCTTGCTAGCCAAAAACCTGTACTGAGAGGGAATACTTCTCGTGCATCCAAACCTTAACCCAAACCTATGTCATTTGTGTCCACCATACCTACCTACTACATGGTATTTCCTGCCATTCCAAGTAAATACTTCGTGTGCTACCTTTAAACAATTCAAAATTTACTATCTCCTTATTTGTGTCAATGTTTTATAGCTCATGAGGAAGTATGTGGTGTTTTATCTTTCAATCTTGTTGGGCAACTTTCACCAATGGACTAGTGGCTTCATCCGCTTATCCAATAACTTTGCAAAAAGAGCTGGCAATGGGATTCCCAGCCCCGATTAATTAACCTTCATAACTTTATACATAGACACTCCTCCATGGTATGTGATTGTTGGAAGGCACCCGAGGATTCGGTTAGCCATGGCTTGAGAAAGCAAAGGAGGGGAGGAGTGTCACCTAAATAAAACTAAAATAAAAAGGCACTCCTTCATGGTATGAGACTGTTGGCAGGCACCCGAGGATTCGGTTAGCTGTGGTTTGTGAAAGCAAAGGTTGGAAGGAGTGCCAACTTAAAATAAACTTTATGGGAGCCGCTCTTCGAGAGTTTGTCTGGCAAGGGGGTTAGAGTACCCGCTACCAGTCGTTGACAACAACAAACACCTCCCAAAATGTTACTTTTACTCTCTTTATATGATTTCAAAACTGAAAAAGCTCTAGCACATGATTTAATCCCTGCTTCCCTCTGCGAAGGGCCTGTCTTTTACTTTATGTTGAGTCAGTAAACCTATTTCCCTCCATCTTAAGCAAGCATTTGAGTTGTTGTGATCAAGCCATCTATATTGTGATTTACCTCATCATGTCTTTTACTCTTCCTTAAATAGTACAAGTTTTATCTGAATGAATATAGCTTTGAAAGTTATCAATGATTATGAGGAGATTATTATGATTGAGTATGCAAGTTATGCCATATAAACTTTAACATGAGAGCACTGCTCAATAGATAAGTATAACCTGTTGATTGTTCTCTGACCAAGAACGAAGTTTGCCATCACCAATTATGATTTCTTATGCACTTTTATTTGTGATTACCTTATACTTGTTTCAAGTTGAATTATATGAGGAAGTTGTTTACTAGAATGTCTTGTGTGAATGAATATGATGCTTCTTGTCCGTATTTTATTTATCGACTCTTCACTCCATAAACATGCGGTCCTGTTTACCGAGTTCAGTTTCGCTTGGGGACAAGCGAAGTCTAAGCTTGGGGGGAGTTGATACGTCCAATTGGCATCACTATTTTATATCATAATTTGCTGTTATTCATTGATATATTTCATATTTGGAGATGATACTTATGTTATTTCATCTATTTTGCATGTTTCATGATTATTGGAGGATCGCGCACCGGAGTCAGGATTCTGCTGGAAAAAGCGCCGTCAGAATGCAATATTTCGGAAGATCAACAATTGACGAAAGTTATATGAAAAATCCTATTTTTCCAGAAGATGACGAGAGCCAGAAGGAGGAGCCGAGGAGGGCCACCATGGGCCCCCCTCACAGGCCGGCACGGGCCCTGCCCTGGCCGCGCCGCCTTGTGGGGAGGGGGCCCACAGCCCCCTCTGGCCTCCTCTCCTTCGCGTATTTCTTCGTCCCGAAAACCTAAGCTCCAGGGAGTTAGTCGTGAAGAGTCACAGCCGCCTCTGCGGGGCGGAGAACACCAGAGAGAAAAGAGCTCTCCGGCAGGCTGAGATCCGCCGGGGAAATTCCCTCCCGGAGGGGGAAATCGACGCCATCGTCACCGTCATCGAGCTGGACATCATCTCCATCAGCATCATCATCATCTCCATCATCATCACCGCCGTCTCCACCGCTGCACATCGTTACCGCTGTAACAATTTGGGTTTGATCTTGATTGTTTGATAGGGGAAACTCTCCCGGTGTTGATTTCTATTTGTTATTGATGCTATTGAGTGAAACCGTTGAACCAAGGTTTATGTTCAGATTGTTATTCATCATCATATCACCTCTGATCATGTTCCATATGATGTCTTGTGAGTAGTTCGTTTAGTTCTTGAGGACATGGGTGAAGTCTAAATGTTAGTAGTGAACCATGGTTGAGTAATATTCAATGTTATGATATTTAAGTTGTGGTGTTATTCTTCTAGTGGTGTCATGTGAACGTCAACTACATGACACTTCACCTTTATGGGCCTAGGGGAATGCATCTTGTACTCGTTTGCTAATTGCGGGGTTGCCGGAGTGACAGAAACCTGAACCCCCGTTGGTATATCGATGCAGGAGGGATAGTAGGATCTCAGAGTTTAAGGCTGTGGTTAGATTTATCTTAATTACTTTCTTGTAGTTGCGGATGCTTGCAAGGGGTATAATCACAAGTATGTATTAGTCCTAGGAAGGGCGGTACATTAGCATAGGTTCACCCACACAACACTTATCAAAACAATGAAGATTAATTAGCCGTATGTAGCGAAAGCACTAGACTAAAATCCCGTGTGTCCTCGAGAACGTTTGGTCATTATAAGTAAACAAACCGGCTTGTCCTTTGTGCTAAAAAGGATTGGGCCACTCGCTGCAATTGTTACTCTCGCACTTTACTTACTCGTACTTTATTCAACTACTACATCAAAACCCTCTGAATACTTTTCTGTGAGCATTTACAGTGAATCCTTCATCGAAACTGCTTGTCAACACCTTCTGCTCCTCGTTGGGATCGATATTCTTACTTATCGAAAATACTACGATACACCCCCTATACTTGTGGGTCATCAACCACCGCCGCCCAATTGCTTCATCGGAGCCCATGAGCCGCCGCAGACGTCGCCGTCGATTGAAGCCGTCCCCAGAGACGCCGCCGGTACCAGACAACTTGCCATCGACGACAACGTACATGCGCACCTCGCCGACCCTCGCCGGAGCACCAGTGAGCTCACCAACCCCATGCCCGTGCCGCCAGCAACCCTCCTCTCGCCGTCGACGACGATGAATGAGATTCGTTGGATCGAGTTCTAATCGTGCGGCTCCATTTAAAACGTACTGATTCGCTGTGTAGGAGAGGCTGACAGGTGGAGCCACCATGTCAGGCAGCCCACTCATGCGAGACGCGTGGTAGGATGGCTTCCTCCCATTTAAATCAATTCGGCCCAGTAACGTTTCCCGCACTGGCCCAAAATTTGAATTTCAAATTTCTGTTTTAAATTAAGTATCTCTCAGATGCTTTTTCAAATTTAAATAGAATCAAATTGGCTAAACTAAATTTGATGAATTTCATATGGTTATAAAGCTAGTGAAAAGATCTATCCAACCCCACTGGTCTCATCATGAGATCCTTTGTAGAATTAATGTGACAAAAATAACAAGGCAGGGCCTTTTTAAACTTCAAACTTTACTTAAAAATCAACCAAAAGTACTTTTGAGTTGATTCCAACTCTCATAATTCACATTTCACATACTCTGCATGTTTATGTAAAAATATCACATGGTTACTTGGTATGATCATGGGCTAGAATAGAAAATGGCTCTATGGCTATTTCTAGTCCATTCAAATTTTCTAAAATTATTTATTAAATCTTATGAGATGTTTACCTCATTTAAATCTTGTCTTAAGTAACTCAACATGAGCTAGTGACCATGGTCTACCAACTCTCATATTGAATTACTTGATGATATTAAATTATGATTAAGGTAGGGTTAAAATGGCATGAGGTACTTTACCTCATTTAAATCATTTTCCCAAATGATAAGGATGAATGGTTGACCTTGGTCAACAGGGAATCATTCATGATTTGTTTGAGGAAATTAAATCTTAACTAAATGTAATGAGAGGAAGTGATTTCTCCAAGAACTAAAGAGAAGCTAGGTAATAATTGTAATGAGAGGAAATTATTTTTCTTAAAAGAAGAAACAAACTCAACCAACATGTTATGTGTTTGGTGATGCTAGAATAGCTTGTGTGAACCAATTATGTGCTTAGTCTAGCTCTTAAACCTTGTTTGATGATTGTTACCTCGTATACGTTTTTAGACGTTAGTACAGAGGAGTGCCAGGAGGAGGAGGTCTACTTCCAGGAAGAAGAAGACCACTTTGATCAGTACACCAACCAAGGCAAGCTCATATTATTGCAAGTGCAAAGCTCTACTAGAGAAAGGCACCATTACCCTGTTACTTTATGTTCAATGATCCAACCCCAAGTTTTTACCTTGCAAGCTTTTACTTTGCTTATCAAAGCTTCCTTTTATAGTTAACTTTGGTCTAAGTATAGAGTCGAGCAAGAGTATCAAACTTAGCCTAGAGAGCTACAAGATAGTTAGCATCCCTCATGACTAGTTGCTAGTGCTAACAACTAAAATTGACTACTCTAGATGGGATCATGTGAAATGACTTTGAAAGATTTTGAAGATGAATGTGACATGAATGAATGGTGAATTTGATAAAAACTGATAGTTGGGTTTGGATGCGATACCTTTCCAATGATTTAGTACCCCCACAATACCTGATTATGGGTAGGACTTAACTGGAAGTTTATGCATCTTAGTATGGGTTCCCTCTAAACAAGCATCATAGGGGTTATGCCGAGGCTGCCATCGTTGAAAGGAAATGATGTGAAATGACGTGAATGTACGACCCAAGCCATGTGCAGTTCCCAGGTTGACGGTTTGTCTTCACTGGGATGCCAAGCTCATGGGGAGAGGTACCTATACTAGGGTATGTAAGTGAAAGGTTATGGTTGATGATCCACGTACTAAGTTACGATTATTCAGGGCTATCCCTGACGGATGTAATCAAATGTTGTGGCACAAGTGTGCAACCTCTGCAGAGTGTAAACCTATTCGAATAGCTGGGTCCACGGTTACGAATGATTGGAAAGGCCATACTGTACCGTTGTCAGATATTTTCTTGAAAAGGATTGGTGACTTGAATGGTGAACGTGACTTGAATCACCATTGAGTGGTGGGAATGACACTAATGTTCCCACTTGAGTTAATTAGCAATTGTAGAGTCTTTTACTAAATGTTTATGAACTAAAATTGGCTTTATGCAAATAAACTTAGAGCTTAGCACCCCCTTTACTAAAATTGATAGTACTTACACTAGTATTAGTTTGCGAGTACTTTAAAGTACTCACGGCTGTGTCCCTAGCTATTCAAATGGCCAGACTATGAAGATGAGCAGCAGTACCAAGATGACGGCCAGCAGGACGTCTATGACAACTAGGAGTATCTTCTGACGTCAAACGTTGGCCTATGGATTAGATAGTCCACTACTTCTACGCTTCCGCTATGTAATGTGTTCGTTGGTCATTAGATCAACTATTTGTGTAATATTGGATCATGTGAACAAGCTCAAGAATACCCGCTTCATTTACTACCCAAGACATGATCACATGGGAAGGCCAATAACCATGCCCCCGCACCCGGAGATGAACCACTATGTTGCCTACCTCGACTTCATGCTGTACAAGACCCGCAAGGAGTTGGACAATGCCCTCGCCTTTCACCAAGCACATTACACGTGAAGACGAAGAATCCCCCCCTAAAGAGTAGTATCCTTAAATCACTATAGTAGGTGTGAGTTTGTATCAGGATCCCCTTGTATCGTAGAATGAATGAATGGTTCCTCAAACCAATGGTGTGTTAGCTTTGTAATGTGTGATGCTTGGTATGAATGAAAAAGTGTTGTTGGTTTTTACCCCCGCAACACTACTCAAGTTTTCAAGTTATGAACTTTTTAATCTTTAACAAAACAAACCATAGAAATTTCCCTCTTATCTTATCATCTACCTCAATGTTCATATGGCCCCACCAACCCGCAACACGAACCAGGACGCAATGATGCAGATGCTGCAGATGATGATGGTAGACCGAGAAGTCGAGAGAGCTGAGCGACAAGCCAATATTGTTGCACTACAACAGATAGCTCAGAACAATCAAGGCCACGGAAACCATGATCACCCTGGATCGAAGCTGAAGAACTTTCAGAACACCAACCCTCCCATGTTCAACAAGACTGAAGAACCCCTAGATGCTGATGACTGGCTCCAGACAATGGAGAACAACCTGCAAGTTGCGGGAGTAGAAGCCGCAGAGAAAGTACTGTTCGCCACCCACTACCTGTCAGGACCTGCCAGAGCCTGGTGGACAAGTGCACGTGCAATGAATGCGGGATAGATGATGACCTGGGGGACTTCAAGCTGAAGTTCAGAAAATACCATGTGCCCCAAGGACTGATCAAGATGATGAGAGATGAGTTCCGCGAACTCAAACAGGGAAGGATGTCCGTGGTGGAATACCGCGACAGGTTTCTTACTCTGTCAAGGTATGCCCCGGATGAAACCAACACCAATGACAAGAGGAAGGAGAGATTTCTGAACGGACTGCATGATGAAATGCAAACAGTGTTAGTGAACATTCCGTTCGCTGACTTGGAAGCCCTCGTAGACTCAGCCAAACAGATGGAACGAACGGAAGCTGCATCAGGCCAATGAGAACTGCAAGCGCAGGATGATGAACCAGAGTGGACCCCACCATACCTAGAAGTACCGCAACAAATCCTCTGGAGGATTCACCCCAAGACACAACAAGCCAACTGCTCAGAGTTATCGCCCCAACTACACCAACAACAACGGAGGACCCCCGAAGCCCGGAGGCAACAACAACAGCCACAACCCCAACAACAATCACAACAGCAACAATAACAATGGGAACAACAACAACACCAACACTGGCCCGAGGACTGGAAGCAACGCTATCCCCGTCACCCCAAAGGACAAATCAACAATAACCTTCTATGAATGTGGAATTGTGGGTCACTACTCTAATGAGTGCCCCAAAAGGTTAGCCAAGACTGCCCCCAATACTGCTGCACCTGCCCAGCAACAACGCCGCTTCGCAGGAAGAAGGAACCAGAACAACCACAATGGCCGTCTCTACCACATGAATGCCACTGAAGCCAGGAAGCACCTCAGGCCATGCCAAGTATGTTTTCCTGTTAAGCAAATTGCTCAATATTTCTTAGGAACCTAACTTTTCTAAAAATCTCGGGACGAGATTTGTTTAAGGGGGAAGGGTTTGTAACATCCCAAAAATTTCAAAACAAAGAAAATGAAATTCACTATTTCCAAAATTTGGAACCAACAAAAACTTTTCTTAAATTAAGTTTGATACATAGTGATCATATTTATATGTTGAGATTTTGCCATGATTGTTTAGTTAGTATTTGAAAATGGCCTAAAACCCTAAACCTTGCTCTTTAAGGTACAAATGAAATCAAACCAAATAAAAATAAAAGAAAAGATAAACCCTGTGTAAGCCTAAAACCCAAATTTGCAAATCTTGATCTTTGCCCTAGCCACTTTTCCACATGGTTGTGAACCATGGGTTAAACCCCACTAAACCCTAGCCATGGTCATTTGGATCCAAGTGAGACTTTTAAGAAAAAGAGAAATGCTACTAGCTTCCCATATGAGGCTATAGGTATTTTAGTAAAACTTTACCCTAGGCCCTTCTACCTTGTTTAGAGAATTGGAAAACCTTAATAAACCTTACCTAGTACTTATTACATCAAATCCAAGGTGAAACAAAAGAAAATAAAAAATAAAATAAAAATGCCATAGAGGCATATGAGAGTAAATAGCAAATTTGTGAATTTGAGGATCTTGACCCTAAGACTTGTGGTGAATGGTAGGATCACTCCTCCATGCCATTTCAACAATCAACAACATCAATTGGGTCAAGAAAAATCAAATCAAAAATCAAAGAAATGAAAATTGCATGTGGCATGTGATAATGGTCACTTTTGACCTTTTTAATATCTTACCCACTTTGAGCCCTTTTATTAAGAAATTTTCAAACCAAACCCTGCCAAATCTTTGCACCTCATCCAAAACCTCATCAAGATGAACATTTTTCGTGGTGACCACTTTGACCAAAGCTTTGACCAATGCTCAAAATAGTCAAGCCAAGATGCCACCTTGAAATAAATTCTAGATTCCATCCACTATTTGAATTTTCATAAAACCTCTCCAAATTTCAAACCAATGCTAAACATAGTTGCCCAACATCATTTAGAACATATCCATGCAGAAATTTGATCAAAAGAAAATACAAGGGAGTTCATTACTTTAGAAATGGGAGGTACACATAAAGGGGAATCAAGGTACAACTCACTTTTCCCTCACTTTTTGCTTTCCCCCTCTCTCTCCCTTGTACCCCTTGATAGTACACCATGTACTCTGAAAGCTTATCAAAGAAGTGACACCACCTTAGCCATGATCACCATGCTCATGATTGCCACTCATTGCATGTACCACATACACTTTTGGAATCAATCCAATGTGCACCACCTAGCTTTCTCCAACCATGCCAACCTGGTCATACACCCTCCTCTCACCCCTCTCAAGCTTGCAGCACCTTGGTTGCACAAAATTTAGGCACACAAGATCATGCCAAGCCCATGCCATTGAATTGGACACCACCATGCCAAACCCTGCCATACTGCCCCTCTGGTCACTCTCACCTTGTCCCTTAGTCTTGCCCCATCATACTGATCACAACCATGCAGGTTTTAGCCCAAGGACAGCTCTGCACCATCCCCATGCCACTCCATGCCGACCCTATGATCACCACAATGCCAAACCCTACCCTGGTCCTTTTCTCTCCACAACACCTTGTCACATAGCTCTAACTTTTCATGCCGAGCATGCTAGACATGGTCTCTGGACAAAAGGAGCATGCCAGTACCCTAACTCGATCGTGATCACCGTGCCAGGACACGCCAGCGCGCGCATGCACCCTGCCCTGGACACGCCAGTAAATGGCCAAGCCCCGTCGCGTCTGTCCTTCTCTCCCTCTCTCCTCGCGCACGCGCACTCTACACCACACCAGAACCCCCCCAGACAAACGCCATTGGACGCCCGTGATACGCGTACAGCACGCGTCCGTTGGGAACCCCAAGAGGAAGGTGTGATGCGTACAGCGGCAAGTTTTCCCTCAGTATGAAACCAAGGTTTAATCGAACCAGTAGGAGTCAAGAAGCACGTTGAAGGTTGATGGCGGTGAGATGTAGTGCGGCGCAACACCAGGGATTCCGGCGCCAACGTGGAACCTGCACAACACAAACCAAGTACTTTGCCCCAACGAAACAGCGAGGTTGTCAATCTCACCGGCTTGCTGTAACAAAGGATTAGATGTATAGTGTGGATGATGATTGTTTGCAGAAAACAGTAGAGCAATTATTGCAGTAGATTGTATTTCAGTATAGAGAATTGGACCGGGGTCCACAGTTCACTAGAGGTGTCTCTACCATAAGATAAACAGCATGTTGGGTGAACAAATTACAGTTGGGCAATTGACAAATAGAGAGGGCATGACCATGCACATACATATTATGATGAGTATTGTGAGATTTAATTGGGCATTACGACAAAGTACATAGACCGCTATCCAGCATGCATCTATGCCTAAAAAGTCCACCTTCAGGTTATCATCCGAACCCCCTCCAGTATTAAGTTGCTAACAACAGACAATTGCATTAAGTATTGCGCGTAATGTAATCAATAACTACATCCTCAGACATAGCATCAATGTTTTATCCCTACTGTTAACAGCACATCCATAATCTTAGAGGTTTCTCTCACTCCCCCAGATTCACGGAGACATGAACCCACTATCGAGCATAAATACTCCCTCTTGGAGTTACTAGCATCAACTTGGCCAGAGCCTATACTAATAACGGAGAGCATGCAAGATCATAAACAACACATAGATATAAATTGATAATCAACATAACATGGTATTCTCTATTCATCGGATCCCAACAAACACACCATATAGAATTACAGATAGATGATCTTGATCATGTTCGGCAGCTCACAAGACCCGACAATTAAGCACAATGAGGAGAAGACAACCATCTAGCTACTGCTATGGACCCATAGTCCAGGGGTAGACTACTCACACATCACTCCGGAGGTGACCATGGCGGCGTAGAGTCCTCCGGGAGATGATTCCCCTCTCCAGCAGGGTGCCGGAGGCGATCTCCTGAATCCCCCGAGATGGGATTGGCGGTGGCGGCGTCTCTGGAAGGTTTTCCGTATCGTGGCTCTCGGTACTGGGGGTTTCGCGATGAAGGCTATTTGTAGGCGGAAGGGTAGGTCAGGGGGCGTCGCGAGGGGCCCAGGAGACAGGTCGGCGCGGCCAAGGGTGGGGCCACGCCGCCTACCCTCCTGGCCACCTCGTGGCCCACTTCGTTGACTCTTCGGTCTTTTGGAAGCTTCGTGGCAAAATAGGACCCTGGGCGTTGATTTCGTCCAATTCCGAGAATATTTCCTTACTAGGATTTCTGAAACCAAAAACAATGACAGAATCGGCTCTTCGGCATCTTGTTAATAGGTTAGTTCCAGAAAATGCATAAATATGACATAAAGTGTGCATAAAACATGTAGATATCATCAATAATGTGGCATGGAACATAAGAAATTATCGATACGTCGGAGACGTATCAGCATCCCCAAGCTTAGTTTCTGCTTGTCCCGAGCAGGTAAACGATAAACAAAGATAATTTCTGGAGTGACATGCCATCATAACCTTGATCATACTATTGTAAGCATATGTAATGAATGCAGTGATCAAAACAATGTAAATGACATGAGTAAACAGATGAATCATATAGAAAGACTTTTCATGAATAGTACTTCAAGACAAGCATCAATAAGTCTTGCATAAGAGTTAACTCATAAAGCAATAATTCAAAGTAGAGGCATTGAAGCAACTGATACACGTACAGCACGCGACCGTTGGGAACCCCAAGAGGAAGGTGTGATGCGTACAGCGGCAAGTTTTCCCTCAGTATGAAACCAAGGTTTAATTGAACCAGTAGGAGCCAACAAGCACGTTGAAGGTTGATGGCGGCGCGATGTAGTGCGGCGCAACACCAGGGATTCCGGCGCCAACGTGGAACCTGCACAACACAAACCAAGTACTTTGCCCCAACGAAACAGCGAGGTTGTCAATCTCACCGGCTTGCTGTAACAAAGGATTAGATGTATAGTGTGGAAGATGATTGTTTGCAAAACGAGTAGAACAATATTGCAGTAGATTGTATTTCAGTATAGAGAATTGGACCGGGGTCCACAGTTCACTAGAGGTGTCTCTCCCATAAGATAAACAGCATGTTGGGTGAACAAATTACAGTTGGGCAATTGACAAATAAAGAGGGCATGACCATGCACATACACATTATGATGAGTATAGTGAGATTTAATTGGGCATTACGACAAAGTACATAGACCGCTATCCAGCATGCATCTATGCCTAAAAAGTCCACCTTCAGGTTATCATCCGAACACCCTCCAGTATTAAGTTGCTAACAACAGACAATTGCATTAAGTATTGCGCGTAATGTAATCAATAACTACATCCTCGGACATAGCATCAATGTTTTATCCCTAGTGGCAACAGCACATCCATAATCTTAGAGGTTTCTCTCACTCCCCCAGATTCACGGAGACATGAACCCACTATCGAGCATAAATATTCCCTCTTGGAGTTACTAGCATCAACTTGGCCAGAGCATCTACTAATAACGGAGAGCATGTAAGATCATAAACAACACATAGATATAAATTGATAATCAACATAACATGGTATTCTCTATTCATCGGATCCCAACAAACACAACATATAGAATTACAGATAGATGATCTTGATCATGTTCGGCAGCTCACAAGACCCGACAATTAAGCACAATGGGGAGAAGACAACCATCTAGCTACTGCTATGGACCCATAGTCTAGGGGTAGACTACTCACACATCACTCCGGAGGCGACCATGGTGGCGTAGAGTCCTCCGGGAGATGATTCCCCTCTCCGGCAGGGTGCCGGAGGCGATCTCCTGAATCCCCCGAGATGGGATTGGCGGCGGCGGCATCTCTGGAAGGTTTTCCGTATCGTGGCTCTCGGTACTGGGGGTTTCGCAACGAAGGCTTTAAGTAGGCGGAAGGGTAGGTCAGGGGGTGACGCGAGGGGCCCAGGAGACAGGGCGGCGCGGCCAAGGGTGGGGCCGCGCCGCCTGCCCTCCTGGCCACCTCGTGGCCCCACTCCATTGATTGGCCGCGCCGCCTGCCCTCCTGGCCACCTCGTGGCCCCACACCATTGACTCTTCGGTCTTCTGGAAGCTTCGTGGCAAAATAGGACCCTGGGCGTTGATTTCGTCCAATTCCGAGAATATTTCCTTACTAGGATTTCTGAAACCAAAAACAGCAGAAAATAGCAACTAGCACTTCGGCATCTTGTTAATAGGTTAGTTCCAGAAAATGCACGAATATGACATAAAGTGTGCATAAAACATGTAGATATCATCAATAATGTGGCATGGAACATAAGAAATTATCGATACGTCGGAGACGTATCAGCATCCCCAAGCTTAGTTCCTGCTCGTCCCGAGCAGGTAAACGATAAACAAAGATAATTTCTGGAGTGACATGCCATCATAACCTTGATCATACTATTGTAAAGCATATGTAGTGAATGCAGCGATCAAAACAATGTATATGAAATGAGTAAACAAATGAATCATATAGCAAAGACTTTTCATGAATAGTACTTCAAGACAAGCATCAATAAGTCTTGCATAAGAGTTAACTCATAAAGCAATAATTCATAGTAGAGGTATTGAAGCAATACAAAGGAAGATTAAGTTTCAGCGGTTGCTTTCAACTTATAACATGTATATCTCATGGATATTGTCAACATAGAGTAATATAATAAGTGCAATATGCAAGTATATGTAGGAATCAATGCACAGTTCACACAAGTGTTTGCTTCTTGAGGTGGAGAGAGATAGGTGAACTGACTCAAAAATAAAAGTAAAAGAAAGGTCCTTCAAAGAGGAAAGCATCGATTGCTATATTTGTGCTAGAGCTTTGATTTTGAAAACAAGAAACAATTTTGTCAACGGTAGTAATAAAGCATATGTATCATGTAAATTATATCTTACAAGTTGCAAGCCTCATGCATAGTATACTAATAGTGCCCGCACCTTGTCCTAATTAGCTTGGATTACCGGGATTATCGCAATGCACATGTTTTAACCAAGTGTCACAAAGGGGCACCTCTATGCCGCCTGTACAAAGGTCTAAGGAGAAAGCTCGCATTGGATTTCTCGCTATTGATTATTCTAAACTTAGACATCCATACCGGGACAACATAGACAACAGATAATGGACTCCTCTTTTATGCATAAGCATGTAGCAACAATTAATTTTCTCATTTGAGATTGAGGATATATGTCCAAAACTGAAACTTCCACCATGGATCATGGCTTTAGTTAGCGGCCCAATGTTCTTCTCTAACAATATGCACGCTCTAACCATAAGGTGGTAGATCCCCCTTACTTCAGACAAGACGAACATGCATAGCAACTCACATGATATTCAACAAAGAGTAGTTGATGGCGTCCCCAGGAACATGGTTATCGCACAACGAGCAACTTAATAAGAGATAAAGTGCATAAGTACATATTCAATACCACAATAGTTTTTAGGCTATTTGTCCCATGAGCTATATATTGTAAAGGTGAAGGATAGAAATTTAAAGGTAGCACTCAAGCAATTTACTTTGGAATGGCGGAGAAATACCATGTAGTAGGTAGGTATGGTGGACACAAATGGCATAGTGGTTGGCTCAAGGATTTTGGATGCATGAGAAGTATTCCCTCTCGATACAAGGTTTAGGCTAGCAAGGCTATTTGAAACAAACATGGATGAAGCGGTGCAGCAAAACTTACATAAAATACATATTGAAAATATTATAAGACTCTACACCGTCTTCCTTGTTGTTCAAACTCAATACTAGAAATTATCTAGACTTTAGAGAGACCAAATATGCAAACCAAATTTTAGCATGCTCTATGTATTTCTTCATTAGTGGGTGCAAAGTATATGATGCAAGAGCTTAAACATGAGCACAACAATTGCCAAGTATCACATTATCCAAGATATTTTAGCAATTACTACATGTATCATTTTCCAATTCCAACCATATAACAATTTAACGAAGAAGAAACTTCGCCATGAATACTATGAGTAAAGCCTAAGGACATACTTGTCCATATGCTACAGCGGAGCGTGTCTCTCTCCCACACAAAGAATGCTAGGATCCATTTTATTCAAACAAAACAAAAACAAAAACAAACCGACGCTCCAAGCAAAGCACATAAGATGTGATGGAATAAAAATATAGTTTCAGGGGAGGAACCTGATAATGTTGTCGATGAAGAAGGGGATGCCTTGGGCATCCCCAAGCTTAGACGCTTGAGTCTTCTTGATATATGCAGTGGTGAACCACCGGGGCATCCCCAAGCTTAGAGCTTTCAGTCTCCTTGATCATGTTGTATCATCTCCCTCTCTTGACCCTTGAAAACTTCCTCCACACCAAACTTAGACCAACTCACTAGAGGGTTAGTGCACAATCAAAATATACATGTTCAGAGGTGACATAATCATTCTTAACACTTCTGGACATTGCACAAAGCTACTGAAAGTCAATGGAATCGAAATATCCATCGAACGTAACAAAACAGGCAATGCGAAATAAAAGGCAGAATCTGTCAAAACAGAACAGTTCGTATTGACGAATTTTATTGAGGCACCAGACTTGCTCAAATGAAAATTCACAAATTGAATGAAAGTTGCGTACATATCTGAGGATCACTCACGTAAATTGGCATAATTTTCTGAGTTACCTACAGAGAATTTTGCCCAGATTCGTGACAGCAAAGAAATCTGTTTCTGCGCAGTAATCCAAATCTAGTATGAACCTTACTATCAACGACTTTACTTGGCACAACAAAACACTAAACTAAGATAAGGATAGGTTGCTACAGTAGTAAACAACTTCCAAGACACAAAATAAAAACAAAGTACTGTAATAAAAACATGGGTTGTCTCCCATAAGCGCTTTTCTTTAACACCTTTCAGCTAGGCGCAAAAAGTGTGTATCAAGTATTATCGAAGGATGGAGTGTCAACATCATAATTTGTTCTAATAATAGAATCAAAAGGTAACTTCATTCTCTTTCTAGGGAAGTGTTCCATACCTTTCTTGAGAGGAAATTGATATTTAATATTACCTTCCTTCATATCAATGATAGCACCAACAGTTCGAAGAAAAGGTCTTCCCAATATAATGGGACAATGTGCATTGCATTCAATATCCAAGACAACAAAATCAACGGGGACAAGGTTATTGTTAACGGTAATGCGAACATTATCAACTTTCCCCAAAGGTTTCTTTGTAGAATGATCAGCAAGATTAACATCCAAATAACAATTTTTCAGCGGTGGCAAGTTAAGCATATTATAAATTTTCTTTGGCATAACAGAAATACTTGCACCAAGATCACATAAAGCATTACAATCAAAATCATTGACCTTCATCTTAATGATGGGCTCCCAACCATCCTCTAGCTTTCTAGGAATAGAAGCTTCGCGTTCTAGTTTCTCTTCTCTAGCTTTTATGAGAGCATTTGTAATATGTTGCGTGAAAGCCAAATTTATAGCACTAGCATTAGGACTTTTAGCAAGTTTTTGTAAGAACTTTATAACTTCAGAGATGTGGCAATCATCAAAATTCAAACCATTATAATCTAAAGCAATGGGATCATCATCCCCAATGTTGGAAAAAATTTCAGCAGTTTTATCACAGGCAGTTTCAGCAGTTTTAGCAGTTTCAGGCAGTTTCTCGCGCTTTGCATTTGAAGTGGAAACATTGCTAACACCAATTCTTTTATTATTATTAGTAGGAGGTGCAGCAACTTGTGTAGCATTAGCATTACTAGTGGTGGTAATAGTCCAAACTTTAGCTATATTCTCTTCTTTTTCATTTTCTTCTCTTTCCCACCTAGCACATAATTCGGCCATCGATCTTATATTCTCATTAATTCTAACTTGGATGGCATTTGCTGTAGTAGTAATTTTATTATGATGATTCTCATTAGGCAGAACTTTTGATTTCAAAAGATCAACATCAGCAGCAAGACTATCAACTTTAGAAGCAAGTATATCAATTTTTCCAAGCTTTTCTTCAACAGATTTGTTAAAAGCAGTTTGTGTACTAATAAATTCTTTAAGCATGGCTTCAAGTCCAGGGGGTGCGTTCCTATTATTATTGTAAGAATTCCCATAAGAATTACCATAGCCGTTGCCATTATTATAAGGATATGGCCTATAGTTGTTACTAGAATTGTTCCGGTAAGCATTGTTGTTGAAATTATTATTTTTAATGAAGTTTACATCAACATGTTCTTCTTGAGCAACCAATAAAGCTAACGGAACATTATTAGGATCAACATTAGTCCTATCATTCACAAGCATAGACATAATAGCATCAATCTTATCACTCAAGGAAGAGGTTTCTTCGACAGAATTTACCTTCTTACCTTGTGGAGCTCTTTCCGTGTGCCATTCAGAGTAATTGATCATCATATTATCAAGAAGCTTTGTTGCTTCACCAAGAGTGATGGACATAAAGGTACCTCCAGCAGCTGAATCCAATAGGTTCCGCGAAGTAAAATTCAGTCCTGCATAAAAGGTTTGGATGATCATCCAAGTAGTCAGTCCATGGGTTGGGCAATTTTTAACCAAAGATTTCATTCTTTCCCATGCTTGTGCAACATGCTCATTATCCAATTGTTTAAAATTCATTATGCTACTCCTCAAAGATATAATTTTAGCAGGGGGATAATATCTACCAATAAAAGCATCCTTGCATTTAGTCCATGAATCAATACTATTCTTAGGCAGAGATAGCAACCAATCTTTAGCTCTTCCCCTTAATGAGAAAGGGAACAATTTTAATTTTATAATGTCGCCATCTACATCTTTATATTTTTGCATTTCACACAATTCAACAAAATTATTGAGATGGGCAGCAGCATCATCAGAACTAACACCAGAAAATTGCTCTCGCATAACAAGATTTAGTAAAGCAGGTTTAATTTCAAAGAATTCTGCTGTAGTAGCAGGTGGAGCAATAGGTGTGCATAAGAAATCATTATTATTTTTGGTTGTGAAGTCACACAACTTAGTATTTTCAGGAGTACCCATTTTAGCAATAGTAAATAAAGCAAACTAGATAAAGTAAATGCAAGTAACTAATTTTTGTGTGTTTTTGATATAGCAAACAAGATAGCAAATAAAGTAAAACTAGCAACTAATTTTTTTGTATTTTGATTTAGTGCAGCAAACAAAGTACTAAATAAGGTAAAGCAAGACAAAAACAAAGTAAAGAGATTGGGATGTGGAGACTCCCCTTGCAGCGTGTCTTGATCTCCCCGGCAACGGCGCCAGAAAACAGTCTTGATACGCGTACAGCACGCGACCGTTGGGAACCCCAAGAGGAAGGTGTGATGCGTACAGCGGCAAGTTTTCCCTCAGTATGAAACCAAGGTTTAATCGAACCAGTAGGAGCCAAGAAGCACGTTGAAGGTTGATGGCGGTGAGATGTAGTGCGGTGCAACACCAGGGATTCCGGCGCCAACGTGGAACCCGCACAACACAAACCAAGTACTTTGCCCCAACGAAACAGCGAGGTTGTCAATCTCACCGGCTTGCTGTAACAAAGGATTAGATGTATAGTGTGGAAGATGATTGTTTGCAGAAAACAGTAGAACAGTATTGCAGTAGATTGTATTTCAGTATAGAGAATTGGACCGGGGTCCACAGTTCACTAGAGGTGTCTCTCCCATAAGATAAACAGCATGTTGGGTGAACAAATTACAGTTGGGCAATTGACAAATAAAGAGGGCATGACCATGCACATACATATTATGATGAGTATAGTGAGATTTAATTGGGCATTACGACAAAGTACATAGACCGCTATCCAGCATGCATCTATGCCTAAAAAGTCCACCTTCAGGTTATCATCCGAACCCCTCCGATTAAGTTGCTAACAACAGACAATTGCATTAAGTATTGCGCGTAATGTAATCAATAACTACATCCTCGGACATAGCATCAATGTTTTATCCCTAGTGGCAACAGCACATCCATAATCCTAGAGGTTTCTCTCACTCCCCCAGATTCACGGAGACATGAACCCACTATCGAGCATAAATACTCCCTCTTGGAGTTACTAGCATCAACTTGGCCAGAGCATCTACTAATAACGGAGAGCATGCAAGATCATAAACAACACATAGATATAAATTGATAATCAACATAACATGGTATTCTCTATTCATCGGATCCCAACAAACACAACATATAGAATTACAGATAGATGATCTTGATCATGTTCGACAGCTCACAAGACCCGACAATTAAGCACAATGGGGAGAAGACAACCATCTAGCTACTGCTATGGACCCATAGTCCAGGGGTAGACTACTCACACATCACTCCGGAGGCGTCCATGGCGGCGTAGAGTCCTCCGGGAGATGATTCCCCTCTCCGGCAGGGTGCCGGAGGCGATCTCCTGAATCCCCCGAGATGGGATTGGCGGCGGCGGCGTCTCTGGAAGGTTTTCCGTATCATGGCTCTCGGTACTGGGGGTTTCGCAACGAAGGCTTTAAGTAGGCGGAGGGGTAGGTCAGGGGGCGACGCGAGGGGCCCAGGAGACAGGGCGGCGCGGCCAAGGGTGGGGCCGCGCCGCCTGCCCTCCTGGCCACCTCGTGGCCCCACTCCGTTGACTCTTCGGTCTTGTGGAAGCTTCGTGGCAAAATAGGACCCTGGGCGTTGATTTCGTCCAATTCCGAGAATATTTCCTTACTAGGATTTCTGAAACCAAAAACAGCAGAAAACAGCAACTGGCACTTCGGCATCTTGTTAATAGGTTAGTTCCAGAAAATGCACGAATATGACATAAAGTGTGCATAAAACATGTAGATATCATCAATAATGTGGCATGGAACATAAGAAATTATCGATACGTCGGAGACGTATCAGCAACACAAAGGAAGATTAAGTTTCAGCGGTTGCTTTCAACTTGTAACATGTATATCTCATGGATATTATCAACATAGAGTAATATAACAAGTGCAATATGCAAGTATGTAGGAATCAATGCACAGTTCACACAAGTGTTTGCTTCTTGAGATGGAGAGAAATAGGTGAACTGACTCAACAATAAAAGTAAAAGAAAGGTCCTTCAAAGAGGAAAGCATCGATTGCTATATTTGTGCTAGAGCTTTGGTTTTGAAAACAAGAAACAATTTTGTCAATGGTAGTAATAAAGCACATGTGTTATGTAAATTATATCTTACAAGTTGCAAGCCTCATGCATAGTATACTAATAGTGCTCGCACCTTGTCCTAATTAGCTTGGATTACCGGGATTATCGCAATGCACATGTTTTAACCAAGTGTCACAAAGGGGTACCTCTATGCCGCCTGTACAAAGGTCTAAGGAGAAAGCTCGCATTGGATTTCTCGCTATTGATTATTCTCAACTTAGACATCCATACCGGGACAACATAGACAACAGATAATGGACTCCTCTTTTATGCATAAGCATGTAGCAACAATTAATTTTCTCATATGAGATTGAGGATATTTGTCCAAAACTGAAACTTCCACCATGGATCATGGCTTTAGTTAGCGGCCCAATGTTCTTCTCTAACAACATGCATGCTCTAACCATTAGGTGGTAAATCTCCCTTACTTCAGACAAGACGGACATGCATAGCAACTCACATGATATTCAACAAAGATTAGTTGATGGCGTCCCCAGGAACATGGTTATCGCACAACAAGCAACTTAATAAGAGATAAAGTGCATAAGTACATATTCAATACTACAATAGTTTTTAGGCTATTTGTCCCATGAGCTATATATTGTAAAGGTAGAGGATAGAAATTTTAAAGGTAGCACTCAAGCAATTTACTTTGGAATGGCGTAGAAATACCATGTAGTAGGTAGGTATGGTGGACACAAATGGCATAGTGGTTGGCTCAAGTATTTTGGATGCATGAGAAGTATTCCCTCTCGATACAAGGTTTAGGCTTGCAAGGCTATTTGAAACAAACACAAGGATGAAGCGGTGCAGCAAAACTCACATAAAAGACATATTGTAAACATTATAAGACTCTACACCGTCTTCCTTGTTGTTCAAACTCAATACTAGAAATTATCTAGACTTTAGAGAGACCAAATATGCAAACCAAATTTTAGCATGCTCTATGTATTTCTTCATTACTAGGTGCAAAGTATATGATGCAAGAGCTTAAACATGAGCACAACAATTGCCAAGTATCACATTATCCAAGACATTATAGCAAATTACTACATGTATCATTTTCCAATTCCAACCATATAACAATTTAACGAAGAAGAAACTTCGCCATGAATACTATGAGTAAAGCCTAAGGACATACTTGTCCATATGCAACAGCGGAGCGTGTCTCTCTCCCACACAAAGAATGCTAGGATCCATTTTATTCAAACAAAACAAAAACAAAAACAAACCGATGCTCCAAGCAAAGCACATAAGATGTGACGGAATAAAAATATAGTTTCAGGGGAGGAACCTGATAATGTTGTCGATGAAGAAGGGGATGCCTTGGGCATCCCCAAGCTTAGACGTTTGAGTCTTCTTGATATATGCAGGGGTGAACCACCGGGGCATCCCCAAGCTTAGAGCTTTCACTCTCCTTGATCATGTTGTATCATCTCCCTCTCTTGATCCTTGAAAACTTCCTCCACACCAAACTCAAAACAACTCATTAGAGAGTTAGTGCACAATCAAAATATACATGTTCAGAGGTGACATAATCATTCTTAACACTTCTGGACGTTGCACAAGGCTACTGAAAGTCAATGGAATCGAAATATCCATCGAGCATAGCAAAACAGGCAATGCGAAATAAAAGGCAGAATCTGTCAAAAACAGAACAGTTTGTATTGACGAATTTTATTGAGGCACCAGACTTGCTCAAATGAAAATGCTCAAATTGAATGAAAGTTGCGTACATATCTGAGGATCAGTCACGTAAATTGGCATAATTTTCTGAGTTACCTACAGAGAATTTTGCCCAGATTCGTGACAGCAAAGAAATCTGTTTCTGCGCAGTAATCCAAATCTAGTATGAACCTTACTATCAACGACTTTACTTGGCACAACAAAACACTAAACTAAGATAAGGAGAGGTTGCTACAGTAGTAAACAACTTCCAAGACACAAAATAAAAATAAAGGTACTGTAGTAAAAACATGGGTTGTCTCCCATAAGCGCTTTTCTTTAACGCCTTTCAGCTAGGCGCAGAAAGTGTGTATCAAGTGTTATCAAGAGATGGAGCATCATTATCATAAGCTCCCCCATCTGTAGTGGTACTAAGGACTTTGTCACTTTTAGGCCTATAATAATATTTTTTTGGTTTAGGCACTTTAGAGACATACATAAACTTTTGCTCCTTACCCACATAAGCTTTCTCCTTATATTTAAGAGAAGAAAATGTTGATCCCAAGGTTCCCATAGCCTTTTCAAGTTCGCCAATCCTATCGGTTTGATTATCATGGACAACACAAGTTCCTAGGACACTAATTCTTTCATCAATTCCTCCTAAGGATTTATCAAGTTCATCAGTTTTATCAAGTAACATTTCCAATTTAGTTTCAACACTTGGAAATTTTTTCTCTATGGTTTCCAATTTTTTCATAACATCTTCAAGAGAGATTTCAATTTTAACTTCATCAACAGGGGGTATTCCAAATAGACTCTCAATAATGCAGCTAGCTTCTAATGCAGGAGTACTTAGGAAGTTGCCTTTCGCGAGGCAATCAAGAACATACCTATTCCAGCTAGAGATACCAACATAAAAATTCCTAAGTAGGATAGTGGTGGAGTGTTTCTTAGTGCACCTATTATGGGCATCACTAATTCTATACCAAGCATCTCTTAAACATTCTCCCCCTCATTGCTTAAACGTACGAACTTCAACTTCAGGATTACTCATTTTAACAGTAGTAAATAAAGCAAACTAGATAAAGTAAATGCAAGTAACTAAATTTTTTTGTGTTTTTGATATAGTAAACAAGATAGCAAATAAAGTAAAACTAGCAACTAATTTTTTTGTATTTTGATTTAGTGCAGCAAACAAAGTAGTAAATAAAACTAAGCAAGACAAAAACAAAGTAAAGAGATTGCGATGTGGAGACTCCCCTTGCAGCGTGTCTTGATCTCCCCGGCAACAGCGCCATAAAAAGATCTTGATACGCGTACAACACGCGTCCGTTGGGAACCCCAAGAGGAAGGTGTGATGCGTACAGCGGCAAGTTTTCCCTCAGTATGAAACTAAGGTTTAATCGAACCAGTAGGAGTCAAGAAGCACGTTGAAGGTTGATGGCAGCGAGATGTAGTGCGGCGCAACACCAGGGATTCCGGCGCCAACGTGGAACCTGCACAACACAAACCAAGTACTTTTCCCCAACGAAACAGCGAGGTTGTCAATCTCACCGGCTTGCTGTAACAAAGGATTAGATGTATAGTGTGGATGATGATTGTTTGCAGAAAACAGTAGAGCAAGTATTGCAGTAGATTGTATTTCAGTATAGAGAATTGGACCGGGGTCCACAGTTCACTAGAGGTGTCTCTCCCATAAGATAAACAACATGTTGGGTGAACAAATTATAGTTGGGAAATTGACAAATAGAGAGGGCATGACCATGCACATACATATTATGATGAGTATTGTGAGATTTAATTGGGCATTACGACAAAGTACATAGACTGCTATCCAGCATGCATCTATGCCTAAAAAGTCCACCTTCAGGTTATCATCCGAACCCCCTCCAGTATTAAGTTGCTAACAACAGACAATTGCATTAAGTATTGCGCGTAATGTAATCAATAACTCCATCCTCGGACATAGCATCAATGTTTTATCCCTAGTGGCAATAGCACATCCATAATCTTAGAGGTTTCTCTCACTCCCCCAGATTCACGGAGACATGAACCCACTATCGAGCATAAATACTCCCTCTTGGAGTTACTAGCATCAACTTGGCCAGAGCCTCTACTAATAACGGAGAGCATGCAAGATCATAAACAACACATAGATATAAATTGATAATCAACATAACATGGTATTCTCTATTCATCGGATCCCAACAAACACAACATATAGAATTACAGATAGATGATCTTGATCATGTTCGGCAGCTCACAAGACCCGACAATTAAGCACAATGGGGAGAAGACAACCATCTAGCTACTGCTATGGACCCATAGTCCAGGGGTAGACTACTCACACATCACTCCAGAGGCGACCATGGCGGCATAGAGTCCTCCGGGAGATGATTCCCCTCTCCGGCAGGGTGCCGGAGGCGATCTCCTGAATCCCCCGAGATGGGATTGGCGGCGGCGGCGTCTCTGGAAGGTTTTCCATATCGTGGCTCTCGGTACTGGGGGTTTCGCGACGAAGGCTATTTGTAGGCGGAAGGGTGGGTCAGGGGGCGTCGCGAGGGGCCCAGGAGACAGGTCGGCGCGGCCAAGGGTGGGGCCACGCCGCCTACCCTCCTGGCCACCTCGTGGCCCCACTTCGTTGACTTTTCGGTCTTCTGGAAGCTTCGTGGCAAAATAGGACCCTGGGCGTTGATTTCGTCCAATTCCGAGAATATTTCCTTACTAGGATTTCTGAAACCAAAAACAGCAGAAAACAACAACTGGCTCTTCGGCATCTTGTTAATAGGTTAGTTCCAGAAAATGCATAAATATGACATAAAGTGTGCATAAAACATGTAGATATCATCAATAATGTGGCATGGAACATAATAAATTATCGATACGTCGGAGACGTATCAGCCCGCGCCGTGTAGACGACGCCATGATCGAAACTCTGCCGCGCTCATACTACCAGGACAGCGACGACGCCAGCACGCTCTCGTCCCACATTCGCTGCCCCATCACGCGCGCCGTGCTCGCCATGATGCCTGAAACGCCACGCCCTCATCTCCTTGCCCCTTCGCGCCCTGGAAACGCCGCGCCACCGTCGACCTTGCCCGCACCCCTCGGCCTCACCTCAAATCTATAAATAATGCCCCTCCCCGAGCTATTCGAGCACACCATCGGCCTCCCCTCTTCTCACTCGCTCTCCTCGACCCCTTCTCCACCTCAATTAAGCCCACCATCGCCGGAATTTGGACGGAGTCCACCGCAACAGAAGCTCAGCGACGCCGTTGATTTCCTCCACCCCAAGCTCTGCCGCGACCACCCTCTGCCTCCTCGTCCTCGACAACGCCGCCGCGAACCCTCGCTGCGCCTCGCCGGAGCTCCGGTAAGCCGCCAGCCCCAAACCCTCGCCGTGCATGTGCCTCCGCTCGTCGACGTAGACGACGACCCTGCGTCGTTAGATCCCCATTTGATCTTATGGTCCACAACAGAGCATACCGCTTCGGCGATTAAATCACCCTGACGCGTGGGTCCCACCAGTCAGGTGGCCTGCTGCGTGCGAGACGCGTTAGCTGAGCCGGCCCAATTTTTCTCCCTCGTTCTGGCCCATTCCCTTTCCCGCCTAAACCCCATAATTCAAATTCGTTTAATTCTTTTGTGATTCAAATTCAATACTGGTCCTTTACTAGAATTTAAATAGTTTCAAATCTACAAGTCCAAATTGGGTGATTCAAAATGTTCTAGAATCCTTATGAAATGACCTAACTAATCCCGCTGGTTTGAACCCTAGAACTATTACGGAATTTGAATGGTAAAAATAACAAGTCAGAGAGTTTTTAGAATTCAAATAAATTTATAAAATCAACCCTAATTAATTTTGAAGTGAATCCAATTGCTATAATTCAAATTTCGACCCCTCTAATTTAATATGCAAAAATATGATATGGTTTTTGTGTATGATCGTGGGTTAGAATCAAAAATTGGCTATGTAGTCAATACTAGCCCATTTCAATTAATTTCAAATTTAGGATTTCAAATCTATGAGGTGTAGCACCTCATTTAAATCACCTTCCCAAGTGTTATGAAGTAATGTGATGACCTCTATTGCATGGTCTCATACTTGCTCACTTGTGGAACTTAAATAAAAGTAATAGTTAAATCACATGAGATGATGAATCTCATTTAAATCATTTTTCTCAAATGATAAGTGTGAAGTCTTGACCTTGGTCAACATGTGATCATACCTTGTTGTTTGAGAAGATTAAATCTTAAGAAGATTCAATGAGAGGAAAATATGTCTCCAAAGAACTAAATAGAAACCCTAATCCACATTTCAATGAGAGGAAATTATTTTCCTAATACTAAGTAAGGAAACCCTAGCACAATTTTGGATAAATATTAAGTGATGATGCTAGATCATTTTGAGTGAGCCATTAAGATTAATTAAGTCTCCTTAAGTGTTGTTTGGTGATTGTATCCTCGTATTCGTTTATAGACGCTAGTACCGGAGACTATCAAGAGGAGGAGGTTTTCTACCAAGAGGAAGGAGAAGAGAACTTTGATCACTACCCCAATCAAGGCAAGCTATTACAAAGGCAAGCTAGACTAATGCAAGTTATATTGTTGCAAGCTAATATTCTTGCAAAGTGCAAAGCTCTACAAGAGCAAGGCACCATTACATTTTACTTTATGCCTAATGGTCCTATCCCAAGTTTTTACTTTGCAAGCTTTATTAAATTTTATTTATCAAAGTTACTTTTGGATTTATGATTCCCTTGGAGTAGTTGTGGAGTAGTACAAGAGCATCACATTTAGCCTAGCAAGCTCCAAGATATTTAGCACCCCTCATAACTAGTTGCTAGTGCTAAAGATTAAAAGTGACTACTCTAGTTGGGAACTTGTGAAATGAAATGACTTCAAAACCTTGGAATGATGAGTCTTTCTATTAAAAGATTTTGAAGGTGAATATGACTGGTGAATGACTTGGTGAATTTTACAAAACTGATGGTTGGATTCGGATGCGATACCATTCCAATTCTTAAGTACCCCCACAATACCTGAATCTGGGTAAGGCTTAGCTGGAAACTTATGTATTTTAGTATGGGTTCCCTATGAACAAGCGTCATAGGGGTTATGCCGAGGCTGCCTCCATTGAACGTGAAATGACGTGAAATGAGGTGAATGTCCTACCCAAGCCCTATGCAGTTCCCGGGTTGGCGGTTTGCTTTCACTGGGAGGCCAAACTCATGGGGAGAGGTGCCTATACTAGGGTATGTAAATGAAAGGTTAGGATTGGTAGTTCGCGTACTGCGTACGATAAATCAGGGCCAGTTACCCCTGACGAACTATTGCAATTTTTGTGGCACAAGTGTACAACCTCTGCAGAGTTTAACCTATTCGAATAGCCGCGTCCGCGGTCATGGACAGTTGGAAAGGCCATACTGTTCCATCATCAAAACTTTTCTAAAAATATGAATGGTGACTGGTGAATTGAATTGAAAGGTGACTTTGACTTTGATTCACAACTGAGTTGTGGGAATGACACTAATGTTCCCACTTGAGTTAAGCAAATGAAAAGGCTTTGATTATTAAAGTGCTTATGAAATAAAACTGGCTTTATGCAAATGAAACTAGAGCTTAGAACCCCCTTACTATAGTTGATAGTATTTACCTTAGTATTAGTTTGCGAGTACTTTAAAGTACTCATGGCTGTGTCCCTAGCTATTCAAATGGCCAGACTATGAACAGGAGTATCTGTCAACACCCGGATTTTTAAGTCCAGATGCCTGTTATGCCATACATCGCAATCCCAGGAATATTGTTGTTGCGAGACATAACAGTTGAATATCGTAAGTCATCATTCATTACATACCATAGTCGTCTTACAAATAGAGATCACATGATCCAGTATTACACCAATAGTTGATCTATTGATCAACAGACACAAGTTCATAGTTTCATAGCGGAAGCGTAAGTAGAAGGGACTCTCAAGTCGACAGGCAAACGTCTGACGTCAGAAGATTCCCTAGTTGTCGTAGGCGTCCTGCTGGTCGTCATCTTGATAGTTCTGCTCCTCTTCATAGTCTGGCCATTTGAATAGCCAGGGACACAGCCGTGAGTACTTTAAAGTACTCGCAAACTAATACTAATGTAAGTTCTAACAATTCTAGTAAGGGGGTGCTAAGCTCTAGTTTATTTTGCATAAAGCCAATTTTAGTTCACAACCATTTTTGTAAACAACTCTTCATGTGCTAACTAACTCAAGTGGGAACATTAGTGTCATTCCCACAACTCCGTTGTGATTCCAAAGTCAATGTCACCTTTCAAGTTCAAATTCACAAGTCACCATTCACCATTCATAGTTTTAGAAAAGTTCTGATGACGGAATAGTATGGCCTTCCCAACTGTCCATGACCGTGGACGCGGCTATTCGAATAGGTTTAACTCTGCAGAGGTTGTACACTTGTGCCACAACAATTGCAATAGTTCGTCAGGGGTAACTGGCCCTGATTTATCGTACGCAGTACGCGAACTACCAATCCTAACCTTTCATTTACATACCCTAGTATAGGCACCTCTCCCCATGAGTTTGGCCTCCCGGTGAAAGCAAACCGCCAACCCGGGAACTGCACAGGGCTTGGCCATACAATTCACCTCAATTCACGTCATTTCACTTTCAACGGAGGCAGCCTCGGCATAACCCCTATGACGCTTGTTCAGAGGGAACCCATACTAAGACACCTAAATTTCCAGCTAAGCCTTACCCAGATTCAGGTATTGTGGGGGTACTTGTAAAATTGGAATGGTATCGCATCCGAACCCAACCATCAATTTTGGTAAAATTCACCAAGTCATTCACAGATCATATTCACCTTCAAAATCTTTCAATAGAATGACTCATCATTCCAAGGTTTTCAAAGTCATTTCTTTTCACAAGTTCCCAACTAGAGTAGTCACTTTTAATTTAGCACTAGCATCTATGTATGAGGGGTGCTAAGTATTTTGCTTTACTTCTAGGCTAACTTTAATACTCTTGTACTAATCCAATACTAACCAAGTGAATCATGAATCAAAAAGTACTTTGATAAAACAAAAGTAAATAAGTCTTGTAAGGTAAAACTGGGAATTAGGATCATAAGCATAAAGTAAATGGGGTAATGCCTTGCTCATGGTGAGCTTTGCACTTTGCAAGAGTATTATCTTGCTTTGCTTGAGGGATACTAACTTTACTACTCTAGTAAATTTCTCTACTTTGACCCAAGTTAACTATAAAAGTAACTTCTTGAGAAAACAAGTAAAAACTTGTAAGATATAAACTTGGGATAGGCTTATGTAAGAAAAGATAAGATTCATGGTGCCTTGCCCCAAGGGGCTTTGCACTTTGCAAGAATATTAGCTTGCCTTGGTTGAGGTGGTGGTCAAAGTTCTCTTCTCCTTCCTCTTTGTAGAAGACCTCCTCCTCCTGATAGTCTCCGGTACTAGCGTCTAAAATACGAATACGGGGTACACAATCATCATACAAAACTTACATACTAAACTAAGCACACACAAGATTTACACAACTTAAACTAGCATCACACACTACTATTAAGTGGGTGGATGTGTTCCTTTCTTATTTTAAGAAAAATAATTTCCTCTCATACTAACTTAGGTGTTACTTTCAATTACTTAGAGAAATAATTTCCTCTCATTATCTTATTAAGATTTAATTTCTCTCATGAACAATATATGACCTAGGTTGACCAAAGTCAACCTCTTCATACTCATCCTTTGAGAAAATGATTTAAATGAGGTTCCATACCTCATGCAATTTAATCCTAACATGGTAGTGATTTAATGTCACCAAATAACTCAATATGAGATTTTTTTAGACCATGGTCACTACCTCATGTTGAATTACTTGAGAACAAGATTTAAATGAGATGAATGCCTCTCATATGATTTAACACATAGTTGTAACTAAGTTAACAACTACTATTGAGGTGATTTAATATCATCAACAATTCATTTGAGACATATATGACCAGAGTCTCTACCTCATTTTGAATTGTTCATGACAAGATTTAAGTGAGAGAAAAACTCCCCTATGATTTATTAATAGTTTTGGACAATATCTTTAACTAGAAATAGCCATATAGTCCTTTAATTAATCTAGGCCATGATCATTCAAAGTAAGCATGGTATATTTTTGCATAAACAATTAATACAAGTGTAATGTGATTTATAGGAGTTGGAATGAACTTAAAATCATTTGTGGTTGATTTTTAATAATTATTCTAAGGCATAAAAGTCCCTGTCTTGTTTATTTTTCTACATTAATTCTACAACAGATATGGGTTTGAATTCAATGTCATTTTGTAGAGAAAACTCTAAGCTTTCCAAATATATAAAATTTGTAAAATTTGGCCAAGTAAATTTGGAGTTATTTGATTTCTAGCAAAGCATCTGATAGCAATTTAACTGAAAAAGAAATAAACGAAAATTTGAATCAAACGGGGGCGGGAAACGAAGTGGGCCGGCCCAGCTGCTGCCCGGGCCTGGCATGCATGGCGCATGCACGTCGGGCACGCGCGGAGCACGCAGATCGTCGGATGACGATCCGACGGCGCTGGGCCGTCGTCTTCCTCCCGACTCTGCTAGCTTGCGGGGGCGATTTCTCTCACCTCGGAGCTCGGATTGATGCGTGGTTAGGTGCGTTGGAAAGGTATTTTCAAGGGCTACAAGATGGGGTAGGAGTTGGAGGCTATGGTGACAAAAATCTGGGCAGCTTTGAGGGTGGCCGCCGGGTGCACTCCGGCGAGGTTTGGAGCCGTGGAGAGGCAAGGAGGGAGGAGGAGAGGCTCGAGGAGGGAGAGGAGGATGCTGCTAGGTGGTGTGGTGTTGTCCAAGAGCAGGGGGAAGTGCTCTATTTATAGGTTCAAGGATGGAGAGGAGAGGGGATAGGGTGGCATAGGGTGTGCATGTCCAAGGTGTCAAGGAGGGGGCAAGATGTTGGAGGGGACAAGATGTTGGAGGGGACAAGGTGTTGGAGGGGACCAGATGTTGGAGGGGACAAGGGAACATGTAGAGGCCTAGTGGTGGTCAAGGTTGGACAAGAAACACTATTTCAAATAGTGTTTGCAATTATGCCTATTTGCAACTTGCAAGTTTTGTCAAAAATTTGGTTTGTGCATTATGGTTCAAAAATTTGAAAATGAGATACTTGGATAAGTTGAAATTGACCAGAGACAAACATGTGTGGTGGTGGAATTTTTAAAAATCAAAGAATAGCAAGAATTGGCAAAGTGAGATTGTTGTTCATATTAAAAAGTCTCCACTTTGCATGAGCATAGTTTGTGATCCAAGATGAATTTGGCATGGTGGTCTTTACCAAAGTTGTTCACCTTGATGTGCTCTTGGATGACATGCAAATAATTGGGAAAGTTTAGTTTGAAAAACTTGAAATAGAGAGGCTCAAAGTAGTGACCAGAATATAAATGGCAGATTTGACCATTATTGTATGTGAGCCAATTTTGAGTTTGGATTTGATTTGAATTGTGTTTCTTTGATTCCAAAAGTTGCAATAAGTGTTTAGTAACCTTATTCAACTAATGGTGAAGATCAAAATGGTCTAGGGTCAAAATTTATAAAAATGGCATAAGCCATATGTGAGGGTTTTGTGATTTTCTAACTTTTATTCTTTTATTTCTCTTTGCTTCATTTTGACAAGAGTGAGGTTTATTTGGTGTTAGATTGAGTTAGGTGAAAGGTTCAAACCATTTTGAGGCAATGGAAGTGGCTAGGTCAAGATTTGATAATTTGGCTATAACACATGAGAGGGGACATGTCAATTTTTCCTATTCTTGTAATGTGCTCCCCTTGCTTCACTTTGGCAAGGTTGAGGGTCAATTTAAGGTTAGATTAGGTTTAGAGATGGTTTCACACCATTTTTTAAAAGTAGAAGTGCATAGGACAAGAATTGGTGAAAATGGCTATGTGTCACATATGCCTCTATGCATATGTGGCATTTGATTTTTAATTGGACTAGGCTTGACCCAATTGATGTTGTTGAGTGTTGAAATGGTATATAGGAGTGATCCAACCATTCAATACAAGTCTTAGGGTCAAGATCCTCAATTTCACAAATTTGATATTTTGCTCTCATATGCCTCTATGGCATTATTACTTTCTTTTTAAAATCTTTTGTTTCACTTTGGATTGTGTTTGAGAAGTACTAGATAAGGTTTATGAAGGTTTTCCAATCCTCTAAATAAAGTAGAAAGGCCTAGGGTAAAGTTTTACAAAAATAGCCATAGGCACATATGCCTCTATGCATATGTTTGATTTTATTTTGTTTCACACTTGAATTGGTTGGTAAGTGCTTTGTTGAGTGTGTTGAGGTATTTCAATTCATCTACTCAAGGTAGACAAGGCAAAGCTCATCATTTTCAACAAGTACCCATAGGCTTGCATATGCCTTGTTCTTAAATAAGATCTTTTCTTTTTATTTTATTTTTCAAAGATTGATGACAAGAGGGATGAGGTTTAGGGTTTAGTAATTTTTGCAATGGTTCACCACCATTTAGCCAAGTTAGAAAGGTGGAGTTTCAAAATCTCCATATTAGGGCTATAGGCCCACATATGTATTTTTCTTCTATTTTGGTTTCTCAAAATAGATCCAAAGGATTTTTGAGGAGGTTAGGGTTTAGGGTTTTTCTTATTTGATTTCTTTCTCTTTTAATTTTATTTGGTTTGTGATCTTCACTAGATCACTTTAGGGTTTTAGGGTTTATCACATAAGCATAATAACACTCATCATGGCAAAACACAAGTAATAGGTAGGAGCACTAAGCATAGCACCCTATATAGGAAAAGTTTTTGTTGGTTCTCATTTTTGGAAAAAGGAAATTTAGTTTCTCTTTGTTTTGAAATTTGGGGTGTTACAAACCCTTCCCCCTTAAACAAATCTCATCCCGAGATTTGAAGAAAAGTTAGGTTCCTAAGAGAGATTGGGCGATATGATTTAGCAGGGAACATACTTGGCATGTTCTGAGGTGCTTCTTGAGCTTCAGTGGCCGTCATGTTGTAGTAGTGGCCGTCATGTTGTAGTAGCAGCCGTTGTTGTTCTGGTTCTTTCTTGCGGCAAAGCGGCGTTGGTTCTGAGCAGGTGCAGCGGTGTTGCCGGCAATCTTGGCGAGTCTCTTGGGGCACTCATTGGAGTAATGCCCAACCACTCCACACTCATAACAAGTGATGGTGGCCTTGTCCTTGTTGGCGACGGGGATGGCGTTGCTTCCAGTCCTAGGGCCAGTGTTGTTGTTGTTGTTGTTTCCGTTGTTGTTGTTGTTGGTGTGATTGTTGTTGTTGTTGCCTCCGGGCTTCGGGGGTCCTCCCTGGTTATTGGTGTAGTTTGGGCGGTAATTCTGAGCAGGGGGCTTGTTGTATTTTGGAGTATATCCTCCAGATGAGTTGTTGCAGTACTTCTGGGTATTGCTGGACCCATGCTGATTCATCATCCGGCGCTTGCGGTTCTCGTTGGCTTGATGAAGCTTGCCCTCCATCTGAATGGCGGAGTCCACCAGAGCTTCTAGGTCAGCAAAGGGAATGTTGACCAGTACGGTCTGCATCTCGTCATGGAGTCCGTTCAGAAATCTTTCTTTCCTCTTCTCATTGGTATCGGTCTCGTCCGGGGCGTACCTTGACAGTGTAAGGAACTTGTCGCGGTATTCTACCACGGACATTCTGCCTTGCTTGAGTTCGCGGAACTCGTCTCTCATCATTTTGATCAGTCCTTGGGGCACATGGTACTTGCTAAACTTGAGCTTAAAATCCTCCCAAGTCATGAACTGACCTCCGTTCATGGCACGGGTGCTTGTCCACCAAGCGCGGGCTGGTCCGGCAAGATAGTGGGTTGCAAACAAGACCTTCTCATTGGCTTCCACTCCAACTACTTCCAAGTTCTTCTCCATCGTCTGGAGCCAGTCATCGGCATCGAGGGGCTCTTCGGTCTTGTTGAAGATAGGTGGGTTGGTGTTCTGAAAGTTCTTCAGTTTTGACCCAGGGTGGTCGTGGTTCCCATGTCCGTTGTTGTTCTGAGCGAGTTGTTGCAGTGCAACAATGTTGGCTTGGCGTTCAGCTCTCTCGGCTTCTCGGTCGGCCATCATCATCTCTAGCATCTGCCGCATGGCGTCTTGGGTGGCGTTGTGGGTTGGTGGGGCCATCTGAACATCGGAGTGGATGACAAGATAAGAGGGAAATTTATACGGTTTGTTTTGAATTAGAGTTCACGAAGTTCAAAACTTAATCATTTGAGTAGTGTTGAGGGGGGTATAACCAACAACACTTTTTCATTCATACCAAACATCACACATTACAAATCTAACACACCGTTGGTTTGAAGAACCATTCATTCGCTCTACGATACAAGGGGATCCTGATACAACTCACACCTACTTAAGTGCTGGGGTGATACTACTCTTCCGGGTGGATTCTTCGTCTTCACGGGTGATGTGCTTGGCGAGAGGCGAGGGCATTGTCCAAATCCCTGCGGGTTTTGTACAGCCTAAAGTCCTGGTGTGCTACATAGGGGTTCATCTCCATGTGTGGGGGCATGGTCATCGATCGTCCCATGGAGTCATGTCTTGGGTAGTAGATGAAGCGAGTGTTCTTGATCTTGTTCTCATTTTGTCCACACAGACGGGAAATTGCTTCTTGCATAGCTCTGACTAGTCCTTCCTTCCAAGTGTTTCCCGTTACAGAAATCCAGATGGTTTCCCATACCGGGGCTCCAAGCTTTCTTCGTAGATCAGTAGAAACTTCCCACCGAGGTGTTTCTCCGGAGTGGTTGTTGAGGGGTATTCCGAAGAACTCGGGATACGGGTGTCCTAGATATTCCACTAGTTGCTTCAAATCCTTTTCGAACCTTAGGTCGCCTCCGGGACCAAGCTGATAGAACTCCCATTGGTACTCCATCTATGAACAAAGAGGAGGAGTAAATTAGAGAAGTATTCCAGTGTGCAAAATTTTATGTAGGAATGGCAAGGAAAAGTAGGGCATGAATTCCTCCTTTTGAAAAAGATCTCAAGGATAAGAGTGAGAATAAGTTTTTCGCAAATATTCACTTCTTTGGTTTTGAAACTAAGTTTTCCAGACGTCCATTCTAAATAGGGTCTTCTAAGGTCAAACAATGGCTCTGATACCAACTTGTCAACACCCGGATTTTTAAGTCCAGATGCCTGTTATGCCATACATCGCAATCCCAGGAATATTGTTGTTGCGAGACATAACAGTTGAATATCATAAGTCATCATTCATTACATACCATAGTCGTCTTACAAATAGAGATCACATGATCCAATATTACACCAATAGTTGATCTATTGACCAACAGACACAAAGTTCATAGTTTCATAGCGGAAGCATAAGTAGAAGGGACTCTCTAGTCCACAGGCCAACGTCTGACATCAGAAGATTCCCTAGTTGTCGTAGGCGTCCTGCTGGTCGTCATCTTGATAGTTCTGCTCCTCTTCATAGTCTGGCCATTTGAATAGCCAGGGACACAGCCGTGAGTACTTTAAAGTACTCGCAAACTAATACTAATGTAAGTGCTAACAATTCTAGTAAGGGGGTGCTAAGCTCTAGTTTATTTTGCATAAAGCCAATTTTAGATCACAACCATTTTTGTAAACAACTCTTCATGTGCTAACTAACTCAAGTGGGAACATTAGTGTCATTCCCACAACTCCGTTGTTATTCCAAAGTCAATGTCACCTTTCAAGTTCAAATTCACAAGTCACCATTCACCATTCATAGTTTTAGAAAAGTTCTGATGACGGAACAGTATGGCCTTCCCAACTGTCCATGACCGCGGACGCGGCTATTCGAATAGGTTTAACTCTGCAGAGGTTGTACACTTGTGCCACAACAATTGCAATAGTTCGTCAGGGGTAACTGGCCCTGATTTACCGTACGCAGTATGCGAACTACCAATCCTAACCTTTCATTTACATACCCTAGTATAGGCACCTCTCCCCATGAGTTTGGCCTCCCGGTGAAAGCAAACCGCCAACCCGGGAACTGCACAGGGCTTGGCCATACAATTCACCTCAATTCACGTCATTTCACTTTCAACGGAGGCAGCCTCGGCATAACCCCTATGACGCTTGTTCAGAGGGAACCCATACTAAGACACCTAAATTTCCAGCTAAGCCTTACCCAGATTCAGGTATTGTGGGGGTACTTGTAAAATTGGAATGGTATCGCATCCGAACGCAACCATCAGTTTTGGTAAAATTCACCAAGTCATTCACAGATCATATTCACCTTCAAAATCTTTCAATAGAATGACTCATCATTCCAAGGTTTTCAAAGTCATTTCTTTTCACAAGTTCCCAACTAGAGTAGTCACTTTTAATTTAGCACTAGCATCTATATATGAGGGGTGCTAAGTATTTTGCTTTACTTCTAGGCTAACTTTAATACTCTTGTACTAATCCAATACTAACCAAGTGAATCATGAATCAAAAAGTACTTTGATAAAACAAAAGTAAATAAAGCTTGTAAGGTAAAACTGGGAATTAGGATCATAAGCATAAAGTAAATGGGGTAATGCCTTGCTCATGGTGAGCTTTGCACTTTGCAAGAGTATTATCTTGCTTTGCTTGAGGGATACTAACTTTACTACTCTAGTAAATTTCTCTACTTTGACCCAAGTTAACTATAAAAGTAACTTCTTGAGAAAACAAGTAAAAACTTGTAAGATATAAACTTGGGATAGGCTTATGTAAGAAAAGATAAGATTCATGGTGCCTTGCCCCAAGGGGCTTTGCACTTTGCAAGAATATTAGCTTGCCTTGGTTGAGGTGGTGGTCAAAGTTCTCTTCTCCTTCCTCTTTGTAGAAGACCTCCTCCTCCTGATAGTCTCCGGTACTAGCGTCTAAAATACGAATACGGGGTACACAATCATCATACCAAACTTACATACTAAACTAAGCACACACAAGATTTACACAACTTAAACTAGCATCACACACTACTATTAAGTGGGTGGATGTGTTCCTTTCTTATTTTAAGAAAAATAATTTCCTCTCATACTAACTTAGGTGTTACTTTCAATTACTTAGAGAAATAATTTCCTCTCATTATCTTATTAAGATTTAATTTCTCTCATGAACAATATATGACCTAGGTTGACCAAAAGTCAACCTCTTCATACTCATCCTTTGAGAAAATGATTTAAATGAGGTTCCATACCTCATGCAATTTAATCCTAACATGGTAGTGATTTAATGTCACCAAATAACTCAATATGAGATTTTTTTAGACCATTGTCACTACCTCATGTTGAATTACTTGAGAACAAGATTTAAATGAGATGAATGCCTCTCATATGATTTAACACATAGTTGTAACTAAGTTAACAACTACTATTGAGGTGATTTAATATCATCAACAATTCATTTGAGACATATATGACCAGAGTCACTACCTCATTTTGAATTGTTCATGACAAGATTTAAGTGAGAGAAAAACTCCCCTATGATTTATTAATAGTTTTGGACAATATCTTTAACTAGAAATAGCCATATAGTCCTTTAATTAATCTAGGCCATGATCATTCAAAGTAAGCATGGTATATTTTTGCATAAAAAATTAATACAAGTGTAATGTGATTTATAGGAGTTGGAATTAACTTAAAATCATTTGTGGTTGATTTTTAATAATTATTCTAAGGAATAAAGGTCCCTATCTTGTTTATTTTGCTACATTAATTATACAACAGATATGGGTTTGAATTCAATGTCATTTTGTAGAGAAAACTCTAAGCTTTCCAAATATATAAAATTTGTAAAATTTGGCCAAGTAGATTTGGAGTTATTTGATTTCTAGCAAAGCATCTGATAGCAATTTAACTGAAAAAGAAATAAACGAAAATTTGAATCAAACGGGGGCGGGAAACGAAGTGGGCCGGCCCAGCTGCTGCCCGGGCCTGGCATGCATGGCGCATGCACGTTGGGCACGCGCGGAGCGCGCAGATCGTCGGATGACGATCCGACGGCGCTGGGCCGTCGTCTTCCTCCCGACTCTGCTAGCTTGCGGGGGCGATTTCTCTCACCTCGGAGCTCGGATTGAGGCGTGGTTAGGTGCGTTGGAAAGGTATTTTCAAGGGCTACAAGATGGGGTAGGAGTTGGAGGCTATGGTGACAAAAATCTGGGCAGCTTTGAGGGTGGCCGCCGGGTGCACTCCGGTGAGGTTTGGAGCCGTGGAGAGGCAAGGAGGGAGGAGGAGAGGCTCGAGGAGGGAGAGGAGGATGCTGCTAGGTGGTGTGGTGTTGTCCAAGAGCAGGGGGAAGTGCTCTATTTATAGGTTCAAGGATGGAGAGGAGAGGGGATAGGGTGGCATAGGGTGTGCATGTCCAAGGTGTCAAGAAGGGGGCAAGATGTTGGAGGGGACAAGATGTTGGAGGGGACAAGGTGTTGGAGGGGACCAGATGTTGGAGGGTACAAGGGAACATGTAGAGGCCTAGTGGTGGTCAAGGTTGGACAAGAAACACTATTTCAAATAGTGTTTGCAATTATGCCTATTTGCAACTTGCAAGTTTTGTCAAAAATTTGGTTTGTGCATTATGGTTCAAAAATTTGAAAATGAGATACCTGGATAAGTTGAAATTGACCAGAGACAAACATGTGTGGTGGTGGAATTTTTAAAAATCAAAGAATAGCAAGAATTGGCAAAGTGAGATTGTTGTTCATATTAAAAAGTCTCCACTTTGCATGAGCATAGTTTTTGATCCAAGATGAATTTGGCATGGTGGTCTTTACAAAAGTTGTTCACCTTGATGTGCTCTTGGATGACATGCAAAGAATTGGGAAAGTTTAGTTTGAAAAACTTGAAATAGAGAGGCTCAAAGTAGTGACCAGAATATAAATGGAAGATTTGACCATTATTGTATGTGAGCCAATTTTGAGTTTGGATTTTCTTTGAATTGTGTTTCTTTGATTCCAAAAGTTGTAATAAGTGTTTAGTAACCTTATTCAACTAATGGTGAAGATCAAAATGGTCTAGGGTCAAAATTTATAAAAATGGCATAAGCCATATGTGAGGGTTTTGTGATTTTCTAACTTTTATTCTTTTATTTCTCTTTGCTTCATTTTGACAAGAGTGAGGTTTATTTGGTGTTAGATTGAGTTAGGTGAAAGGTTCAAACCATTTTGAGGCAATGAAAGTGGCTAGGTCAAGATTTGATAATTTGGCTATAACACATGAAAGGGGACATGTCAATTTTTCCTATTCTTGTAATGTGCTCCCCTTGCTTCACTTTGGCAAGGTTGAGGGTCAATTTAAGGTTAGATTAGGTTTAGAGATGGTTTCACACCATTTGGTAAAAGTAGAAGTGCATAGGACAAGAATTGGTGAAAATGGCTATGTGTCACATATGCCTCTATGCATATGTGGCATTTGATTTTTAATTGGACTAGGCTTGACCCAATTGATGTTGTTGAGTGTTGAAATGGTATATAGGAGTGATCCAACCATTCAATACAAGTCTTAGGGTCAAGATCCTCAATTTCACAAATTTGATATTTTGCTCTCATATGCCTCTATGGCATTATCACTTTCTTTTTAAAATCTTTTGTTTCACTTTGGATTGTGTTTGAGAAGTACTAGATAAGGTTTATGAAGGTTTTCAAATCCTCTAAATAAAGTAGAAAGGCCTAGGGTAAAGTTTTACAAAAATAGCCATAGGCACATATGCCTCTATGCATATGTTTGATTTTATTTTGTTTCACACTTGAATTGGTTGGTAAGTGCTTTGTTGAGTGTGTTGAGGTATTTCAATTCATCTACTCAAGGTAGATAAGGAAAAGCTCATCATTTTCAACAAGTACCCATAGGCTTGCATATGCCTTGTTCTTAAATAAGATCTTTTCTTTTTATTTTATTTTTCAAAGATTGATGACAAGAGGGATGAGGTTTAGGGTTTAGTAATTTTTGCAATGGTTCACCACCATTTAGCCAAGTTAGAAAGGTGGAGTTTCAAAATCTCCATATTAGGGCTATAGGCCCACATATGTATTTTTCTTCTATTTTGGTTTCTCAAAATAGATCCAAAGGATTTTTGAGGAGGTTAGGGTTTAGGGTTTTTCTTATTTGATTTCTTTCTCTTTTAATTTTATTTGGTTTGTGATCTTCACTTGATCACTTTAGGGTTTTAGGGTTTATCACATAAGCATAATAACACTCATCATGGCAAAACACAAGTAATAGGTAGGAGCACTAAGCATAGCACCCTATATAGGAAAAGTTTTTGTTGGTTCTCATTTTTGGAAAAAGGAAATTTAGTTTCTCTTTGTTTTGAAATTTGGGGTGTTACAGTATCAGAACCCGGAAGAAGGACAGCAGGACGTCTACGAAAACTAGGATCACTCCTGACGTCAATAGTTGCCTGTGGAATAAATGGACTACTACTACGCTACTTCGCTTCCGCTATGTGCTTTGTAATTGATCAATAGATCATCTATTATTGTAATGAGACTGGATCCTGTGATCCTTTAATTTGTAAAACTATTATGTGTTGTAATGAATGATGTGTTGTGATATCAATCTATTATGTCTCGCAAAAACTGTTGGAGATATGCCCAAGAGGCAATAATAAAAGTGGTTATTATATATCTTTGTGTTTATGATAAATGTTTATATACCATGCTATAATTGTATTAACCGAAACATTGATACATGTGTGTTATGTAAACAACAATGAGTCCCTAGTAAGCCTCTTAACTAGCTTGTTGATTAATAGATGATCATAGTTTCATGATCATGAACATTGGATGTTATTAATAACAAGGTTATGTCATTATATGAATGATGTAATGGACACACCCAATTAAGCGTAGCATAAGATCACGTCATTAAGTTATTTGCTATAAGCTTTCAATACATAGTTACCTAGTCCTTTCGACCATGAGATCATGTAAATCACCTATACCGGAAAGGTACTTTGATTACATCAAACACCACTGCGTAAATGGGTGGTTATAAAGGTGGGATTAAGTATCCGGAAAGTATGAGTTGAGGCATATGGATCAACAGTGGGATTTGTCCATCCCGATGACGAATAGATATACTCTGGGCCCTCTCGGTGGAATGTCGTCTAATAGCTTGCAAGCATATGAATGGTTCATAAGAGACCACATACCACGGTACGAGTAAAGAGTACTTGTCAGGAGACGAGGTTGAACAAGGTATAAAGATACAGATGATCAAACCTCGGACAAGTAAAATATCGCGTGACAAAGGGAATCGGTATCGTATGTGAATGGTTCATTCGATCACTAAGTAATCGTTGAATATGTGCGAGCCATTATGGATCTCCAGATCCCTCTATTGGTTATTGGTCGGAGAGAAGTCTCAACCATGTCTACATAGTTCGCGAACCGTAGGGTGACACACTTAAGGTTTGATGTCGTATTAGTAGATATTGAATATATGGAATGGAGTTCGAAGTTTTGTTCGGAGTCTCAGATGGGATCCATGACATCACGAGGAGTTCTGGAATGGTCCGGAGAATAAGATTCATATATAGGAAGTCATTTTATAAGTTTGAAAATGATCCGGTGCATTTATGGAAGGTTCTAGAAAAGTCCGAAATAAATCACTATGGAAGGCGGAGTCCCGGAGGGACTCCACCAAGCTTGGCCAGCCAGCCCTAGGGGGTGGAGTCCCAGGTGGACTCAACCTAAGGTGGCCGGCCACCCCCTCCCAAGGAAAGGTGGGAATCCCACCTCAAGTGGGAATCCCACCTTGGGTAGGTTTCATGTCATATGGAAGGTTTTGGTTTGGGGTCTTATTCGAAGACTTGTAGACCAACTCTTGGGTGTTCCACCTATATAATGAGGGACAAGGGGAGGGGGCCGGCCACACAAAAGCCACCTTGGCCACACCCCTTAGTGGCCGGCCACCCCCTCTCCCCAAACCCTAGCCGCCCCCTCCTCCTCCACCTCTCCCGCAAACGCTTAGCGAAGCTCCGCCGGAGATATCCATCGACACCGCCACCACGCCGTCGTGCTGCCGGGATTCAAGGAGGAGCTACTACTTCCACTGCCCGCTGGAACGGGGAGAAGGACGTCTTCTTCATCAACACCGAACGTGTGACCGAGTACGGAGGTGCTGCCCGATTGTGGCACCATCAAGATCTTCTACGCGCTTTTGAAAGCAGCAAGTGATCGTCTACCACAGCAACGAGAGCCTCCTCTCGTAGGCTTTGGAAATCTTCATGGGTTAGTCTCGTTCATCCCCTCGTTGCTCCCATCTTCTAGATTGCATCTTGGCTTGAATTGCGTTCTCGCGGTAGGAAATTTTTTGTTTTCTATGCTACGAATCCCTACAAAAACAATATTCGTAGGATTGTGATGAATGGCATAATAGGCATCTGGACTTAAAAATCCGGGTGTTGACAGTTGCCACGGGAGACAATATAGTATATAAAACTATTAGTTTACTATATTGATGTCTTTCGTTCACCTATATTGATATATTTCTCTCTCCGAGATTGTCTATCGACTTCTTGTCAGTTACAAAGCCAATGTGTTTCTATTTCCAACCAGTAGCATCCCATTAATTGCTTCATCTCCCATTTTTTGCTTTATTGAACGTGCATTTTCCTAACCTTAACTCTCTGCGGCTGAAGTTCCCGCCAGGTGAACTCACCAAGTAGCCCCACAACACACACACAATTCGCCTGCATTTTTAAGTCCTCATAATTCCATATGCATCTTAATTCATGAAAACCTCACATCTTTGAGCTGCTGCAACTGCTATCATGGCACGACAACTATGCCTTAGGAATGAGCGGCATTGGGAATATAAATCCCACTACGAATCCTTCCTTCCAAATTTCAGGTGTGTATTGAACACTTCGGTGGTGGAATGATATGGCCATCCTCAATCATCTGCATTGGGAGATGTTGGGCTAAGCCCCAGATAGTCTAGCTCATGTGAACCGTTCTTGTTAACTGCACTTCATGTTTGATGGCCCACAGAAACCCTAATTTAACACCTCAGATCTTGTTATTGTTCATGTGGCTATCTAATTGAAACACAGAAATTGCATTACGGAACAAGGGTTCAAAAAAAGCTTTTATCATCTTTCCTTTTACTGCAAAATCTCATCAACTACAAGTCCTAATTAACTACAGTACAATTCTGCAGTTGTCTGGAATAAATACCAGAACACCAACATTGATGAACTTACTAAGTTCTCATAGAAGTTCCAGCTTTATTCACCAACACAAGAATTACAAAGAATAAGTGTCTTGCATGGTTCACAACGGAAAAGAAATCCTAGAATTCAAGGCATCCGATTATTCACCAACACATGAATTACAACATTACATGTTCCACCAACCGCGAACTCAACAAGCCTTAGGAACAAAAAAAAGGCACCACCACCGCTGATGATGTAAAATTGTATTGTAGTATCTACTCCGCCACCCCAAACAATAAATCCAAATGGAAATCTGAAGTTATCACGGCAACATGCCTAGCCCGACAATTGTGACCTAAACATTAGATTTCCATGGTTACAGTTCGACATACATTGACACCATTTAGATGCAATAGCAAAAGTGAGTTTTTCTAGACAAAGTTGTCTTCTAAATCTTAAGGCGTCACACTACAGAAATAAGAAATATATGAGTTGGACCAATCTGATATTTATATTGTAGTAAAATGCACTAAGACTAAGCTCAGTAAAAGAAATATTGTTTGTGCAAAAGACATTAGGATAAAAAAATCTTACAAGCTATAACTAAACTGAACCGAACTTGTACAAGTATTAGCACCATCCTTTGGGACAAGAGATCTGAACAGTTACTACTAACTTGCAGCAAGCATTAGCACATGGCATGACTGCAGTTGGGCAATACCACATTGTTGTTCAGTTCCATGCAGATCCCGCACTCCTCATCTATCAACATCTTGCTCTCCTATGCTTCCCGTCTCCTCCTTTACCCCTCTGAGCATCTTGCTCTCCTCTGCTTTGTATCAATCAGCATCTTGCTATTCTCTGCTTCGTGTCTCCACCTTTACCCCTCTGAGCAGACTGCCTTCTGCCTTGTCATCAGCATCGCTGATTACATCCTACAACTGCTCCAACGAAATACCACAGATGCAAACAATGTGTATCATTATCACAAGTCCAAACACCAGACAATCCTAAGCGAAATAATCCATCTTTCAGTTCAGCTATGTACAAATGGTATTGATTTTTACCGTATAATTCCCTAATGCCAGCTTCACCATTTGTGAGTGTACATGATGTCAGTTCCATCCGCATAAACCTGCACACAGAACTAACCAAAGCATAGGTTCATGTTGGATTAGTTGAGAATCCAGGCAAAATCACCAAAGGACATCATGTTGAAACGAAACCAAGACAGAAACTTGAAGATGAGGAGCCTAAGGAGGCTGAGAGCGCCGGCGAGGATGCTATCGGTCCACTGCTTGAGGAAGAGGAAAAAGTGCACGGCAGGGTTGTAGGACATCAACATTTACAGGGAGGCCCCTTCGTAGTCCTTGGAGAAGTCTGAGCCCCTGCACACGACAAATTCTACCCTAGAAATCAGATAATGTAAGATAAACTTCTGTTTATATAATAACTATGTAAAAAGACTTCAAGAGTTTACTGGTTAACTCGGTACCTTTTCTGAATAGTATGCAAATTAGACATAGCGTGACACAATATCTTCGAACATAAGCAACAACAGTACTAATCGGAGTGTTTCTCATCTGGCATAGTGAATCGTGGGCCGGTAGATGGGCAGTTGAGAGCAGAGCGTTGACTGCGACAGCCCCGGAATTGCTGGAAGATTGCATATCACACATGGCGGCCAGTTCATACTGTTCCACAGTTTCTGGCGGGAGGACAAAGATAGAAAAAATCAATTATGAAAAATTGTATTAAAAAAGTGAAGAAATATTAACTGCACACTCAAATGAGTCCCAAATATAGATTGCTACTTGAAATAATTGGGCATAATAAAAGTTGTAGCATTGTACCGTGAGAAAGATGCATGTTTTTCCAGATCCAGTGTAAACTTGACTTGTATTTATAATTATAAACTTGATCTAGCTAACGAATACCATTAGTTACCAGGGCCTAGTTTATTCAATCCTAAGTTAGGTTAGAAGAAGTGTTCTTTCTAGCCGCTGCATGTTTTTAAATTTAGGCACTAAATTAGTATCTCCAAGGACACCTACATGGTAAAGCCTCCATCCTAGCCCTCCCTCCCCCCTAGCCACATTGCCATGCCATTGTTGGACATGCATGTCCGTGTCTTGGTGCCACAAACAACGTGTTGGCTTTCTAATGTTCACATAAAATGGATAATAAGGTGGATTTCCAAAATTTGATATGCCTTACAATTTACAAGGATGAGTGAGTATACAGATCGATAAAACATGTAGGCGTAATCAGGTTCTAAGAGAACTCAGGCTCCGTAACCAAACAAAAATGATATTTGCTCTTATAGAACAAAAAATCATCAACAGAACTCTACAAGATTTTAATGTTCGAAGTTAAGAAAAATGCATATCAGTATCACTTACCTATCAGAGGATGGAAATAATAGTTCTCAAAACAAACACATGAGATATCGGATGTTTTAACTGAACTGAGCTAGTGGGGTCATGCATGGGAATGTATACTTAACGGAAGAATGCAGAAAAGAAGTCAGTATTTATAGCAGAGGAAACATACAAAGTTCACGGTCAGTTAACTACTTACCTGTTTCCTGCCATGCAAAGGTGTTCTCTCATTCAGGAACATTTATTGAACACGGTGGATACTACATTGATACAATAGACAATAGGCAATGTACACCTTATTTTGAACAAACACAAGAGAAAGACTGGCAAAGAAGAAACCGGCCATGAGAAACTAAAATATTTATAGTTGATTGAAGGTTGCATCTGAAACGAAACTACAATAGATGCAGAAACGGAATCTAGATGTTTATAAAATTACCATGATCTGCAGGAAGTATTTGGAAGCTGTAATAAATTTAATTGTTTGCAAAAAATGGCTAGTGAATAAAGGTGCTGCAGTAGAATTATGGATTTTGCCCATGCGTTAATGCTTCTTGTACTCTTGAATCCATTAGAGAATAGGTGAACATTATACCATAACAACCTCACTGCACAAAATGAAAAGCAGGAGTTAACCAACGACTACCAACATGTATTCTTCATCAAGTACTATGTACATATCCCAAGTACTTGCAAAGAAGAGAAATCTGATGAAGCAAAACCTTGCAAATTAATTCTCTGCCGCATTCAATAAATTTGGTGCATACAACTTCACTTTTATACAATACTTACATCAACACTTATAAATCCCAGCTGAATCCATGTCACCTTCTAGAAATTTAAAAATGATGTTCTTATCTACTCGCTTCCATACACTGAGCTGCCCTTAGAAAAGCTCCAAAATTTAATGTCAATCTAGATATACAAAAGGAGAAGAACACTCAAATGCTGTCAATTCGTAGAGTAATAAAATGATGAACATCCACATCATTTTCAAACTTCCTCGCTGCTCTCTAATTAGCAGTTCTGGTCATTAGTACTTTTGTACTCAAGGTTCTGAAGTACTTAGCTCATATGTACTTAGCTCATATGAAGTGTTATGTAATTACTTAGCATGCTGCAATCTTTTTTTTTTTTTTTTTTTTTTGCGAAAGGATTAGATTGCATTAAGCCACTGTTCTTACAGAAAGACCCAGAGAAAAAAGGAAATTACAACGAACTCCTCCTTCTACTAGATCCCGACTTCGACGAAGACAACGAGCCGTCGGCGGCGCGCCGCTGCCGCTGCTCCGCAACACGCCTTGGAAAAGAGCCAGCCCCATGGTAGACGGGAAGTCGCCAATCGCCGGGTCCGCAAACCCTACTCGCAGAAACGCCGTCGTCGTCGTCGCAGAGAGCTTGAACGCCATCTTCACCTTCTTCTTCACACACGGGAATCGCCGCCTAGTCGATCCCGAACGGGGCACGACGAACTCGCCAGATCCTCGGACCGCCGAGCTCGAGGAAGTCAACTGCTTGACGAAGAAGCTCCAGGGAGCGCCGTCGCCGGAAGGGAAGCACGCAGACACCAAACACCACCTCGACCGCATCCCCGCCTCCAAGACGCCGTCGGCCGGACCCGAACCTACCCCTACACTATGTACAGGCCTCGATCCGTGGATTCCCCAGCCTCCCGCCGCCGGAGCGGCCGGCGGAGGCGGAGAAATCCACGGATCGGAGGCGAGCGAGGTGGGGGAAACTCGGAGGTTCACAAATTCGCCTCTCAGCACTGTAGACGGGAGAGAGGGGAACGTCCAAGTCGTTAGCATGCTGCAATCTACACGGTTTAAATAAATATTCTTCAAGAGAACTGGCTAATAGTAATTAGTTCTACAACTGATATGATTATTTTGGAATTGAGTAATGCTTTGTACCTGATTTGCCTGAATAGACAAAGGCTTCAGTCAGAATCACGCCACCACATGATTGTTGTTGAAACGAACTGCTAAAATAAACCTATACAGCTTGGAACACACCACGGAGACATCACATGGACACTCAATCAAACACCTTTATAATACTGAAGTAGAAAACTCAAGAATTCATGTGCCAGAAGCTAGTCAAAAGCAAATAAAAAAGATAGCAAATATGCAAACACGGACACGCAGTTCAGGAGGAAATTTTGTACCGACACCATCATGGAAGGGCCGGCAAGGAAGCAAAGCCACACCAGTCAGGCACTCACGCCGCCGCAATCAAGGCCGTAGGTATGCCGCTCCCTAGATCCGTGAGAGGCAGTCAAGGCCGTAGCCCGTAGACGGAGACGACGCAGTGCCGGCTGCCATCAACATCCCACAGAATATGGGGCAGGAACACGCTCGTGTTGCAGATGCCAAGGGGATGTCGTGCTCGAGGCAGCGGGGCGCGGGGAGGAGCTGGATGGAGTCAGATGGAGATGTAGTAGACGACCTCCTGCTGCAACGTCGAGAGGTACCAAAGTACGGGGATTCCGTTCATCCCGTCGGAGGAGGTTAGTGGCGCCGGCCGCCAGAGATCGACCGTATGGTGGCACGCTGTGATGGCGAGAAAAGAAGATAACCCTGTCGGTAATGAAACTAGGTTAGGCAGAAACTGAATCGCTAATGGCAGCAAAGACGCCAGCCTCCTCGCTCGCTCGTCGCGGTCAATCGGCAAGGAGAAGACCATTCAGGCGAGGAGAAGTTCTACCGCACGCTCGATCAGCAACGCATTTCATTGAAACGTTCAGACCAAATGAATGAAGCGATTCATGCAAGAATTGCTGGGTGCTGTACCTTTCTTGCGTTCGCCCCGGCCATTGGTCGAGCAGGAGGCGTGCATGGCGTCGTCAGAGACGTACCCCTGGGCGCCCACTCCGCGTCCCCTGGCTCCCCCCCCGGCCCCCGCCGCCGGCGATGACCCCCCGGACCCTCCCTTGAGCGAGGACACGATGCAGCTCATGCTCGTGCTCTTCTTCATCGCCGCCACCGGCGCCGACGTGAGCTGCATGCCGAACAGCCTCAGGCATCCACCTCCTCCTCCTCCGCCGCCGCTGCTGACACCGCGGGCGTGGCAGGTGCGGGAGTTGTGGCCGTTGTTGCTGCAGTGCGAGCACCGACTCGTCATCCCCACCACCGGCTGGCCTGTCCGACCTATGGCGGCGTCCTAAGACGAAGGCGAATCACCCTCAGGCGCCTGGAGCAGGAACGCCTCGAGCGGCATGTGGTAGGTGGGAGTCGGCGCCGTCGAGGAAGTCGACGCGGAGGGAGGCGCGGCGGGGACGAACTCTAGGCAGCGGCGGCTCTGGTTCATGAGGGAGGAGCGTGAGGGAGAGGGATGACTATAGGTTTGTGAGGGATGACTACAGTTTTCTGCCACTTGGGTCTGGATGTATTGCAATGGGCTGGCCCAAATACGGAGCGACGAAGCGAGACGATGGTGGGAGGGTAAAACTGTCCAAAAAAATGAAAAATGGTTGATGAAACTGGTGGCAGAAAACGGAGAAAGTTGCTCCTTTTTATACAGTAGAGATATGGTAGTTGATGCATTGAGATGAAGAGATGCAAAGAGAGACTGAGAGAGATGTTGATTGCTACATGTTTTGCTTTGCTATTGCAGCGTGAAACTGAGAGAGAGAGATTGAGCAACAAGATGTTTTTCTTGGTTTTGTGCTTTGCTGCTGCTGATTGCTAGCTTGATAAAGTAATTGCTATTGCTAGCTGTGATGGATTGTGTGAGAAAGAGACGCAGATATCTGGTAGATTACTATTCTTTTGATTTCAAAAATTATTATGAACTGTCATGTTATTTTGGAGTGGACTATTTATTGCTTTGTTTACATGACTTGTTCTGATGTATTGAAATTATGATGAAAAATATATAATATATATATTAAGATTTGCCACTTCCATTTAAATGTCACTGCAACAGAAGCAGGAATGTATGCTAGGGAGAGACTTGTATCGGATCTCTCCATTAGGTAGGATCATAGGATCAACCTAGAAAAAACATACTTTAAGCATGCAAAAAAATCTGAAAATAATAAAAAACATGCATATATGTTGTATCTACAACTCCAAGAAATTTCAGCTTAAAATATAATCTACACTTGGAGAAACAAAAAAGATAAAATCTATTGTGAACAGAGTCAGATCTGATTGACTAGTATTTCACACTGTTCACACACAGATTTATCTTTTTGTCTCTCTAATTGCATGTCGAATGAAGTTGCAAATTTTTGACGTTGCACATATAACATAGATGTGTTGTGATTTATTTTCAGAATTTTTGAACATGTTTTATCTTTGCAAAAAAATTGTTCTCATAGATCCTATCTAAAACCTGATCCTATCTAAGTCTTCCCCAGGTATGCTGTTTTGGGAGTGACCAGACAACTTCTCCCTTGTCAGCTATTGGACCAGTGCAGTTACTTCAGGTCCCAGATTGTCTCCATCGACGAGGCTTGATTGAATTTATTTTGTTATAGTTTCTGTAGCATACATGTGTATCATCTGCTCTTAATTTGTGTTGTCACGGTCATCAAACATTAGGCGACTGTTGACTGTTTCTTACCAGCAGAATTATCAGATGTCACAGTATGCTTCTGTTAGTTGTTTGTGCACTATGTAGTACCTGCTTTCAGTTTGTCTTGTTGCAGTTTATCTTGTTTTTCTCCAAGATAAATAGTGGTATCATCTCACTCACAGTTCATAATTCTATATACATCGATCAGTTCATGTCTTGTGTGTATAAGTTTGTCACCAACAGATATCTATATGCAAGCAGTCTTATCCATGTAGCAGCTATTAAATTGCAAGATTGTTTACTATATGCACACAACAAACGCTGATGCAGTATGCCCATGCGTGTGCATGTTACGAGTGCTACACGCCCTCTGAATCGATACATGAGTTTCAGTGGCTGCAAGCATCCTGTCTACAACATTTTCTGTTTGTGTATTTGGAATACAATAGTACCTGCTCTGAAGTAATTTATATTGCTGGTTCTTTCCTTAGTCATGCTTACTGTCAGTGCATTATTTCAACTGCATTAATCTACTGTGATCTACTGCCAAATTGCTCATGTTGTTTGCTGAGTACTTTGGCAGATTACTGAAAATTGCATATTTTAATCATGGTGCACTTTAAATCATTACTGAATATTTGCTCCACGTGAGACAGGGGAAAGGACTTGCGTGAGGCCCTCCACGCGCCGCCGCCCCTCCATCCTCCACCCTCCCAGCGCCGGCGCCCGCTCTCCCTGCACCGGCGCCCCTCCACCCTCCACCACCGACCCCTCCCACCCCCTCTCCTCCCTCCCCACCCGACCTTTGCCCCGCGTCATCTCGCGCTAGGCGGCTCCGGGTGACGATCCAAACCCTAGAAGAAGGCGGCCGATCTCCCTCCTCATGGCTGCTGCCGCCGTCGGGGTCGGAGTGGCGGCCGCACCCGGTTGCCAAAGGCAGGGGCGGTGGTGGCGCGCCCATGGACTCCCCTTCGCGCGGAGGCGGGGTCTTTCAGCGGCGGCGACGGTGGACGGCGGGTCTGGTGGCGGTGGCCTTCGGCTACATCACCTGGATCATGGCGGGGGACGCGATGGTGTGGCGGAAGCGGTGGTGTGGCGGAATTCGGCAGGGATGAAGGGCGGCAGTGGGATCGGGCGGCGGTGGCAAGGTACATGGTCGCGAGGCGGCGGCAATGAGGCTCGGCCAGGCTTTCTTGGCGGGCAGCAGCCGGCCGTCTCCGCGTCGTGGGCGTGCGTAGCCGCTATCTCGACGGCTGCTGGCCTCCACCAGTCGGGTTGGAGGAGGAAGATGGACCGCGGTTCCCAGTCATGGAAGCGTCGTGGGGGCCATCCGTTCCGGCTTCCATGGTGGTGGTCCTAGTGTTCTTCTTTCGCGTAGAGGAAGACGTTCCGGATGCTGATCTTTCTTCATCTATCCAGAGTGATGAGTTCTTGAAGGCTCCGACAGCGAATGGAACAGTGCATCTTTTGCGTGGAGTTCACAGGATCGGGTGGTATTCGGTCACGCGCATGCATGCTTTTATTCCGACTGTTTAGTTCCGGAGGGAGCAGCGTGAAGCTGTTCTGTGTTAACATCAAGAGATTTTTGGTCCATGGTGAAGTCAGAAGCAGAGAATATCATGAAGGCGGGATTGGGGGATTAGCTAAAGAAGGTTCAAGTTTCCCCAATGTTGAGGAACTTGCTTGGCGTTCTAGGATTCGCAACAGTGGTATGAAAGTGGGAACGGCAGCACAGGTGAAGTTCAGAGTCCTACCTTTCACGGTGAAAATCCAAGTTCAGTGTCTGGCAATGACCTTGTTGGAGGCATTGTTTTGATAGCGGGAACTATCTTCATGGTGAAAATCTAAGATCTTTGATCGGGCGACGACGATGCTGGTGCACTGTTCCCTTCTTGGAGGCATCGTTTTTGGAGAGTGTATTTCAGGTGTTGTCTTGGTGGTGGATGTATTGTTGTTGCTAGGCCTGAGATACTGTAGCGGGATTTTTATTTCTTAGATTTTTTCTCTCATTTTTAGCTGTGTGCATCCGTACTGTCATTAGGGTGTTGTGTTGTTGCAGAGACTAGGTGTAATTGGTATCTTTTGATATTAATATATTTCCTTTATAAAAAACATACTTTTTGTCTGTATTTTACTGCCTGCAGGGGCGGAGCTTCCCTTTGGGCAAGGTATGGCACTTGCCCTACCTTGACTTTTGGCAAACAATCGAGCATATATATACATATGTGGATACACTATCAGTTGTGTACAGTTTTTAAAGGGAAAACAAAAGAAAAAGATGAGTTGGTGAACGGAAATGAACTATCTATGTCATGCGATTCGTTCGCTCGTGATAAGGACCAACCTCGATCGTGATTCCAGATCCAAACAAGAAAAAAAAAAAAAGTGATCGTGAGTCAATTTCATCTCTTCATCTTCGAGGCGAGTCACACCAGATGTGACTTTCGCCTGGGAGACCAGGACTCGTCTTTGGTCGTTTGCACTGCCGGCTGTTCGTGCCCTGGCTGCTTCCTCCCGACGAGATCCCTCTGACTCCGCCTCCCCCAGGCAGCTCAGCCGCGCGCCCCTCTTGTAAATCACACGACGCCTAAGGGGGAGGTACAATTGTAGAATTTTTTATCAATTTGCTGAAGTTTAAATTTGTGAATTGTGAGCTCGGTAACATGAACACACTACCAATGATTTTCATTATCGAGATGGAGTTGCGCAACAAGATGTTTGATAGTTGGCTTAATGATTTAATCGTGTGCTACATCGAACAAGAGAATATTCAAAAGTCTTAATCTTCGTGAAATTAAAAAATATTTTCGAAAGGAAGGTAAAGCTTTACCATTACATGGAACTTCTAGACAACATTAAAGCTTCATTATCGGTACTTTTGTAGGTTATACTTATATTTGAATATGTTGCTATTATCATAGTACCGAGTAACTATGCTTACCATCATATAAATTATTAATGTGTCTAGACAATTTATTCTTTTGCGTCACTTTTTTACATTTAAAATTTCGCCCGACCTTAATTTTTTTCCGTCCTTCGCCACTGACTGCCTATCTGCATCTATGTTTGAGTTGAGCACCCATTTGTGTTTTTTTCTACTGAGAAGATAGGAAGCAAGTAAATGCATTGGAGAAGTTCCTTTTGTTGAGCTTCCTATTAGGCTTTTTTCAATGGTTCTATCCTGCTGGAGGTAGCTGTAGATTTCAGAGCTTCCACTAGATTATTTCTTCAAACTTATAAGGAGAGGTTAGATCATACTGTACTCCTTATTATCTAGGGGCATTTTTATCTTGGCCTGAACATCTGAAAGTAAAGTTGGCCGTACTATACTTATATACTCCATTATTCTGTAGAAGCGTAGTGTAAGAGCATGTCTAGTAGATCCTCATATCGATCTTGAAACGTGACGGCGGGCTGATATGGGGATTTCGGTCTTTTTTGGATCAGATCAAACCCCGCATCGGTAGGTCTGGCCCGGAAAATGTATCCATGCCACAACCGAAACCGCCAAAATGTATCCATTCCGCAGCCCAAAAAATATTAAAGACTTATTCTTATTCACAGGTAGTATTTTGTATAAATAGGAGCTGTATGTTTTCCGGCCTGGTAGAGAATGTACCGACGATAGATCGAGCTGGTTGGTCCGGTCGCTCTACGTGATGAGATGATGAGATGCGGCGCGTGCACGCGGCCTAGGGACAGGAGTTGGTGCGATTTGGCCGCGCGACCATTGACAGCAAGGAAAATGCAGAAAAAGGCGCGCCCTTCTCCCCTGCAAACTGCCTAGCGGCTTTCTTTACCCGGACCGTGGCGCGCATGATGCCTTCCCTTTTGGCGAGATATCGCTTTTTCTCACACGATCGATCGTCTCCTGGAGCGGCCTTGTTGATTCGAGAGAGCAATGTTTCATGTTTGGTGCCGCGTCGACGTCAACGGCCGGCGTCGGTTTGCTTAGGCGCATTTGGTAAAAACGGCTGTGTTAGGCTTCGAGCACTTGGACGCCGCCGCCATGTACCAACGTGCTCCGAGCTCAGCTCTCCTGCCCCAACGACGAACGTGTACGCACGTCGTCAGCACTCAGCACCCAAAGTCCTCACCGAATCACGATGCGGTTGTTGTGCTACTACTTTTTTTTTTTTGAAAGGGGGGAGATGCACACCGCTTTTTTATTAGATTATTCACAACACCTTACAAGAAGAATTACAAAGATCGAACCGAAGCCACCAAACTAACGATAGCTCGCTAGTCCTACATCACCGATGAAGGTGGGGGTGGGGGGTGGGGGGGGGGGGGGGGGTCAATGAACAGCGCAAACAACCTAACATCACATCAATGCGCATCATCAAAAAATCGAAGGCCTCGACAAGTCGCCCAATGACGAGCAGGTGGCACAACCGGTCCGGCAGACCCTCAGCGCGTATCATTATACACGTTCCAGAAGTTCTCGCTGCCATAGTCTTCCGCATACCCATCTTCAGGAGAGATCAATGCAATGACCTTGCGAGGCCTGCCACCAACGCCACCACGATGCTAGACAGCTCCACCACCTTGTGCACGTCGAACCTGACGTATCCGACGATGCTACCCCGTTGCACCACGCCGCCGAGAATCGCCGTCTTCAACACGAAAGAAAAATGCGGCTCCACCTCAGGACCCTCCAACTTACATCTGCTCCATAGACGATGCCCACAGGAGGGAGAACGACGTCGTACGCCCCCAGCATCGGATCTAGGATTTCTCCCGGAGCAGTCCGGGCTAGCAGACGATATACATCAGCTGTGACAAGACCTCCAAGACGATGCCTCAACAGGGATATGACACGATGTGCCACCATCGACTGATCCGAAGGATCTAGGGTTTCCTCCGGAGACTCTTGGACGCAGACGCATGACAACCGTCCCGCAAGCTCGACGCCGACAATGGTGACCACCACCACATAGCGAGGACGCTGTCAACGGGGCTGAAGGAGACGACGGACATCAGGACGCCGCCGCTAAACCATGACCGCCGCCCTAGGATCGAACCTCCAGCCGCCGTGAACGGCCAGAGTTGCTAATGAGTGGAGTTAATGACTAATCCGTGGATTACACATTGGTAATAAAATATATAACTACCCAAGATGGCTCAACCCTAAGGATGGCAATGGCCAGGGTAGAGCAATATCATGCTCATACCCGTATAGTCAATTGATATTAAGTTTTCCCCATATCTGTATCTACGGTTATAAAATTTTACCTACCCATAGCCATTGGGTACCCGGTGGGTAGGCTAAATTATATACAAGTTGCTCGTAGTTTTATATTTAAAAAAAATGAATTATCTCAACTTAGTTAAGTACATAACAATTAAGAAAATATATAAATTACAATCTCATATTCTAACTCATAAGTCAACAAAAATAGACATGTCACATGAGAAATTGACAATAAACTGATAGGATATGGGTATACCCGTGGATACAATCATATACCGATAAACCCTATCCATGATTTAACGGGTAGGTTATGGATACTACCCATATATCTAAAAGTGTACCATAGTCTGTCTATACGGGTACGATACCCAGCCATGCATGGGTAAAATTGACATCCTTACTCAACCTGTCAACCGCCGAGCGCGAGGCGACCCTTGCACAACCATGGGTTTCATCCGGTGTGGTGCCAACCCTCAAGTGAGACTGGTGTGATCCGGAAATGTTCAGCTCGCATTATTAGAAAAATAGCTATTAATAAGTGGCTTGCTCGTGATGCATGGAAACGGAGGCCGATGTCATTCCAGGAATGTTCAGCTCGGCAATCACGAAATTAACACGGGCAGCATTGGGTGCTGCTCGTGCAGGCTGCTGCATCGCATCACGGCGACTGAATGTTTTTTAGGCAAGTCAAGTGCCAAATTTGTTGGTTGCTTAAATAATTGCCAAATTTGCACAAACACAAACCGCGTAATACAGAGTAACAAAAACAACATCGTAAAAATTGATTTTTTCAGCAGTAGATGGCTAGCTATATCCCACCGGAGGTACAACAACTTGTTAGGTGGGTGCATTTTGGTACAACAAGTTGCAACTTGTGGTCAAGCAGTACAACAACTTGTCATCCGGGTGCAAACTAGTACAAAGCTATTCTGGTAACAACACGTGGCATTAACTTTTTACCAAAAAACCATTGTATGATCTCTTATTCTCATAGCCATGACCTTCCCCTTGTTTTACCAAATCCACCATCGTGTGGCCGTCGTTGTAGCAGCTTACATGCATGGCCGGAGCCGGACATACCAGCTGGCCCATGTATGCGTCACCGCCCGTCGCTGCAGCATATCCCTCGTCCCATCTAGCGTACGACACCCTCACCTCCGCGGCTCCGCCCAACCCCGCGTCCACCAACAACTACACCGACCACATAGTACGAAGAAGTGTGTGTGCCCGTCAGTGGTGCTGGGTTGCGTGCATCGGGTCGCCAGGGACGACAAGAGGGCGCAACGACCGGAGGCGCAAAGTTGAAATTAATCTCTAAATAAGGGGCCGGCCACCACCAACATCAACTACGTCCATCTCATCCGCATCTCATGGAGGAGAAAGGTTTCCGGCCGGAGATGCTGACAAGCTTGAGCCTCTTGGTTGGCACCATGCGCCTAGTCCAGAACATGCAGTATCAGGTGAGTGTGTGGTGGGCTTGAGCTGCTCAATTCTTTAGTGGGTTCGGTCCAGAGCTCAAGTAGCAAGCTTTGGTGGATATTGACTTAAACTAAACAACTAGTTGAATTTGCTCCCTAGTTTAGAGACATTCGAGTTGATGAAGGGATTTCCCATGCTTATGCACAAGCTATACACAAAGCTTGTTCATAACTCATAAGCAAATTGGTGTGAATTTGGTCAGCTCAATAGATTGGTCTTCCAGCAACCGTAGCGGTTCTGCAACCAGACGGCGAGCTGGAGCAGCTGCAGGCCGTGGTCGGAGTGTCGGACGCTGACATTAGCAGCTACCCTGCCTCGGCCCTCGAGTGCGTCTTCAAGGAGACGCTCCGCATGCACCCGCCTGGCGTCGCGGACGACCCAGAGGTCTCGCTAGCGTGGAGCCGGACGCGTTCAGGACGAACCGTCGGAGAGGCTCGAGGAGGGAGCATCTGGCCGTGTTGGTGAGCGACCTCTGCCTCGCGCTGCATCTGCCAACGGATGACGCTCGCGCTCACCACCATCCACATATGCTTCCCGCAGCTTCTGCTGCTTCTGCTCCGCTGGAAGCCTGGAACCAACAGCGAATGTCTCCCCGACCGACACGACCAGCCGCAACGAGTAGGTCGGCGCTCCCATGGCCGTGGATGGGCAGCAGGCGAACGAGAGCCATGCACGGGAGGGAAATAGGAAGCACCGGTGGCGAGATAAATTGGGGGAAAAGGGGCGAGGACAACGGCTACAAGAAGAAGATATATGGAGGTTTGTCTTGTAAAATGATAATGCCACGTGTTGTTTCTAGACTGATTTTGTACTAATTTGCACCTGGTGGACAAGTTGTTGCACTGCGTGACCACAAGTTACAACTTGTTGTACCAAAATGCACCCATTGTATGTCCGGTGCAATTAGCTCCACGATGAAAGACATACGAACTCACCGTAGTAGTTGCAAAAGCTACCACACTACATAATACTGAAATTATTGGCTGCTTTCTACAATCTTCCATTTATCATGTAGGCACACAAAAACTCTATCAAGATATTTTTCGGAGCCAACCCCCTAGAGATATCTACTATGTTATGTACATGATAATATATACAATTGTCACTAACTAACCCAAGCAGGATTGCAATTTTTAATTTTTATCGCAATTAGGGGATTCAGTTTAACATTTTTTCTAACATTCAATGTCTCATAAAAAATAAAGATTGTTACAAAGGGCCTCTTACATTTACCACAACGCGCACATATCTTTGCAATAATTCATGGTAGAAATATAAAACAAAGAGCACCATATTTAATGCTTATCAATATTTTTATAAGGTTATGTAGCTTAGAAAATAATTTGTACAAAATATAAATAAAGTTTGGTGTTTTTATGAAATATATGAAAGTAACAAAGTTTAGTACAAATATTAGGCTGTGAATACACTGGCAAACTGGAAAATGCTCCACTGAACCTATATAGCGGCATATGATCTACACGCTCACTCCGCGTCACCACGCACGCCCCCTCCCACAATGCATGTTTTCGCCGATGGGGTTACCCCGATTCGCCGAAGTGGCAGATTTAGATTTGGGGTACCTGTGGATGGAGCTTCCGCGACGGATGAGGATTCGTTGAAGAAAGCCATGCGTCGTAAGGCGGCGTTGAACTTGGATTCACATAGTAAGCTTAAAAGTTCAAAGTCTTTTCTTTCTTTTTCATCACCGTCCAATAATTCTAAGCTTAATAGTGTTGGGATAAGTCTTGGTAGTAATGCAAATCAAATTAATGTTTCGACTAGGGTGTTGAGGCATATGGAATTTGACCGTCTAACGGTTATTCCTAAGGCCTCGACTCAGGTTAACACCACCTACCTAGATGAGGAGGATGCGAATGCCACATCAGATGGTCAGCTACTCTCCCATTTAGTTGGGGTGTTGTCGGAGGTGGGTTTGGATGAGCACGGACTTAACTCATTGTATGAGTTGAAAGCATCCAACCGTAAATCTAAATCTTCTTCCAGTAAGAAACCGCGGAAGCGCTCAAAATTTTCAAAATCACCAATAGTTTTCCAATGAATGACATGTTTGCAAATAGCAGAGGTCTCGGTGACTTGGCTAAACAGTTGTACGATGTTGATTGTATTAGGGATCATAAGTTGGATTTTTTGGCCATTTCTGAGCCCGGTAGACGAGATTACTCGCAAAGTCTATTAAACCGAATTTAGGGAGGTCTAGACTTTGCATGGTTCTCTTGTCCACCGCGTGGAAGGTCTGGGGGTATATTACTCGGAGTGAAGTCTGAATCTATGGAAGTGTTGGCTGATTCGTATGGCGAGTTTCACATAAAACTCCATATCCGAATCAGAGCTGACAATTTCATTTGGACTCTTGTTGCCGTGTACGGAGCCGCCCAGGAGGATTTTAAGGCCGCTTTTCTTCGTGAAATGGTCAACCTAGCTAAAGATAACCCATATCCTATCCTCGTAGGAGGGGATTTCAACATGCTACGTTCCCATTTGAGAAGAGCAGAGGCAGGTTTGACAACCATTGGCCCTTTTTATTCAACGCAATCATTGACAGCTTGGATTTAAGGGAGGTTTCAATGGTAGGAAGGCTGTTTACTTGGGCAAATAGCCTTCCTGAGCCTACATACGAAAAACTAGATCGCGTCCTGATGGATACCGAATGGGAAAGTAAATTTTCTATGGTTTCTGTACGTGCTCTAGAACGTATTGAGGGACTGTCGGATCATGCTCCCATCCTATTGACCACTGGATTGCCTAGACCACCGACAGCCCACCGTTTTAAGTTTGAAATTGGATGGCTACATCGACAAGGATTTCAGAATATGGTCAAGAAAGTTTGGGAAAGACCGGTTGTTGGGGACAATCCAATTCAGAGGTGGAATAATAAAATGCGTGCAACACGCAAACACCTATCTGGTTGGGCCCGTCACACAACTGGTTTACTAAAGAAAGAGAAGCAGCGACTTTCATCTATCATAGATAACCTCGAGGCCCAAGCAGAGGTGCGTCCGTTATCCATGCAGGAAATTGAGCTCAAAAGCCAATCTAATGCGGAGATAGCGCGACTTCTGCGTGAGGAGGAGCTTAAATGGTATCAACGTTCTAAATCCCAATTTATTCTGGAAGGGGACTCGAATACAAGATATTTCCATAGTATTGCCAATGGCAGACATAGGAAAAAACGTATTCGGTCCTTAGTTCAGGATGAGGGTAGATTGAAGGCCATGAGCAAATAAAGTCATAAATCACTAATTACTACAAAAGCTTGTTTGGCGCACCAGAGGAAGGTAGCTTCTCTTTGGATGAGTCTAGAACAGCTGACATACCCCAGGTTTCCGATGAGGAAAATGACCTTCTTACCGCTCCTTACTCTGAGGAGGAAGTTAAGAAGGCGGTTTTCCAAATGGAACACAACAAAGCTCCGGGTCCTGATGGCTTTCTAGCTGAGTTTTACCAGAACTTTTGGGAAGTGATTAAGGCGGATCTTTTAGATTTGTTCAACTTCCTTCATAGTGGACAGCTAGAATTGTTCTGCCTGAACTTTGGTGAGATTGTCCTACTACCTAAGGTTAATGAGGTAGAAAGAATACAACAGTATAGACCTACCTGTCTCCTTAATGTTAGTTTCAAAATTTTCACTAAAGCTGCAACCATTAGGCTGAATTTTGTAGCTCATCATGTGGTTCGTCCTTCTCAAACTTCTTTTATGCAAGGTCGTAACATCCTTGATGGAGTTGTGATCCTTCATGAAACGGTACACTAACTACACCGTAAGAAGTTGAATGGGGTAATTTAAAAATTGATTTTGAGAAGGCCTACGATAAGGTCAAGTGGTCTTTCCTTCAATAAACTTTAAGAATGAAAGGCTTCTCTCACGAGTGGTGTGCGTTAATTCAAAGCTTCGTCTCGGGAGGAAGTGTAGCCATTAAAGTTAACGATGACATTAGCAAATACTTTCAGACCAAGATAGGGCTTAGACAAGGTGATCCTCTATCGCCAATGCTATTTAATATAGTGGCCGATATGCTCGCTGTCATGATTGGACGCGCCAAGGCTGGTGGCCAAATTGAAGGTGTTGTTCCTCATCTTGTTGATGGAGGTTTATCTATCCTTCAATATGCCGATGATACAATTCTTTTTATGGAACATGACATCGAAATGGCAAAGAATCTGAAGTTAATACTTTCAGCATTCGAGCAACTATCGGGTCTAAAGATTAACTTCCATAAAAGTGAGTTGTTTTGTTTTGGCGAGGCTCAGGATGACGTCACCCAGTATGCTGAGTTATTTGGCTATGGGCAAGGTCAGTTCCCTATTAAGTATTTGGGTATTCCGATTCACTATCGGAGACTTACAAATGCTGAATGGAAGCTTGTTGAGGAGAGATTGCAATTAAGATTAGCTAGTTGGAAAGGTAAATTACTGTCCTTGGGAGGAAGATTGGTCCTTATTAATTCAGTGCTAAGTAACATGATACTGTATATGATCTCTTTCTTCCAATTTCCCAAAGGAGTCTTAAAACGATTGGATTATTTCCGGTCAAGATTTTTTTAGCAAGGGGATAGTGAGAAAAAGAAATATCGATTGACCAAATGGAGTATAGTTTGCCGACCTAAAGATCAAGGAGGTCTTGGCATTCATGACCTCGAGGTCAAGAATAAGGCCCTCCTTGGCAAATGGCTTTTTAAGCTACTTACCGAAGAAGGGGTGTGGCAAACCTTACTCAAGAGAAAATATGTTGGCTCAAATGCTATGTCCCAGGTTTATTGGAAACCAGGTGATTCACATTTTTGGGCTGGCCTTATGGCGATGAAGAAATTCTTCTTTCCATATGGCTGCTTCTCTATTAGGAATGGATCGGAAATTAGATTCTGGGAGGACAAGTGGCTAGGTAATACCACCCTCCGTGAACAATATCCAGCTTTATACAATGTTGTGCGCCATAAAAGCGATACTCTCGCCAATGTGATGGAATCTTCCCCACCTAATGTGACGTTCAGAAGGAGCATTGTTGGTCCTAGACAAGCATCTTGGAATGCTTTGCTTCAACGTTTGGATTCGGTCCAGTTGACGCAGGGATCTGATGTGTTTCGATGGAATCTCATCGAAAATGGAAAGTTTTTGGTAGATTCGATGTACAAGGCTTTAATCCATCCTGAGGTTCAAGTCGATAGTAATAACAAAATTTGGAAGATGACGATCCCTCTTAAAACAAAGGTATTCGCTTGGTATCTTCGTCGCGGGGTCATTGAATGGATCGTAGCGAACAAGAGGGGGGGGGGTGAATGGACGCTACACCAAGTTTTAGTCTTTTTCAATTTTAGCGGTGCGGAAGGTAAAGGTGAATCCTTTAATGGTGTTGGTGTTCCTACAATGATCCTAGAACGAATGCAACAAGCAAATGAACAAACAAGATAGTAAGAGTAAGGAGCAGGACAACCGGATGGCGCGGAGACGAGGCGAGGTTTGTTTCCCGCAGTTCCTCTCACAAAAGAGAGTACGTCTGCGTTGAGGAGGTGCTAGCCTCACACAAGAGGCTAGGTGGCCACACCACGAAGGAAGGCCTCACCTTCTTCCTCGAGAGAGATCCACAAAGGGGCTCCCCCTTCTCCACTAAGACACCGGTCGAGGCAGTGATTCCTTCACAAGGTTGGGGCGAGCTCCACACCACAAGGAGCCTCCCAACAACCCATGGAGCTAGTACAACACCAAGCTAGCCTCCATGGATGCACTTCTTCCAATGTCCCACCATAGGAACCCTAACACCAAGATCCACTAAGGAATAGCAAGTATTCATGAAATCTCTCTTGGTAGAACTATAGATCGGGGTCTCCTCCACCACTCCTCAAAGTTTGGACAAGATTGGTTGGATGGTTGGGGAGATCCACTAGGTTTAAGCTCAGCAACAATGGAGGAGAGAGAGAGAAGAAATAAAAACGAGTTGGGGAAGAAGGGCCTCTTAAATAGGCTCCTCCAAATCCAACCGTTATGTCCAGTTTTTTCCTAAGCGGTACTACCGCTTTGGGTAAGCGGTACTACCGCTCTGAGTTCGAAATCCCACAGATCTGGTCCACGTGGACACAGAGCGGTACTACCGCTCGTGGTACCGCTCGAGGTACCGCGATGGGGTCCAAACCTTACTGGATCCAAAGCGGTACCACGGCGGTACCAAAGCGGTACTGCCGTAACTAGTTACGGTACCTGGGCGGTACCATGGGCGGTACTACCGCTCGCAAGCGGTACTACCGCTCCAGGTACCGTAGAGGTACCGTAACTTGTATTGTGGGTCAAATCCAGCGCAAAACTACAGAGCGGTACCGTGGGCGGTACTGGTAGGGGTAGCGGTACTACCGCTACTAGTACCGGTAGTACCGGTCTGGTAAAAACTGGTTTTTCTCCCCTTTTTCTCTCCATCCATGTCACCTCGCGATACACACACAAAACCAGAAAACCTATCAGCTACGCTTTAGTCTTCCGATCTTGACGTGTCCAGCGAGGTCACCGTGCACTTGCAAATCTAACAATGATAATCAAGGCACACGGTGAGATTATTCAAGTGTTGTCATCAAACACACAAAACCCGGGGTTTATACTTTGCTCTTTCAATCTCCCCCTTTTTGGTGTTTGATGACAACACAAGACTTTGCAAAAGCATATGATATTATGATAAGGTACTTAGATTTGCAAAAGCTCGACGGAGCTCCCCCTACACATGTGCATATTATGAATATGTATTTGAATACAAATACACACGTCCTAGAGGCATCACTCCCCCAAGATTTTACAAACCAAGCACATATGCAACAAGGATACTTGACATGTTCAACTAGCATATGCACAATATGGAGGCAACATAAGATCATGCAAGGAGATTTGGGTGAAGTTATCATACCATAGCCTTGAGAATACCCAAACTCACCGTAAGATGCCCCCATAGAGTTGATGTAGCCGCAAGAAAAGATAAGCAACTAGGACCAAAAGGCTACAAACAACAAAAAAGGTCCCCATCCACATAGGAACTTCTCCCCCTTTGGCATCGGAACACCAAAAAGGAGGGTAAGGAAACTAGAAGGATGGAGAAAAAGAACACACAACCAAGCTTGCAAAAACCAAAAGGGAAAACAAGCTTGAATGAGGTTCTCCAAAAACATTAAGAAAAAGATAGAAAAGAAGAAGGACAAAAAGAAAGTCACAAAGAAACACGAAGAACCGAAAAACTCCTCAAAGAGGAGGTTGGTGGCCGAAGCCACCGTGTAAGAGTGTAGTAGTGTGAGGTCGCGTAGATGTATCTAGGACTCACGACTACAACTCAACATGAAGCTCATAAGTCACTCAATTGACAAATAGCATATGTTTTGGATTTCTTTATGCATTATGGGGGGAGGGATAGCTCAATAGGTTTAAACCGCACTCCCCCTATGTTCATGCGTGCCTTTCATCTAGATATAAAGGTTAGGAGTGGTATGTGTGCGCGACAGTCAAGCAAAGTTCGATGGATCAATGATATTTAGCTCATGCCTCAACTCAATGAAACGCTTCTCATCCAAGGGCTTCGTGAAGATGTCCGCCAATTGCTCCTTGGTACCAATGAAGGATAGTACAATATCTCTGCGAGCAATGTGATCCCGGATGAAGTGGTTCCTTATCTCAATGTGCTTCATCTTGCCATGAAGAACCGGATTGTAGTCGATCTTGATTGCGCTCTCATTGTCACACAAAAGAGGCACCTTGCTATACTCGAGTCCATAATCCCGCAAGGTTTGCCTCATCCACAATATTTGAGCACAACTACTTGCCGCGGCAACATACTCGGCTTCCGCGGTGGAGACGGAGACACAATTTTGCTTCTTCGAGGACCAACACACCAAGGATCTTCCAAGAAAGTGACAAGCTCCGAATGTAGACTTCCTATCAACCTTGTCGCCCGCCCAATCGGAGTCGGTGAAGCCAACCGAAGCAAAGTCCGTGTCCCTTGGGTACCATAGGCCGAAGTGTGGGGTATCAACTAAATATCGAAAGATCCTTTTGACCGCCACAATGTGGCTTTCCTTCGGGCTTGCTTGAAACCGTGCACACATACCAGCGCTTAACATTATATCCGGGCGAGAGGCACAAAGGTAAAGAAGAGAACCTATCATCGAACGGTAGAGCTTGGTATCCACCGCCTTGCCGTTCTCGTCAAGGGAGAGTTGACACTTGAGATGCATCGGAGTTCTAATGCCTTTGGCATCCTTCATATGAAAGCGCTTGAGCATGTCTTGGAGGTACTTTGCTTGATTGATGAAGGTTCCTTGACGCATTTGCTTGATCTCGAACCCGATAAAGTACTTGAGTTCACCCATCATTGACATCTCAAACCTATTTGTCATCAACATAGCAAACTCATCATTGAATTTTGTGTTAGTCGAGCCAAAAATGATGTACCCTACATAGAGTTCGCATACGAAAAGCTCCCCATTGACTTTCTTAGTAAAAAGAGTGGGATCAATTTTCCCCACTTCGAAACCACGGTCATCAAGCAACTCCTTTAGATGCTCATACCAAGCTCTAGGAGCTTGTTTGAGTCCATATAGGGCCTTTTTGAGCTTGAAGACATGGTCCGGAAAATGGTGGTCGACAAATCCCGGGGGTTGCTTCACATACACCTCCTCATGTAAAGGACCATTAAGAAAAGCACTCTTGACATCCATTTGTTGCAACTTGAAGCTATGGTGAGAGGCAAAGGCCAAAAGGATACGGATGGACTCAAGCCTTGCAACGGGTGCAAAGGTTTCACCAAAGTCCACGCCTTCAACTTGAGAATAGCCTTGTGCTACCAATCTTGCTTTGTTGCGGATGACCATGCCACGTTCATCTTGCTTGTTCTTGAAGACCCATTTGGTGCCGCTAACATTGCGGCAATGATCGGGTCGCTTCATGAGAGTCCACACATCATTCCTCTTGAAGTTGTTGAGTTCCTCTTGCATTGCATTCAACCAATCGGGATCTTTAAGAGCATCATTAACTTTGAGTGGTTCCACCATAGAGACAAAGGCGTGGTGCTCACAAAAGTTTGCTAGTTGACTCCGGGTGGTTACTTTGCTCTTTAGATCACCAATGATATTATGCAAGGAAAGAGACTTGAGGCGCAAGTGTCTTGTAGTAGGATCTTCACGGCGAGTGTCGGCAAAAGGAGAAGATTCTTGTGGGTCATCTTGACCTTCATCACGGTTTAGGTCCTCGCCTTGACCTCTATTGTTGTTGAAGGAGGCATCATCATCATAAGAGTCGGATGACTCGGGGGTACTAGGAATAGTATTGTCCATAAAGATCATCCCCGAACCACTCGGAGAAGAACTTGAAGCTTGGTCTTGGTCACTTGATGTTGGTTGTTATGGTAGATGAGCTTGTGGTAAATGTTGTTCTTGAGCTTGTTTAGGTGAGCATGTACTTGATTGTTGTTGTAGTTGTTGAGGTTGAACTTGAGGTTGTTGTAGAGGTTGAGGTTGAACTTGAGGTTGTTGTAGAGGTTGAATTGCACTTGTAAGATCAACGGAAGAAGCTTGGCCTTGTGGTGTAGATGGCTCCACTTGGGTGGAACTTGGTCCTTCCCCGGTACTCATAGAAGGTAGCTCTTGAGGTCGACGAATGCCAACACCCATCCTTCCTATGGTATCCAGGGGAATTACATCTCCTTTCTCACAAGAAGCACTTCGCTCCTCCAAAGATCTATCATCTTCATCGAATGTCACATCACAAGATTCTACAACTCGCCCACTTGACTTGTTCAAGACTCTATAGGCGTGAGAATCCATAGCATAGCCAACAAAAATTTCTTCTTGAGCTCTTGAATCAAACTTAGATAGGCGTGTGTCTTTGACAAGCACATAGCATTTGCATCCGAAGACCTTGAAATATGACACATTTGGCTTGTTGCCGGTGATGATCTCATATGGTGTCTTCTCAAGACCTTTGCGAAAGTAGAGACGATTAGTAGCGTGGCATGCGGTAGAGATGGCTTCCGCCCAAAAATTGTAGTTAGATTTGTATTCCATCATCATGGTTCGAGCGGCTTCGATCAAGGTTCGATTCTTCCTTTGGGCGACCCCATTTTGTTGGGGAGTATATGGCGTGGAGTATTGATGTTGGATCCCTTCTTCGCCGAGGAAGTCATCCAAGGTGTAGTTCTTGAACTCCGTTCCATTGTCACTCCTTATTGCGAGGATCTTGTTGTCGTACTTGTGTTGAACTTGATTGGCAAACTCCATCATGGTCCTTTGAGTCTCACTCTTGTACTTGAAGAAGAATACCCAACAATAGCGTTAATAGTCATCAACAATGACGAGGCAATACTTCTTTCCTCCAAGACTTTCATGAGACGGTGGACCGAAGAGATCAACATGTAGGAGCTCCAAACATCTTGTGGTAGAGATGATAGTCTTGGCCTTGTGAGGAGCTCCATGCATTTTTCCTTGTACGCAAACCCTACAAACACGATCTTTACAAAAGGAGACAACTTCTTTTAGTCCGAGAATGTGGCTGATACGCGTACAGAAAGCGTCCGTTGGGAACCCCAAGAGGAAGGTGTGATGCGTACAGCAGCAAGTTTTCCCTCAGTAAGAAACCAAGGTTATCGAACCAGTAGGAGCCAAGAAGCACGTGAAGGTTGATGGTGGCGGAGTGTAGTGCGGCGCAACACCAGGGATTCCGGCGCCAACGTGGAACCTGCACAACACAATCAAAGTACTTTGCCCCAACGTAACAGTGAGGTTGTCAATCTCACCGGCTTGCTGTAACAAAGGATTAGATGTATAGTGTGGATGATGATGTTTGCGAAGAATAGTAAGAACGATGTTTGCAGTAGATTGTATTTGATGTAAAGAATGGACCGGGGTCCACAGTTCACTAGTGGTGTCTCTCCAATAAGAAATAGCATGTTGGGTGAACAAATTACAGTTGGGCAATTGACAAATAAAGAGGGCATAACAATGCACATACATATCATGCTGAGTAGTGTGAAATTCAATTGGGCATTACGACAAAGTACATAGACAGCTATCCAGCATGCATCTATGCCTAAAAAGTCCACCTTCGGGTTAGCATCCGCACCCCTTCCAGTATTAAGTTGCAAACAACAGACAATTGCATTAAGTATGGTGCGTAATGTAATCAACACAAATATCCTTAGACAAAGCATTGATGTTTTATCCCTAGTGGCAACAGCACATCCACAACCTTAGAACTTTATGTCACTGTCCCAGATTAAATGGAGGCATGAACCCACTATCGAGCATAAATACTCCCTCTTGGAGTTACAAGTATCAACTTGGCCAGAGCCTCTACTAGCAACGGAGAGCATGCAAGATCATAAACAACACATATATGATAGATTGATAATCAACATAACATAGTATTCCATATTCATCAGATCCCAACAAACGCAACATGTAGCTTTACAAATAGATGATCTTGATCATGTTAGGCAGCTCACAAGATCGAACAATGATAGCACAATGAGGAGAAGACAACCATCTAGCTACTGCTATGGACCCATAGTCCAGGGGTGAACTACTCACACATCACTCCGGAGGCGATCATGGCGATAGGAGCCCTCTGAGAGATGATTCCCCTCTCCGGCAGGGTGCCGGAGGCGATCTCCTGAATCCCCCGAGATGGGATTGGCGGCGGCGGCGTCTCTGGAAGGTTTTCTGTATCGTGGCTCTCGGTACTGGGGTATTCTCGACGAAGGCTTCTTATAGGCGGAAGGGTAGGTTTAGGGGCGTCACGAGGGGCCCACACAATAGGGCGGCGCGGGCCCCTCCTTGGCCGCGCTGCCTTAGTGTGGCGCCACCTCGTGGCCCCACTTCGTATCTCCCTCGGTCTTCTGGAAGCTTCGTGGAAAAATAAGACCCTGGGCGTTGATTTCGTCCAATTCCGAGAGTATTTCCTTTGTAGGATTTCTGAAACCAAAAACAGCAGAAAACAGCAACTGGCTCTTCAGCATCTCGTCAATAGGTTAGTGCCGGAAAATGCATAAATATGACATAAAGTGTGTATAAAACATGTGAGTATCATCATAAAAGTAGCATGGAACATAAGAAATTATAGATACGTTCGAGACGTATCAGTGGCCACCCTTGTGGAGACTTTGCAAAGTCCTCATGTTGACATGGGCTAGTCGGCGATGCCATAACCAACCCTTGTCACCTTTGGCGAATATGCAAAGAGCGGAAGACGTTGTCTTTCCGGAGATATCAACAACATACAATCCGTTCTCTACATATCCAACAAAAGCTACACGGAGTGTCTTGCTCCACAAGAGGACCACCATATGTTCAGGAAAGAAAGTACATAGACCCATACGAGCAATTTGATGAACGGAGAGTAAGTTGTAACCAGGGGTCTCGACAAGGAGGACATTCACAAGTGAGATGTCGGGTGTTACCACCACCTTGCCAAGACCTAATACCTTAGAGCACGTGTTGTCGCCGTATGATACGGTAGAGTGAGAAGGCTCGAGGTCGACAACAATATTCTTGCTTCCGGTCATATGACTTGTGGCTCCACTATCAACCACCCACTTTGCGCCACCGGAAGCATAGTCCTACAAGGAATCAAGTCTTGGATTTAGGTACCCATTTTTCAATGGGTCCTAGCATGTTAGTAACAAGGGGTTTGGGAACCCAAATAGTCCAATCAACATTGTCCTCTTGGGGACCAATAAAGCGAGCACGAATATGTAAATAGTAATCAACAAAAAGAACATGAGAAGAGTTGTTAGAGCCGGCAAAACCCTTCGAGGCGGAGTTGGGTACTCCATCCCTTCTTGAGCTAACATCGCTCTCCTAAAGGTTGATCTCCATGTTCTCCTTGTTCTTCTTCTTCTTGGTCTTCCTATTTCTCTTCCTCTTTGGCTTGGTAGCCACTCCTCCTTCATTGCAAGAGCCCTCTTTGGCTCCATCTTTGGCTCCATCTTTGGCTCCAATGACTTCTTCCAAGTACTTAGTTTGTACTTGGAGTCTATCAATCTTGGCCTTCAAACGATTGACTTCATCTTCATGCTCCGGGTGTGGATGACAAATATCAAACACTTTGACTTCCTTTGACTTGTTCACCCGGAAGTGTTCCATCAAAGCTTCTTCTTGGAGAGCATTCATCTTCATGAGTATACACTTGTCACTCTCCATCTTGGCAATGTCACTTTCATGAGTGCAACACGCACGGTCCTTGCTCAAAGGGAAATACTCCTTCAATGCTTCCTCTTGCATGGAATTGACCTCCATGAGCTTGGCTTCCCTCCTCTTCAAGGCGGCTATTTCTTCCTCATGATCACAACAAGTGGCCTTCTCCTTGCTCACGCGGAGACATTCCACCAAAGACTCTTCTTGCATCCTACTCAAACTCAATAGCTTGGCCTTGGTGGTCTCAAGAGTGGCAATTTCTTCTTCATGGTTGCAACATGAGGTCTTCTCCTTGCACAAGCGGTAATATTCATCCAAGGCTTCTTCTTGGAGAGCATTGACCTCCAAGAGAAGAGCATTGTGCTTTCTCAAGGAAGCAACTTGATCAACAAGCTCGTCATGGCAAGAGTTGGGGTCTTCATCATCTTTCTCTTTGTAAGCTTCCTCGAGAGAGAGAGCATCTTCTTTTTGAGCTCACCCATTAAACCAAGAGCATGGTCTCGGTCCTTGGTGAGTTGAGAGACAATAGCTTTGTTGGAGTCTTCAAGGACGATGAAACTAGCTTCAAGAGACATGCATAGATTTTGTTCATCTTCAAGCGCTTGATTGAGAGAGGCAATCTCATTTGCCGCCTCCCTTTCAAGCCTCTCCTTCTCCTCTATAAGGTCTTGTGCCGCACAAAGTTGGGCCAAGAGAGCCCCAACATGAGTCTTGGTATCCCCTTGCATGTTAGTGAGAAAAGAATCCAACCCCATAATCTCATGCTTAATGGTGAGACTAGTGGCATCATCAAAATATAAGGCATTAGTTGAAGATGAGGGTTTGGAAGGGGATTTTACCTCCGTGGATACCTTTGCCATAAGGCAATGAGCGTTGTGGATGATGAGGTTCTCATTAGGAGAGTCGACGAGGGAGATAGAGGGAGTGGTAATGGCGATGGCGGCCACTCCCTCTCCTTCCTTGTTGGAGCTCTTGTCCTCATGTTCCTCATCCTCATCGGAGGAGTACTCTTCTCGAATGATGAAGGCTCTTGGCTTCTTGGTGAAGGAGACCTTGTCATCATCGGGCTTGAAGGAGAACTTGGAGAATCCTTTAGAGAGAGACTTGAACTTTTCCTTGTGGACAAGCCTCCCGCCATTATCTTCTCTTCTCTCAAACATGCAATCCGCAACAAAATGATTCTTGTCGCCGCAATTGTAGCTTGTTCGTGCCCTTTGCCCCTCCCTTGGACTCTTGGAGAAGCTTCTTGGAGAATCACGTGATCTTCTTGGTCTGGTGCTTCGGGACTTGTTTTCGTCCCAAAATTTCTCGGCGGCGAGAGCCTGTTATCACCAGATTTTGGTCAAATCCGAAGGTGGGCCGTTAGAGAGATGGGCTTGGAAGATTACACGTGGAAGATCTCTGAAGCGGCCTTGCACGGAGAATTTGGGCTAGTTTGCCCGTGTATCTTTAATTATAGTAGATTGTATCGTAGATTGAAAGTTAGAGTTTGTCTCGTACACGGTGGGGATATTCCCACGTTAGAAAGTCCCCTGGACTATAAATATGTATCTAGGGTTTATGGAATAAACAACAACTCACGTTCAACCCAAAACAAACCAATCTCGGCGCATCGCCAACTCCTTCGTCTCGAGGGTTTCTACCGGTAAGCGACATGCTGCCTAGATCGCATCTTGCGATCTAGGCAGCACAAGCTCCACGTTGTTCATGCGTTGCTCGTACTGAAGCGTCTTTGATGGCGAGCAACGTAGTTATCATAGATGTGTTAGGGTTAGCATAGCTCTTCGTATAACATGCTTACGTAGTGCAACCCTTGCATGTCTAGCCGCCCTCACATCTGTCGCAGGTGTGGGGGCGGCACCCCGCTTGATCATTATTTAGTAGATCTGATCCGTTACGATTGCTCCTTGTTCTGCAAGGATTAGTTTAATATCTGCAATAGTTAGGCCTTACAAAGGGGGGGAGGATCCAGCGGCACGTAGGGTGGCGTTCGCAAGTCCTAAACAGGATGTTCCGAGGATCAACTTCATGTTGGTTTTTAGGCCTTGTTTAGGATCGGCTTACGATCACCGTGCGTGGCCGCGAGGCCCAACCTGGAGTAGGATGATCCGATTATGCGGTGAAAACCCTAAATCGTCGTAGATCTCATTAGCTTTATCTTGATCAAGCAGGATCACCATATATTCGTGCACCCCGTACGAATCATGGGTGGATCGGCTCTTTGAGCCGATTCACAGGATAACCTGAGAGCCGATCGAGGCTCGTATTTAATGTTTACGTGTATGCCATGCAGGAAACTAAGCGAGGCATCCCCATCACCTTCCTGACCAGGTATAGGTCAGGTGGCACGCCCTTGCACTTCGCATCGCCGCGTGTGACCAGAAGAGCATTGCGGGCCGTCGCTCGGAGGGGTCTCAGCCAGCCGCAGCTCTAGGCTCTTCCCGGCTCTACAGTGTTGACAAGCCGCTGCCCGCCGGTGGGTTTTGGCAGCCAACACATTCTGGCACGCCCGGTGGGACCATCATCTACATCAACCACATCGCCATCTACATCTGAGATGGCGGACGGCACGCCAGTCACCTACGAGGAGCTGCCTGACGAGCTCAAGAAGAGATATGACGAGATCAAGGTCACCCTCGAAGCCGACCTCATCGGCTCTTTTCAGAGAACCCGTTCCCATGGCATCAGATGGAAGGGATTCTCACCGCAAGGTGCACTCGATGGGATAGATCTCTCTGCCCCGTCGGAGGAACGCACCAGGGCCCTGCGGCAGGAGATCAACTACTTGGTGGCTCACTCGCTACACCGCCACTCTGAAAACTTGGTCAACGTGTTGGAGCGTCTCGCTCTGCGCGTGATCCAGGAGATCATGAGCCACCAGTACTCGCCGTCAGGACCAGCTCTCGGGACGCATCAGGGAGAGTTGCCACTCCAGTCCCGTCCACCGCTGCCATATGCGTTGGCAGCACCAGCTGAAGTGCCGGCTACACCGGCATTCGTCGTCTACAAGATCGGTGGTGACCCTAGTGACTACCAGTTCTTGGCTGAGGCGCCTAAGGAGATCCCTCAAGGATACGCGTATACGTATGTGCCAGATTGTGGCAACTGGCCACTCTCAAACCAGGCCACAACGTCAGGGACTCCGGCGCAAACAGGAGGAACGTCAGCAACAGAGCTTGAGAAGCAGACGTGGCTAACCAAGTACGCCACCCCGACGAAACTCCTGAGCCCAGCTCCTGCAGTTGGCTCAGAGCTGGAAAAGCAAACATGGCTGGCTAAGTACGCCACCCCGGCGAATCTTCAGAGTGCAACTCCCGCAGCCAGCACAGCGGATCAGATCAGTACCATACTGAGAGACCAGTTCGGCATGGTGCCGAAGAGAAGGGCAATCGGCTATTCCAAGCCGTACCCCGACGAGTACGAGATGATCCCGCTGCCACCTAAATATCGGCTCCCTGACTTCTCCAAATTCCGTGGATCAGATGGCTCCAGCTCCATCGAGCACGTCGGCCGATATTTGGCGCAACTAGGACCGGCTTCAGTGTCGGATCAGCTACGTGTGAGGCTCTTTTCACAGTCCCTCACGGGATCGGCTTTTGGATGGTACACCTCTTTGCCAGCAAACTCCATCCGGTCTTGGAAGCAATTGGAAGAACAGTTCCATATGCAATACCATTCAGAAGCTTCCGAGTCTAGCATTGCCGATCTAGCACAACTACGTCAGAAGCGCGGAGAAACGGTGACAGAGTACATCCAGCGCTTCAGGAATCTTAGGAACCGATGTTATTCGGTTCGTATAACTGAAAAGGAAGTCGTCGAGTTGGCCTTCGCTGGCCTTGCAACACAGCTCAAGGACATGGCCTCCCAAGCAGATTATCCCACGCTGGCGCACATGGTTCAGAAACTATCAGCATATGAACAGCGCCACCCGGACCTGTACCAAGACAAGTTCAAGCGTGCAGTAGTCCTGGTCGATGCAGAGGAAGACGAAATTCCTGCGGGAGACCAAGAAGTAACAGTGGCTGAGTGGACTCGGGGAGGAACCCCCGTATCCTGCAAATGGGTAAAGCCACCAGGGCCGCCGAGGGGATTTGATTTTGACGTGACCAAGACTGAACAAATCTTCGACCTCCTGCTCAAGGAGAAACAGTTGACGATTCCTGAAGGTCTCAAGTTCCCCACGGCGCAAGAGCTGAACGGAAAGCCATACTGCAAATTCCACAACTCTCTCTCCCATGCCACCAACGACTGCAGGGTGTGGCGTCAGCACATCGAAGCGGCGACAGAGAAGGGGCGCTTAATTTTCAACCAGTACGCCATGAAGGTCGACACCCAACCCTTCCCCGCCGTTAACATGGTGGAAGTCACCTACCCTAAGGGTTGCCAGCCAGGTCCCTCGTTCAGCATCAACATGGTAGGACCTGGGAACCACTCTGGCAAAGATGGAGATGAGGGCAGCTGCTCTCATAGCAAGGACACAGAGGAAGCCGCTCCACGCGATCGGCTCCATCATGATGGCAAGCGCTACGTCACAGAGGGAGAGGTGAAGAATATAAGATATCAACGACCTCTCTCTGATCACCTCCTCAACAAATATGTGAGTCAGTACGACCAACGCCGACGGTCCAACTATGATGATGAAGGAGATCGTCTGGCTAGAGAAGCCAGAAGACATCGTCGGCAGGATCGCGATGAGGAGGAGCACGAGCGCCGTGCCACGGACACGTCAAGGGAGCAAGATGACAACGCCAGACACTGGGACTGCCCTTTCTTCAGACACTGCTGGGATTCAGGAATGAGCCGATTGCCCACAATCGGCAATTGCCCAGAATGCAACAAGAAGAAGAAGGAGGCAGCCAACGTGTCTGTGTTCAAGCGCTTAGGACCTCTCCCGCCACAAGGCAAACGTGCTGAGTCCTCTCGGTGGGCAGATCTTGAGGATTCCGAAGACGAGGGACCAGAAGAAGAAGACAGGTACCACCGTCCAAGGTGGTGCCCTGACGGACTCAGCCGTTCACAAAAACGCAGGGTTCAGCGGTTGCGCGGCCTGGAGGAAGCCGAGAGGTTATACCTGCATACGCTAAGGAAGGCACGGCCTGATCTGGCTGCAAAGGTTTAGCGAGCCCTGGATGAAGAGGGTCGTCCACGGAGAATGGAGTGGCGTCCCAAGCAAAAGAGAGCCGATGATGAAACATCGGCTAGCACAAACATCGTGCTCGTCTTGCCGACGGAGCTTAGTGCTCCACGATTATACGATGCACTCAAGGTGGACGACAGCAGGCGCATCAAGTCAGAGGTTGGGTTGGTTTTATCCAGCCTGACCGAGTAGCAAGATTGACCCAATGAGCAAACTGGGCGAGGCTGATCCTTGTGATCGGCCCCAAAAAACTTATGGAGGGGCATTACAAAACCTTCATCGAACGAGCAATGTAGAGGCCGATTCCAGCAATCGGCCAAAATTATCCTCTGCACATATTCTGCTTGTATTCAGCAATGATCCACTGGGCAGCGGCCACGACGGTAGATGAGAGTCAGCATGAATCTTTGCGAAGCCGACGTGCAAGTGCAGTGCCCTGACTAACCATAAAAGCCGATATCTGCAGTCATTTGGCAGATTCGGCTCGGGGGGCATGTAGTCAGATGAACATGTGCAGATAAACATGTGCAAACATGCGTTGCAGTGAAACATTGGGGGCCGATTAAGAAAAATCGGCCAAATAAAAAAAAAAATTTCAGCCGATGCAAGGGCATCGACTTCAGAACTAAGAAGCGAAGCCAGACCGGCTGGTTATATGCTCAAAGTTCACATCGACATCGACGGTCAGTGAGGAGCCGATCTGAACGCTCGGGGGGCAGCCCGCCCTGAAGGCTCTCTGCTCTGGAGAGCCGATTTTGCTGAAATCGGCTGGTTCTGTATCATGACTTGGCAACTGATGGCGTAGAATCCCAGAGAAAAGCTGAGAGGACCGGGCGTAATGATGACGGATGATGCAAATGGCTCTGCTCTGCCACGACATGACCCTTCGAAGGAAAGCATAATGATTTTGGAAATGATATTTCCAAAACCAGGGGGGCATGTGTTATCACCAGATTTTGGTCAAATCCCAAGGTGGGCCGTTAGAGAGATGGGCTTGGAAGATTACACGGGGAAGATCTCTGAAGCGGCCTTGCACGGAGAATTTGGGCTAGTTTGCCCGTGTATCTTTAATTATAGTAGATTGTATCGTAGATTGAAAGTTAGAGTTTGTCTCGTACACGGTGGGGATATTCCCACGTTAGAAAGTCCCCTGGACTATAAATATGTATCTAGGGTTTATGGAATAAACAACAACTCACGTTCAACCCAAAACAAACCAATCTCGGCGCATCGCCAACTCCTTCGTCTCGAGGGTTTCTACCAGGTAAGCGACATGCTGCCTAGATCTTGCGATCTAGGCAGCACAAGCTCCACGTTGTTCATGCGTTGCTCGTACTGAAGCGTCTTTGATGGCGAGCAACGTAGTTATCATAGATGTGTTAGGGTTAGCATAGCTCTTCGTATAACATGCTTACGTAGTGCAACCCTTGCATGTCTAGCCGCCCTCACATCTGTCTCAGGTGTGGGGGCGGCACCCCGCTTGATCATTATTTAGTAGATCTGATCCGTTACGATTGCTCCTTGTTCTGCAAGGATTAGTTTAATATCTGCAATAGTTAGGCCTTACAAAGGGGGGGAGGATCCAGCGGCACGTAGGGTGGCGTTCGCAAGTCCTAAATAGGATGTTCCGAGGATCAACTTCATGTTGGTTTTTAGGCCTTGTTTAGGATCGGCTTACGATCACCGTGCGTGGCCGCGAGGCCCAACCTGGAGTAGGATGATCCGATTATGCGGTGAAAACCCTAAATCGTCGTAGATCTCATTAGCTTTATCTTGATCAAGCAGGATCACCATATATTCGTGCACCCCGTACGAATCATGGGTGGATCGGCTCTTTGAGCCGATTCACAGGATAACCTGAGAGCCGATCGAGGCTCGTATTTAATGTTTACGTGTATGCCATGCAGGAAACTAAGCGAGGCATCCCCATCACCTTCCTGACCAGGTATAGGTCAGGTGGCACGCCCTTGCACTTCGCATCGCCGCGTGTGACCAGAAGAGCATTGCGGGCCGTCGCTCGGAGGGGTCTCAGCCAGCCGCAGCTCTAGGCTCTTCCCGGCTCTACAGTGTTGACAAGCCGCTGCCCGCCGGTGGGTTTTGGCAGCCAACAGAGCCATGTGCTCATGATAGTTGGTCTTGAGATCATCCGGTCCCCACTCAACGAGATCCTCATCGCTTTCACTAGCCTCATGTATCTTCATCTTCAATGCAAGGTTGGGCTTGCGGGTGTTGTGGGCGCGAGCAACAAGATCCTCCGCATTCTTCTTGGAGATGTCCAAAGCGATGACTTCACTAAGAACTTCATCGGATGTCATAGCACGGAAGGAGGCGTTTTGGCGGATGGCCGTCAACTTCACTTCCTCATAAGGGAGGAGAGCGTTGTAGAACTTGCGCTTGATCCAATGGTCATCCACAAACGTTGCTCCAAGATCTTGCATTTATACGGCAAGAGCGATGAGACACCGATACATTTCTTTGGGGGACTCTCCTTCATTCATGACGAAGTTGTCGGCCATGTTGTTCACTTCATCAAAGCGAGAGCTTTGGATGCTTGCATTTCCGAGGAAGAGCTTGTCGAGTTTATCCCATGCTTCCTTGGCGGTCTTGAGCGAGCGAATCTGAGCGCGGTCCTTGGGCGTGACGGCCATGTGAATCATGTTGATGGCGGTGGCGTTGAGTTGATCATCCACCACATCTCTTCTTGTCAAGCTCTTTGGGTCTCGTGGTGAGTAGCCTTCCTCGATGATACGCCAAAGCTTGGTAGACGCGCTGCGCACATGAGAACGCATTAAGAATTGCCAATTTTCAATGTTATTTGACTCAAGTAACGGTGGTGAACCATGCGACAAGATATGTGGCATAGGTATTGGAACGTTTATGGTGTAATCACTTGGTGGTGGCACCACGTGATTACTCCCTAGACGTTCCGCAACCGGTGTCTCATCCTTCCCTTTTGTTGAAGTGCCGGTCTCCCCAAGCCCTTCCTTTTGTGGATCTTGTGTTGATTGCGCGACAAAATCAACAAGAGGAAATTGGTTAACTTTTGGTGGGGGATCCTCGGCACTTGCCTTAGGATCTACGATAGGGGTTGGTTTTTGAGCAACCAACTCCATCATCATTGCCTTCATTTGGTTAACGATGGATGACTCCAATTTCTTGAGGTCATCCAACGTAGCCGTAGTGCTATCAATGGGTGATGATGGAACGGGTTGCTCAAGGGAAGGTGACCCATTCACAACCGTCTCTTGTTCGGCCATTTCTTAGGCGGTAAAGCCCGAGCAAGAAAACTTTGCTCTGATACCACTTGAATGGATCGTAGCGAACAAGAGGGGAGGGGTGAATGGACGCTATGCCAAGTTTTAGTCTTTTTCAATTTTAGCGGTGCGGAAGGTAAAGGTGAATCCTTTAATGGTGTTGGTGTTCCTACAATGATCCTAGAACGAATGCAACAAGCAAAGGAACAAACAAGATAGTAAGAGTAAGGAGCGAGACAACCGGATGGCGCGGAGACGAGGTGAGGTTTGTTTCCCGCAGTTCCTCTCACAAAAGAGAGTACATCTGCGTTGTGGAGGTGCTAGCCTCACACAAGAGGCTAGGCGGCCACACCACGAAGGAAGGCCTCACTTTCTTCCTCGAGAGAGCTCCACAAAGGGGCTCCCCCTTCTCCACTAAGACACCGGTCGAGGCGGTGATTCCTTCACATGGTTAGGCCGAGGTCCACACCACAAGGAGGCTCCCAACAACCCATGGAGCTAGTACAACACCAAGTTAGCCTCCATGGATGCACTTCTTCCAATGTCCCACCATAGGAACCCTAACACCAAGATCCACTAAGGAATAACAAGTATTGATGAAATCTCTCTTGGTAGAACTATAGATCGGGGTCTCCTCCAGCACTCCTCAAAGTTTGGGCAAGATTGGTTGGATGGTTGGGGAGATCCACTAGGTTTAAGCTCAGCAACAATGGAGGAGAGAGAGAGAAGAGATAAAAACGAGTTGGGGAAGAAGGGCCTCTTAAATAGGCTCCTCCAAATCCAACCGATATGTCCAGTTTTTGCCTAAGCGGTACTACCGCTTTGGGTAAGCGGTACTATCACTCTGAGTTCGGAATCCCACAGATCTGGAGCATGTGGACACAGAGCGGTACTACCGCTCGAGGTACCGTGATGGGGTCCAAACCTTACTGGATCCAAAGCGGTACCAAAGCGGTACTGCCGTAACTACTTACGGTACCTGGGCGGTACTACCGCTCGCAAGCGGTACTACCTCTCGCAAGCGGTACTACCGCTCCAGGTACCGCAGAGGTACCGTAACTCGTACTGTGGGTCAAATCCAGCGCAGAACTACAGAGCGGTACACTGGGCGGTACTGGTAGGGATACTTGACATGTTCAAATAGCATATGCACAATATGGAGGCAACATAAGATCATGCAAGGAGATTTGGGTGAAGTTATCATACCATAGCCTTGAGAATACCCAAACTCACCGTAAGATGCCCCCATAGAGTTGATGTAGCCACAAGAAAAGATAAGCAACTAGGACCAAAATGCTACAAACAACAAAAAAGGACCCCATCCACATAGGAACTTCTCCCCCTTTGGCATCGGAACACCAAAAAGGAGGGTAAGGAAACTAGAAGGATGGAGAAAAAGAACACACAACCAAGCTTGCAAAAACCAAAAGGGAAAACAAGCTTGAATGAGGTTCTCCAAAAACATGAAGAAAAAGATAGCAAAGAAGAAGGAAAAAAGAAAGTCACAAAGAAACACGAAGAACTGAAAAACTCCTCAAAGAGGAGGTTGGTGGCCGAAGCCACCGTGTAAGAGTGTAGTAGTGTGAGGTCGCGTAGATGTATCTAGGACTCACGACTACAACTCAACATGAAGCTCATAAGTCACTCAATTGACAAATAGCATATGTTTTGGATTTCTTTATACATTATGGGGGGAGGGATAGCTCAATAGGTTTAAACCGCACTCCCCCTATGTTCATGCGTGCCTTTCATCTAGATATAAAGGTTAGGAGTGGTATGTGCACACGGCGGTCAAGCAAAGTTTGATGGATCAATGATATTTAGCTCATGCCTCAACTCAATGAAACGCTTCTCATCCAGGGGCTTCGTGAAGATGTCCACCAATTTCTCCTTGGTACCAATGAAGGGTGGTACAATATCTCCGCGAGCAATGTGATCCCGGATGAAGCGGTTTCTTATCTTAATGTGCTTCGTCTTGCCATGAAGATCCGGATTGTAGGCGATCTTGATTGCGCTCTCATTGTCACACAAAAGAGGCACCTTGCTATACTCGAGTCCATAATCCCGCAAGGTTTACCTCATCCACAATATTTGAGCACAACTACTTGACGCGGCAACATACTCGGCTTCCGCGGTGCAGACGGAGACATAATTTTGCTTCTTCGAGGACCAACACACCAAGGATCTTCCAAGAAAGTGACAAGCTCCGGATGTAGACTTCCTATCAACCTTGTCTCCCGCCCAATCGGAGTCGGTGAAGCCAACCAAAGAAAAGTCCGTGTCCCTTGGGTACCATAGTCCGAAGTGTGGGGTATCAACTAAATATCGAAAGATCCTTTTGACCGCCACAGTGTGGCTTTCCTTCGGGCTTGCTTGAAACCGTGCACACATACCAACGCTTAACATTATATCCGGGCGAGAGGCACAATGGTAAAGAAGCGAACCTATCATCGAACGATAGAGCTTGGTATCCACCGCCTTGCCGTTCTCGTCAAGGGAGAGTTGACACTTGAGATGCATCGGAGTTCCAATGCCTTTGGCGTCCTTCATATCGAAGCGCTTGAGCATGTCTTGGAGTTACTTTGCTTGATTGATGAAGGTGCCTTGATGCATTTGCTTGATCTCGAACCCGAGAAAGTACTTGAGTTCACCCATCATTGACATCTCAAACCTATTTGTCATCAACATAGCAAACTCATCATTGAATTTTGTGTTAGTCGAGCCAAAAATGATGTCATCTACATAGAGTTGGCATACGAAAATATCCCCATTGACTTTCTTAGTAAAAAGAGTGGGATCAATTTTCCCCACTTCGAAACCACGGTCTTCAAGCAACTCCTTTAGATGCTCATACCAAGCTCTAGGAGCTTGTTTGAGTCCATATAGGCCTTTTTGAGCTTGAAGACATGGTCCGGAAAATGGGGGTCCTCAAATCCCGGGGGTTGCTTCACATACACCTCCTCATGTAAAGGACCATTAAGAAAAGCACTCTTGACATCTATTTGTTGCAACTTGAAGCCATGGTGAGAGGCAAAGGCCAAAAGGATACGGATGGACTCAAGCCTTGTAACAGGTGCAAAGGTTTCACCAAAGTCCACGCCTTCAACTTGAGAATAGCCTTGTGCTACCAAAATGGCTTTGTTGCGGATGACCATGCCACGTTCATCTTGCTTGTTCTTGAAGACCCATTTGGTGCCGCTAACATTGAGGCAATGATCGGGTCGCTTCATGAGAGTCCACACATCATTCCTCTTGAAGTTGTTGAGTTCCTCTTGCATTGCATTCAACCAATCGGGATCTTTAAGAGCATAATTAACTTTGAGTGGTTCCACCATAGAGACAAAGGCGTGGTGCTCACAAAAGTTTGCTAGTTTCCTCCAGGTGGTTACTTTGATCTTTAGATCACCAATGATATTATGCAAGGAATGAGACTTGAGGCGCAAGTGTCTTGTAGTAGGATCTTCACGGCGAGTGTCGACAAAAGGAGAAGATTCTTGTGGGTCCTCTTGACCTTCATCACGTTTTAGGTCCTTGCCTTGACCTCTATTGTTGTTGAAGGAGGCATCATCATCACAAGAGTCGGATGACTCGGGGGTACTAGGAATAGTATTGTCCATAAAGATCATCCCCGAACCAGTCGGAGAAGAACTTGAAGCTTGGCCTTGGTCACTTGATGTTGGTTGTTGTGGTAGATGAGCTTGTGGTAAATGTTGTTCTTGAGCTTGCATAGGTGAGCTTGTACTTGATTGTTGTTGTAGTTGTTGAGGTTGAACTTGAGGTTGTTGTAGAGGTTGAGGTTGAACTTGAGGTTGTTGTAGAGGTTGACTTGCACTTGTAAGATCAACGGAAGAAGCTTGGCCTTGTGGTGTAGATGGCTCCACTTGGGTGGAACTTGGTCCTTCCCCGGTACTCATAGAAGGTAGCTCTTGAGGTCGGCGAATGCCAACACCCATCCTTCCTATGGTATCCGGGGGAATTACATCTCCTTTCTCACAAGAAGCACTTCGCTCCTCCAAAGATCTATCATCTTCATCGAATGTCACATCACAAGATTCTACAACTCGCCCACTTGACTTGTTGAAAACTCTATAGGCGTGAGAATCTGTAGCATAGCCAACGAAAATTCCTTCTTGAGCTCTTGAATCAAACTTAGATAGACGCGTGTCTTTGACAAGCACATAGCATTTGCATCCGAAGACCTTGAAATATGACATATTTGGCTTGTTGCCGGTGATGATCTCATATGGTGTCTTCTCAAGACCTTTGCGAAAGTACAGACGATTAGTAGCGTGGCATGCGGTAGAGATGGCTTCCGCCCAAAAATTGTAGTTAGACTTGTATTCCATCATCATGGTTCGAGCGGCTTCGATCAAGGTTCGATTCTTCCTTTCGGCGATCCCATTTAGTTGGGGAGTATATGGCGTGGAGTATTGATGTTGGATTCCTTCTTTGCCGAGGAAGTCATCCAAGGTGTAGTTCTTGAACTCCGTTCCATTGTTACTACTTATTGCGAGGATCTTGTTGTCGTACTTGCGTTGAACTTGATTGGCAAACTCCATCATGGTCCGATGAGTCTCACTCTTGTACTTGAAGAAGAATACCCAACAATAGCGTGAATAGTCATCAACAATGATGAGGCAATACTTCTTTCCTCCAAGACTTTCATGAGACGGTGGACCGAAGAGATCAACATGTAGGAGCTCCAAACATCTTGTGGTAGAGATGATAGTCTTGGCCTTGTGAGGAGCTCCATGCATTTTTCCTTGTATGCAAGCCCTACAAACACGATCTTTACAAAAGGAGACATCTTCTTTTAGTCCGAGAATGTGGCCACCCTTGTGGAGACTTTGCAAAGTCCTCATATTGACATGGGCTAGTCGGCGATGCCATAACCAACCCTTGTCACCTTTGGCGAACATGCAAAGAGCGGAAGACGTTGTCTTTCCGGAGAAATCAACAACATACAATCCGTTCTCTACATATCCAACAAAAGCTACACGGAGTGTCTTGCTCCACAAGAGGACCACCATATGTTCATCAAAGAAAGTACATAGACCCATACGAGCAATTTGATGAACGGAGAGTAAGTTGTAACCAAGGGTCTCGACAAGGAGGACATTCACAAGTGAGATGTCGGGTGTTACCACCACCTTGCCAAGACCCAATACCTTAGAGCACGTGTTGTCGCCATATGATACGGTAGAGTGAGAAGGCTCGAGGTCGACAACAATATTCTTGCTTTCGGTCATATGACTTGTGGCTCCACTATCAACCACCCACTTTGCGCCACCGGAAGCATAGTCCTACAAGGAATCAAGTCTTGGATTTAGGTACCCATTTTTCAATGGGTCCTAGCATGTTAGTAACAAGGGGTTTGGGAACCCAAATAGTCCAATCAACATTGTCCTCTTGAGGACCAATAAAGCGACCACGAATATGTCCATAGTAATCAACAAAAAGAACATGAGAAGGGTTGTTAGAGCCGGTGAAACCCTTCGAGGCGGAGTTGGGTACTACATCCCTTCTTGAGCAAACATCGCTCTCCTCAAGGTTGATCTCCATGTTCTCCTTGTTCTTCTTCTTCTTCTTGGTCCTCCTATTTCTCTTCCTCTTTGGCTTGGTAGCCACTCCTCCTTCATTGCAAGATCCCTCTTTGGCTCCATCTTTGGCTCCAATGACTTCTTCCAAGTACTTAGTTTGTACTTGGAGTCTATCAATCTTGGCCTTCAAACGATTGACTTCATCTTCATGCTCCGGGTGTGGATGACAAATATCAAACACTTGGACTTCCTTTGACTTGTTCACCCAGAAGTGTTCCATCAAAGCTTCTTCTTGGAGAGCATTCAGTATACGCTTGTCACTCTACATCTTGGCAATGTCACTTTCATGAGTGCAACACGCACGGTCCTTGCTCAAAGGGAAATACTCCTTCAATGCTTCCTCCTGCATGGAATTGACCTACATGAGCTTGGCTTCCCTCCTCTTCAAGGCGGCTATTTCTTCCTCATGATCACAACAAGTGGCCTTCTCCTTGCTCATGCGGAGACATTCCACCAAAGACTCTTCTTGCATGCTACTCAAACTCAATAGCTTGGCCTTGGTGGTCTCAAGAGTGGAAATTTCTTCTTCATGGTTGCAACATGAGGTCTTGTCCTTGCACAAGCGGTAATATTCATCCAATGCTTCTTCTTGGAGAGTATTGACCTCCAAGAGAAGAGCATTGTGCTTTCTCAAGGAAGCAACTTGATCAACAAGCTCGTCATGGCAAGAGTTGGGGTCTTCATCATCTTTCTCTTTGTTAGCTTCCTCGAGAGAGAGAGCATCTTCTTTTTGAGCTCACCCATTAAACCAAGAGCATGGTCTCGGTCCTTGGTGAGTTGAGAGACAATAGCTTTGTTGGAGTCTTCAAGGATGATGACACTAGCTTCAAGAGACATGCACAGATTTTGTTCATCTTCAAGCGCTTGATTGAGAGAGGCAAACTCATTTGCCGCCTCCCTTTCAAGCCTCTCCTTCTCCTCTATAAGGTCTTGCGCCGCACCAAGTTGGGCCAAGAAAGCCCCAACATGAGTCTTGGTATCCCCTTGCATGTTAGTGAGAAAAGAATCCAACCCCATAATCTCACGCTTAATGGTGAGACTAGTGGCATCATCAAAATATAAGGCATTAGTTGAAGATGAGGGTTTGGAAGGGGATTTTACCTCCGTGGATACCTTTGCCATAAGGCAGTGAGCGTTGTGGATGATGAGGTTCTCATTAGGAGAGTCGAAGAGGGAGATAGAGGGAGTGGTAATGGCGATGGCGGCCACTCCCTCTCCTTCCTTGTTGGAGCTCTTGTCCTCATGTTCCTCATCCTCATCGGAGGAGTACCCTTCTCGAATGATGAAGGCTCTTGGCTTCTTGGTGAAGGAGACCTTGTCGTCATCGGGCTTGGAGGAGAACTTGGAAAATCCTTTAGAGAGAGACTTGAACTTTTCCTTGCGGACAAGCCTCCCGCCATTATCTTCTCTTCTCTGAAACATGCAATCCGCAACAAAATGATTCTTGTCGCCGCAATTGTAGCATGTTCGTGCCCTTTGCCCCTCCCTTGGATTCTTGGAGAAGCTTCTTAGAGAATCACGTGATCTTCTTGGTCTTGTGCTTCGGGACTTGTTTCCGTCCCAAAATTTCTTGGCGGCGAGAGCCATGTGCTCATGATAGTTGGTCTTGAGATCATCCGGTCCCCACTCAACGAGATCCTCATCGCTTTCACTAGCCTCATGTATCTTCATCTTCAATGCAAGGTTGGGCTTGCGGGTGTTGTGGGCGCGAGCAACAAGATCCTCCGCATTCTTCTTGGAGATGTCCAAAGCGATGACTTCGCTAAGAACTTCATCGGATGTCATAGCACGGAAGGGGGCGTTTTGGCGGATGGCCGTCAACTTCACTTCCTCATAAGGGAGGAGAGCGTTGTAGAACTTGCGCTTGATCCAATGGTCATCCACAAACGTTGCTCCAAGATCTTGCATTTGTACGGCAAGAGCGATGCGACGCTGATACATTTCTTCGGGGGACTCTCCTTCATTCATGACGAAGTTGTCGGCCATGTTGTTCACTTCATCAAAGCGAGAGCTTTAGATGCTTGCATTTCCGAGGAGGAGCTTGTCGAGTTTATCCCATGCTTCCTTGGCGGTCTTGAGCGAGCAAATATGAGCGCGGTCCTTGGGCGTGATGGCCATGTGAATCATGTTGATGGCGGTGGCGTTGAGTTGGTCATCCACCACATCTCTTCTTGTCAAGCTCGTTGGGTCTCGCGGTGAGTATCCTTCCTCGATGATACACCAAAGCTCGGTAGACGCGCTGCGCACATGAGAACGCATTAAGAATTGCCAATTTTCAAAGTTATTTGACTCAAGTAACGATGGTGTACCATGCGACAAGATATGTGGCATAGGTATTGGAACGTTTATGGTGTAATCACTTGGTGGTGGCACCTCGTGATTACTCCCTAGACGTTCCGCAACCGGCGTCTCATCCTTCCCTTTTGTTGAAGTGCCGGTCTCCCCAAGCCCTTCCTTTTGTGGATCTTGTGTCGATTGCGCGACAAAATCAACAAGAGGAAATTGGTTAACTTTTGGTGGGGGATCCTCGGCACTTGCCTTAGGATCTACGATAGGGGTTGGTTTTTGAGCAACAAACTCCATCATCATTGCCTTCATTTGGTTAACGATGGATGACTCCAATTTCTTGAGGTCATCCAACGTAGCCGTAGTGCTATCGATGGGAGATGATGGAGCGGGTTGCTCAAGGGAAGGTGACCCATTCACAACCGTCTCTTGTTCGGCCATTTCTTAGGCGGTAAAGCCCGAGCAAGAAAACCTCGCTCTGATACCACTTGAATGGATCGTAGCGAACAAGAGGGGGGGGGGGGGGGTGAATGGACGCTACGCCAAGTTTTAGTCTTTTTCAATTTTAGCGGTGCGGAAGGTAAAGGTGAATCCTTTAATGGTGTTGGTGTTCCTACAATGATCCTAGAACGAATGCAATAAGCAAAGGAACAAACAAGATAGTAAGAGTAAGGAGCGGGACAACCGGATGGCGCGGAGACGAGGCGAGGTTTGTTTCCCGCAGTTCCTCCCACAAAAGAGAGTGCGTCTGTGTTGAGGAGGTGCTAGCCTCACACAAGAGGCTAGGCGGCCACACCACGAAGGAAGGCCTCACCTTCTTCCTCGAGAGCTCCACAAAGGGGCTCCCCCTTCTCCACTAAGACACCGGCCGAGGCGGTGATTCCTTCACAAGGTTGGGGCGAGCTCCACACCATAAGAAGGCTCCCAACAACCCATGGAGCTAGTACAACACCAAGCTAGCCTCCATAGATGCACTTCTTCCAATGTCCCACCATAGGAATCCTAACACCAAGATCCACTAAGGAATAGCAAGTATTGATGAAATCTCTCTTGGTAGAACTATAGATCGGGGTCTCCACCACCACTCCTCAATGTTTGGGCAAGATTGGTTGGATGGTTGGGGAGATCCACTAGGTTTAAGCTCATCAACAATGGAGGAGAGGGAGAGAAGAGATAAAAACGAGTTGGGGAAGAAGGGCCTCTTAAATAGGCTCCTCCAAATCCAACCGTTATGTCTAGTTTTTGCCTAAGCGGTACTACCGCTTTGGGTAATCGGTACTACAGCTCTGAGTTCGAAATCCCACAGATCTGGTCCACGTGGACACAGAGCGGTACTACCGCTCGTGGTACCGCTCGAGGTACCGCGATGGGGTCCAAACCTTACTGGATCCAAAGCGGTACCACGGCGGTACCAAAGCGGTACTGCCGTAACTAGTTACGGTACCTGGGCGGTACAATGGGCGGTACTACCGCTCGCAAGCGGTACTACCGCTCCAGGTACCGCAGAGGTACCGTAACTCGTACTGTGGGTCAAATCCAGCGCAGAACTACAGAGCGGTACCGTGGAAGGTACTGTTACGGGTAGCGGTACTACCGCTACTAGTACCGGTAGTACCGGTCTGGTAAAAACTGGTTTTTCTCCCCTTTTTCTCTCCATCTATGTCACCTCGCGATACACACACAAAACCAGAAAACCTATCAGCTACGCTTCAGTCTTCCGATCTTTACGTGTCCAGCGAGGTCACCGTGCACTTGCAAATCTAACAATGATACTCAAGGCACACGGTGAGATTATTCAAGTGTTGTCATCAAACACACAAAACCCGGGGTTTAGACTTTCCTCTTTCAGTCATCTTAACAAAAGATAACCTAGTAAACAGAAATTGGCATGGAAGTAAATCGTGTGTCTTTTGTCATCAAGACGAGAAAATCAAACACCTTTTCTTCCAGTGTAAATTCGCGAGGTCTATATGGTCAGTCATCCAGATAGGTTCTACCTTATATCCACCACATAGTGTTGCGAACATTTTCGGCAATTGGCTTAATGGTGTTGATCCTAGGTTTGAGATACTTATTAGGGTGGGAGCGGTTGCCGTGATATGGTCGCTTTGGCTATGTAGAAATGACAAAGTTTTTAATGATAAAAATGCTTCTCTTTTGCAGGTTATCTACCGGTGTACGGCTACGCTCCGTTCTTGGTCTCCTCTACAGCGTGTGGAGTATCAAGACCTTTTTATGGAGGTTTGTACACGGTTGGAGGACACGGCGAGGGATATTTTTTCCCTACAAGGGTGGCATAGAAATCTTTGGATTGAGCCTCATTCATCGGTGGCGCTACCTTAGCTTTTCGTTTTTTACTATATGGATTGTACTCGTTTTGATGGTGTAACTTTTGGCTCGAACGGCTGTGTGTATCCTAATTATGCGGAGACCGGGTGTAATGCTTAACTTGAGTAATAAAACGCCTTTTATCGAAAAAAAATATGATCTTGATCTAATCGATGGTGCCACACACTTCTGGATTCACACCACTAGTTGGCCCATCTCACATATCACCATTCCTTATTTAGCTATTTTAGAATTCTACATAATACAGTTAGCGGGGACATAGTCAGGCATGATAGAGACTCGACGATGCACCACTTAGTAATATGGCTAGGGAAGGTGCAGAGCTAGCAGACTGTTTGGCATTTTTTATCTTTTTACTTCACGGTATTATTTCACACACACTACAGTTCAAGCTTTATAAAGTTTGAACACACTCAACCGTCCCCGACTTCTGTTGCCGTTCTTCCATTTCTTCTCGCACAGGTGCAGCTACATGATGCATGTAAAATGCATACATGAATTTTGTTTTTTATCATATTAAATTTTCACATATTTGTAATACATATAATGATAATATCATGTTTTATATTGACTTATGGGGATTTATCAATGATACCTTTTATTTGATTTATAATGCCGTAGAACAGGAAAACCTGTTTTATGTATTTTTCACTTTCAGATACCTATACGGAGTTAAATTGACCTGAGATTTTTGGTGTGTCACTTTTTCATCAGGAGGAACAACATGGCCCTGGAAGCTCACCTAGAGAGGCCTGAGGGCCAAAAGAGACCAGGTGGCGCGGCGTGCCTTCCTAGCCGCACCACCCATGCTCTTTCAGTCGTCGATCGCCCGTTTGCCCTGATTCTTTCGCGAACTGACGTATTTTTCCCTAAAACCGACTATATATATATGACCCCGAAGAGTTCTCGGGAGGAGAGCACCGCAGAAAGATAGAAATACCAAAACGGAGGCTGCTGCAAAGAAGATTGGAGGGGGAAACTCCGCCGGGATCACCGACAAACGGATCTCCAACATCTTCATCATCATCACCATGACCAAGAGGGAGTAGTCCACCTCTGGACTACGGGTCGGGTTTGTGGCAGTAGCTTCATCTATTTCTCTCATGTTCTTCATAATTTTTAGTGCCATATGAGCTGCCGATCATGATTATGGTTATATTTGTAATACCTAGGTGGTCGATCTTTATTCTATAATATTGTTTTATGAGATCTGATCTTATTATATGGTGAGATGCATTGATAGATGCATATTATGTACCCCGTTCTTAAGTTTATGTTCTTAAGTTTTATTTCTTGTGAAGTGTAAGAGAGGTGTGTTGCATCATCTCTATATTATACAGATATGTGAACTCGATCGTGATTGTGTGATTAGCTGGACCAGTGCACGTTATGCACCTTAGCCATGTCGATGATTCTCCAGAGAGACCTTAGTTGAGTGCACGACGGTAATTGAGATCGGTGTAGTGTTGAATGAACCCAGTTCAGGTCTAAACTAAAACGGTCTTCTATAGTAGTTATATAAAAACGTAACATGAAGCTCTTCAAGAAGGAAAAATGATGTAACTCCCCTGGGGGATCGGCCGCGTCGCAGCCTCCGGCTGCATGGCCGTTGGATGCCTCTAATCGCGCGGCTCCGTAGCGTCCCGGCCAAACGAGACATGACGTGTGAGGCTGGGACCCACCCACTGTTATCACCAGAATTTGATCGAGTCAGAGGTGGGCCACGATCAAGATGGATTTGAAGAATATACATGGAAGAATTTACGTGAATCGGCCTTATACGCAAAGTTTGGGCTAGTTTGTCCGTGTATCTGTAACATAGTAGGATACGTGTCGGTTAGTTAGAGTTTGTCTCGTGCACGGTGGGGATTATTCCCACGTTAGAAAGTCTACGGACTATAAATATGTATCTAGGGTTTATGAAATAAACAACAATCACGTTCACCACAAATCAATCTAGGCGCATCGCCAACTCCCTTGTCTCGAGGGTTTCTTCCGGGTAAGCATCATGCTGCCTAGATCGCATCTTGCGATCTAGGCAGTACAAGTTTATTCGTCGTTCATGCGTTGCTCGTACTGAAGCCTTTTTGATGGCGAGCAACGTAGTTATCTTAGATGTGTTAGGGTTAGCATTGTTGTTCGTATCATATGCTATCGTAGTGCAACCCTTAGACATCTAGCCGCCCTTACGCCTATCTTAGGCGTAGGGGCGGCACCCCGCTTGATCATTATTTAGTAGATCCGATCCGTTATGATTGCTCCTTGTTCTTCAAGGATTAGTTTAATATCTGCATAGTTAGGCCTTACAAAGGGTTGGAGGATCCAGCGACGTGTAGGGTGTAGTTTGCTAGCCCTAGACAGGATGTTCCGGGGATCAACCTCGTGTTGGTTTTTAGGCCCTATCTAGGATCGGCTTACGATCACCGTGCGCGACCGCGAGGCCCAATCGTGAGTAGGACGTTCCGATTATGCGGTGAAAACCCTAAATCGTCGTAGATCGTTTTAGCTTTATCTTGATCAAGCAGGACCACCATATATTCGTGCACCTCGTACGAATCATGGGTGGATCGGCTCCTTGAGCCGATTCACAGGACAACCTGAGAGCCGATCGAGGCTCGTATTTAATGTTTACGTGTATGCCATGCAGGAAACTAAGCGAGGCATCTCCATCACCTTCCTGACCAGGTATAGGTCAGGTGGCACGCCCTTGCACCAGCATCGGACGTGCGTGCCGGAGTCTTTGCGGGCCGTCGCTCGGAGGGACCAGGGCCAGCCGCAGCCCTAAGTTGCTCCCGGCTCTCCTGTGTTGCCCGTCGTTGCTCGCCGGTGGGTTTCTGACCGCAACACATTCTGGCACGCCCGGTGGGACAATCTTCGACATCAACCACATCGCCATCTACATCTGAGATGGCGGACGGCACTCCAGTCACGTACGGGGATCTGACCGAGGAGCTCAAGAAGAAGTATGACGAGGTCAAAGCGATCCTCGAAGCCGACCTCATCGGCTCTTTTCACAGAACCCGTTCACATGGCATCAGGTGGAAAGGGTTCTCGCCTGATGGTGCGCTCGATGGAATAGACCTGTCCGCCCCGTCAGAAGAACGCACCAGGTCCCTGCGTCAGGAGACTAACTACCTGGTGGCTCACTCGTTGCACCGCCACTCTGAAAACCTGGTGAACACTTTGGAGCGTGTTGCTCTTCGGGTGATCCAGGAAATCTTGAGGCACTAGTACTCTCCGTCAGGACCAGCTCTCGGGACACACCAAGGAGAGATGCCACTCCAGTCCCGTCCACCGCTGCCATTTGCGTTGGCAGCACCAGAAGTGCCGAATTCACCGGCATTCGTCGTCTACAAGATCGGTGGTGACCCTAGTGACTGCCAGTTCTTGCATGAGGCGCCTAAGGAGATCCCTCACGGGTACATGTGCACATACGTGCCAGACTGCGGTAACTCTCACAAACCAGGCCGCAACAGCAGGGACTTCTGGAACAACAGGAGGAACTTCGGGAACAGATCTTGAGAAGCAGACGTGGCTAGCTAAGTATGCCACTCCGACAAACCTCCAGAGCTCAGCTCCTGCAGTTGGCTCAGAGTTGGAAAAACAAGCATGGCTGGCTAAGTATGCCACTCCGGCGAATCTTCAGAGTTCGACTCCTGCAGTCAGCACCGCGGATCAAATCAGTACGATCCTGAGAGACCAGTTCGGCATGGTGCCGAAAAGGAGGACAATCGGCTATTCCAAGCCGTACCCCAACGAGTACGAGTTGGTCCCGCTACCACCCAAATATCGGCTCCCTGATTTCTCCAAATTCAATGGATCAGATGGTTCCAGCTCCATCGAGCATGTGAGCCGATATTTGGCACAGCTGGGAATGGCCTCAGCATCGGATCCACTACGTGTGAGGTTCTTCGCACAGTCCCTCACGGGATCGGCTTTCGGGTGGTACACTTCGTTGCCACCAGACTCGATCCGGACTTGGAAGCAGTTGGAAGAACAGTTCCACATGCAGTATCACTCAGAGGCTTCCGAGTCTGGCCTTGCCGATCTAGCACAAATACGTCAGAAGCGTGGAGAAACCGTGGCAGAGTACGTCCAGCGCTTCAGAAATCTAAGGAACCGATGTTATTCGGCTCGTGTGACTGAAAAAGAAGCAGTCGAGTTGGCAGTGGTGGGCCTTGCATCACCAATCAAGGACATGGCCTCCCAAGCAGACTACCCTTCACTGGCGCACATGGTTCAGAAACTGTCGGCATATGAACAGCGCCACCCGGACTTGTACCAGGACAAATTCAAGCGTGCGGTGGTCCTGGTTGAGGCAGATGAAGACGAAGGTTCTGCGGGAGATCAAGAGGTAGCAGTGGCTGAATGGACTCGGGGGGCAACCCCCGTGTCCTGCAAATGGGTGAAGCCACCAGGTCTGCCCAGAGGGTTTGATTTTGACGTGACTAAAACTGAGCAAATCTTCGACCTCCTACTCAAGGAGAAGCAGTTGAAGTTACCCGAAGGCCTCAAACTCCCCACGGCACAGGAGCTGAACGGAAAGCCATACTGCAAATGGCATAACTCGTTCTCCCATGCCACCAACGACTGCAGGGTGTGGCGTCAGCAGATCCAAATGGCGATAGAACAAGGACGTCTGATTTTTAACCAGTACGCCATGAAGGTCGACACCCACCCCTTCCCCGCCGTTAACATGGTGGAGTGCACTTACCCTGAAGGTTGCCAGCCAGGATTCTCGTTCAGCATCAACATGGTAGGACCTGGGCACCACTCTGGCAAGGATGGAGACGAGGGCAGCTGCTCTCGTAGCAAGGACACGGAGGAGGCCGCTCCACGCGATCGGCTCCGTCACGATGGCAAGCGCTGCATCACAGAGGGAGAAGTGAGGAATGTAAGATATCAGCGACCTCTCTCCGAGCACCTCCTCAACAAGTACGTGAGTCAATATAGCCAACGCCGACGATCCAGCGACGATGATGATAGAGATCGTCTGGCTAGGGACGCTCTAGCTCGGATCTGATCAAGACCAACGTGACATTGAGCGATTTCAACGGCCAAGCGTCTGACGCACAAGGTGTTCTGAATGTGGATCTGACCGTAGGAAGGAAAACCATCCCTACGACGTTCTTCATCGTCGATAGCAAGAGCACCTATGCTATTCTGCTAGGAAGAGATTGGATCCACGCCAACTGTTGCATTCCCTCCACGATGCACCAATGCGTAATACAGTGGGATAGAGATGAGGTAGAGGTCGTCCAGGCCGATGACTCAGCCGAAATTTCAACGGCTGGCATGAATGTTTGGGAAACAGCAGGCCAAGAACCACTCTCACGCATCAATTTGGACGACTGCGAGCGCATCGTCCTGACGAAGAACGGGGTTAGGCTGGTCCTATCCACAGGCCTGACCGTGTAGCAAGAACAAACCGATGAGCAAACGTGGCGAGGATCGGATCGGCCCCAAAGATATATAAAGGAACATTACAACACCTTCATTGAGCGCTTCGATCAATATGGAGGCCGATTCCAGCAATCGGCCAAAAAAATTATCCTCACCACATGTTCTGCTGGTGTTCAACATCGATCTACTGGGCAGCGGTTTTACGTCGGCTGATGAGTTAGGAAAAATCAACATTGGTCCTACCGGAGCCGACGTGCAAATACATGTGCCTTGGTTAACTACAGAGCCGATATCTGCAGTTCCCTGACAGATTCGGCTCGGGGGGCACCTAATCAGATGAACATGTGCAGATGAACATGTGTGCACCTAATCAGATGAACATGTGCAGATGAACATGTGTGCAGTGAAATATTGGGGGCCGATAGGAAAAATCGGCCAGTAAAAAAAAATTCATAATATACAGCCGATGCAAGGACATCGACTTTAGAACTAAGAAACGAAGCCGATGCTGGTGCCTGAACCTTCTCGTCGAGGATTTTCAACCCTTTGTGCCAGTTCAGCAGTGCTGTCAGAAGAAATATATCGGCTTTCAAGGGAAGAAAGGTGATCAGCTCTGGTGCATCTACCGTCGGCCTGGCTAAGTTGGACACTGTCTCAGCTGCGCTTGTAGGGCCTCTGCATAGTGGCTGTCTCGATTGCCTGAGTTCAAGGCCCTTGGTCTGATCTGTGCATCCTCACCGATATTCTCGCCTTAATTAAGGCTCGGGGGGCAGCTGGCCTGGTGGATACTCTGTTTAGGGGCCGATTGGTGTACCATCGGCTGATCCTTCGTCGCAACCTTCTTCACAAATGATGAGTGCTCGCAGAAGAGGATCGCTTGAGCTGGTGGGAGAAAGTTAAGGGCTCTCTTGAAAACTCTGGATTATCCACCAGATCTCAAGGACATCAGTCGAAGAATTGAAGGATGGATTGTAAAGGACCGATGCGTTGCTATCGGCTCATTAAGCATTGGCTAAGTGGACAAATCAGCAAAATCAGTATGAGGGGAAATCGGCTAAATTGGCTCAAGGGAAATCGGCAAAATCAAATTGGGGAAATTCTTCATTGATAAACAAGATTTCTTACATAAAGAGCTGATTGCTCCCAAAAGGAAGTACTAGGGGATACATTGCCCCGTCTACTACTACTGATCCTATGCTAATGATCCTATCTATGGGCCGTCGCTGCCCTCATCGTCGCCATCGTCGCCGCTGTCGGCGCTACTCCCGGCGGGCTCGTCGTCGCTGCTCCAGCGGCCGCCGGCCGGGCCCTCATTGTCCTCATCCTCCTCGTCAGCGTCGTCGTCGTCGCTGTCGAAGTCGCTGAGGTTCCCCGGCCAGGGGCAGAACCGTTTGGCCGGCGGCTCGTCGGAGGAGGTGTCGTCCTCCTCCTCTTCCTCCTCCTTCTCCTCCTCCTCCTCCTCGGGAGAGGTGAAGTCGTCGCAGGAGAAGCGATCGTCATCGCTCTCCTCCTCCGTTTCCCCGTCTGCGAGGAAGCGGAGGTCACTTTCCCCGTCGGTCAAGGACTTGTCGTCCTCTGACCAGACGGAGAAATCATGGCTGGATTCCTCCCAGGCCTCGATGGCACGGCGGGTGTTGGCCGCATGGACCTCCGCCGGGTTCGGCTCCGGCGTCGGCTCGCGGGAAGAGGAGGACTGGGTGGAAAGATTCGATGAAGCAGAGGAGGAAGAAGACATGGTGGCGCAGGAGGGCTTTTGGAGTGCTAATGCGAAGGGGATGTGGAAGCAAACTGTTTGAGCGGTTAAATAAAAGGGGATATAGTGGAAATTCAATGCCACAGCAGTTTCCGAGGAAGTGGTGCCTAAAAAGAAAAAAAAAACTGCCAGGTCACGCGGAGAAGTTGAGAAGGCAAGGCATCATGATGAAGGATACTGCGACGGTTCTGCCACGACATGACCCGACGAAGAAAAAGCAGAGTGATTTTGGAATTATCAATTCCAAAACCAGGGGGGCATGTGTTATCACCAGAATTTGACCGAGTCAGAGGTGGGCCGCGATCAAGATGGATTTGAAGAATATATATGGAAGAATTTACGTGAATCGGCCTTATACGCAAAGTTTGGGCTAGTTTGCCCGTGTATCTGTAACATAGTAGGATACGTGTCGGTTAGTTAGAGTTTGTCTCGTGCACGGTGGGGATTATTCCCACGTTAGAAAGTCTACGGACTATAAATATGTATCTAGGGTTTATGAAATAAACAACAATCACGTTCACCACAAATCAATCTAGGCGCATCGCCAACTCCCTTGTCTCGAGGGTTTCTTCCGGGTAAGCATCATGCTGCAAGATCTTGCGATCTAGGCAGTACAAGTTTATTCGTCGTTCATGTGTTGCTCGTACTGAAGCCTTTTTGATGGCGAGCAACGTAGTTATCTTAGATGTGTTAGGGTTAGCATTGTTCTTCGTATCATATGCTATCGTAGTGCAACCCTTAGACATCTAGCCGCCCTTACGCCTATCTTAGGCGTAGGGGCGGCACCCCGCTTGATCATTATTTAGTAGATCCGATCCGTTATGATTGCTCCTTGTTCTTCAAGGATTAGTTTAATATCTGCATAGTTAGGCCTTACAAAGGGTTGGAGGATCCAGCGACGTGTAGGGTGTAGTTTGCTAGCCCTAGACAGGATGTTCCGGGGATCAACCTCGTGTTGGTTTTTAGGCCCTATCTAGGATCGGCTTACGATCACCGTGCGCGGCCGCGAGGCCCAATCGTGAGTAGGACGTTCCGATTATGCGGTGAAAACCCTAAATCGTCGTAGATCGTTTTAGCTTTATCTTGATCAAGCAGGACCACCATATATTCGTGCACCTCGTACGAATCATGGGTGGATCGGCTCCTTGAGCCGATTCACAGGAGAACCTGAGAGCCGATCGAGGCTCGTATTTAATGTTTACGTGTATGCCATGCAGGAAATTAAGCGAGGCATCTCCATCACCTTCCTGACCAGGTATAGGTCAGGTGGCACGCCCTTGCACCAGCATCGGACGTGCGTGCCGGAGTCTTTGCGGGCCGTCGCTCGGAGGGACCAGGGCCAGCCGCAGCCCTAAGTTGCTCCCGGCTCTCCTGTGTTGCCCGTCGTTGCTCGTCGGTGGGTTTCTGACCGCAACACCCACGTGACATCCTTTTCCCTTATCTCATCTGTTTTGTTTTCACCGTACAGATGTCGCTTTCTTCGTCTCGCTCCTGCACCCACCATCTCCTCTTTCTCCGATGGTTCAACGCCCGCGAGGCGCCGCTGCTCCCTGCTGCATGTTCCTCTATCTCCGGCGCACCACCGCCGCCTAGGAGCCCCATGCATCTCCTCCCCTATCACCTCCCTCTGTCGCCGGCCGTTGAGGCGGGAAGCGGCAGCAAGGCGCGGCTCCGTCCAGGCACCGTCGAGCTCGCCCCTCCCTCTCGCGCGAGGTCGTCGCGACCACTTTCGTAGCCTACGCGGATCTCCGGCCACTCCCGTCCATGGGCTCCACCTGCACGCCACGCCTCCGCGCTAGCGCTCTCGGGCCCCGACGCCTGCCTCAACATCGTCGACTCCGCCTGGCGGATGCTGCCTGTGGCCGCCGCCGGCTCCTTCGGCTTCGGCAGCGCGCGGGAGGTCAAGGCCGCCCTCGCCCTCGCCATCGTCGCGTTCACGGTCCGGGCTACCCCTGTCACGTCCGCCTCCGCCCTCGCCACCGAGAAGGTCGTGCTCGGCTTGCCGATGCTGAGCGCCGCCCTGTTTAATGCTCACCGTCAAGTCAGGCACCACCACCAGCGGCGATGCTGCCAATGCTGGTCAGTTTTGCTATCGACGGTGGTCGAGTCTGCTACCGATGTTGTTTGGCGTTGCTACCAGTCGGGGTCAGAGATGATAGACTTTTTTCTTTGCTACAACTCTTCTGCAATGTTGCTAAAAAGGTATAAATGTTTTGGTGTGAGATTTCCGGCGAGGTCTCCATCGATATCTCCGACGAAGGTCTCAGTTACGTGTATTTGCAACCTTGAATTTTTTTTTTGCTATGACTTTGTTGTTGTTTTGCTACAATTGCACAATATGTTTGCTACGGGTCTCCGATGAGGTATGCGGGGAGGTATCCGGCGATGTCTCCACCGATATCGATTTGCTACAATAGCACATTTTTTTGCTACAAGGTCTCCGGCGAGGTCTCCGGCGAGTCACCGGTGAGATCTCCGGCGAGCTCAATCTGTTCTTTTATTCGTGGACGATCCGTTTTTTGCTACACTGAAGCAAAATCGGGATTTTTTTGCACCCGGCAGCAAAAATGACATATGTCAGCACGGGGACCGGGGGCTGGGAAATCAAATCCCCCGAGGGACGCCCAGTAGTGTCCCTTCAAGAAACAGCAACCTCCACCACAGAGTAGACAAACGCTCACAACACAAAGCAAGAGAGGGCTGGGGAGATCCACCGGCCACCGCTATCCATGGATCTTGTCACGGAGGCCATGGCCGGCCTGCTCCCAAAGCTGGTCGAGCTCCTCAAGGAGGAGCACAATCTGCAGGAAGGTGTGAAGAAAGACGTCGGGTCTCTGTCCCAAGAGCTCGACAGCACACACGCCGCCCTACGCACGGTGGCCCAGGAGGTGCCGCCGGACCTGCTCGACGAGCAGGTTAGGCTCTGGGCTAACGATGTCAGGGAGTTGTCGTACGACATGGAGGATGTCGTCGACAGCTTCTTGGTGCACGCCGAGCAGTCCGAGCCTGCCTCTCGCACGGAAACGTTCGAGGAGCTCATGAAGAAGATGACCGGCTTGCTCCAGAAAGGCAAGACTCACCACCAGATCGCCCATGCGATCGCAGGCATCAGCGATCAAGTCCCGGGTGTGTTTTCTCATGGTGACGGGTGTGGTCACCAAGGCAACCCAGCTAGCACGGCCAACATTTCCGACCCTTGCCTGTTGGCTCTATGCAAAACCCAGAAGGAGATTGTTGGCATTGAAGGGGCGCGGGACGAGGTGGTCAAACGGCTGAGAGATGAGGGCGATGAAGATGTGTCTACGAAGCAGCTCAAGACTCTCTCTATTTTTGGATTTGGTGGATTGGGCAAAACAACTCTCGCCAAAGCAGTGTATGATTGTCTACGGGTGCAATTTGACTATGCGGTCTTTGTTCACGTAAGTCGTAGCTCCAACATGAAAAAAGTATTCAAGGATATTCTCATTGAACTTCAAGAGTATGGAAATGCATCAATGTTGGACGAAAGTCAACTTATTGACAAAGTTCGAGCACTACTTCAGAATAAAAGGTACGACCCCACTCAACTTCAGCAACGTTGTTTAAGTTTGTATATTTCAAGCCATGGAAAAATGGCTCAGTACAATATATAGAAAATTTATATCTAATGTAAGCACCACACTTGTGAAAACACCACTCTTGTTTTTTTTTCTAAAGGGTACTCTAGATTTATTTACATGTTTTAACTATGGCTCCTGTCATGCTCATAGGTACTTCATTGTCATCGATGATATATGTGATATAAAATCGTGGGAAATAATTACAAGTGCTTTCACATATGAAAGTGGTGGAAGTATTCTAGTTACAACCTCTCGGTTTTCGATGTTGCCACAAAGTCCAGTGATGTTTACAAGTTAGAACCACTTCCTCCTGAAAACTCTGAAAAGTTATTCTACAAAAGATTGTTCGTTGGAAAAGACAAGTGCCCTTCTGATCAGCCGTCGGAGGTACTTAATAAGATTTTGCACAAGTGTAGTGGAGTACCATTAGCTATCATCACAATAGCTAGGCTGTTGGCCTGCAAACCAATAGAGGACTGGCCAAAGGTGTACAACTCTATTGGTTTCGGGTATGGAGATAACAAAGATGTTGACAACAGGAGCAACATATTGTTATTCTGCTGTTATGATCTGCCTCATTATCTCAGGATTTGCTTATTGCATCTAAGTACATACCCAAGAAATTTCATGATAGCCAAAGAAACTTTGATATGGAAGTGGGTTGCTCAAGGTCTTATCAATGAGAAACCAGGGATGGGGCCATTTGAGAGTGGAGAGAGATATTTCTGCGAGCTGATATATAGGAACATGATACAACCAGAAGAGATCCCCTATAAAGGAATCATACAGGCATGCCGTGTCAACGACACGGTCCATGATATGATCTGTTCCTTGGCAAACAAAGAACGCTTCGTCACCATTGTCGACACTGACAAGGTATACACACCTCCTCAAAGCAATGCTAGTAGCCTAGCCATCCACAACAGTGACCTTGGGCAAGGCCCTCTAGCTGGCATGGTCACTTCACAAGTGAGGTCACTACATGCCACGATGTGCCATTTTAGCGCGCTGACATCTCTTTCAAGCTTCCAGTATCTTCGTGTTCTAGCCATAGAAGAATGTAAATTTAGGAAAGACCACTCTTATCATCTCGAGAATCTTGGGAAGTTGCTCCAGCTGAGATACCTCGGATTAGGCAACACGCCTATCCGCGAGCTCCCTGAAGAGATAGAGCATCTAAGGTTCTTGCAACAATTGATATGCGAGGAACTTGTATAGAGGAACTACTGTTAGACGTGTATGAGTAGGACACGTCTAGAGCAAACCGACTAAAAGAGTCCTACCTTATTTGTAATCTATTTACCTTAGCAGCCAAGTCTCCTGTACTATATAATCCCAACGTGGGATCAAATTAATCTAAGTGCAACAATTATATTTGCCTTCATGGTATCAGATTAGGGTTTTCTTGATCCTCTCCTATGGCGCCGTCAGAGCCCTCCGCCGCTGATCTCGCGGCCGCTGCCGCCGAGGCCACCGCCAAGACCGCTCTCTGGGCGCTCGCGGCCGCACTCCCCAGCATCCGTGCCGTCGTGCCGGTCACCCTCGAGCTTTCAACCTCCAACTACCTCCAATGGCGCGGCATGTTCTCCGACGCTGTTGAGAAGTACGCCCTCGAGGATGCTTACCCCACGGACCCCCCGCCACAGTGGGTCCGCAACGACGCCATCGTCCGGTCATGGCTCAACAGCGCCGTCGCGCCCGAGCTTCTCGCCATGATCGTTGACACCAGGACGCCACTGCCTGCACACGCCTTGTGGACGCGCCTCTCCAACATCTACCACGACAACGCGGACACCCGCTCCTCCTACCTCGAGCAAGAGTTCCACGGTCTCCAACAGGGCTCCCTGACCGTGGCTGATTACTGCCGCAAGCAGAAGGTTCTCGCCGACGAGCTCAATGCGCTAGGCACGACCATCACCGACAAACGCCTAGTCCAGAACACGCTTCGCGGTCTCGGACCTCGGCTTGCGTACATGCGCACGTTGCTCCTGAAACAGCGTCCCCTTCCGCCGTTTCTCGACGTCCGCTCATCTCTACTACTCGAGGAGCTCACGTTGCAGCAGCAGTCCGAGTCATCCTCAACCCCGTCTGCCTTCGTCGCGCGCGGAGCCCCCACGCCTCCACCACCGCGTGGCTCTGCCGAAAATACGGGACCTCCGCGGCGCCCGGAAGTCTGCCGCAACTTCCAGCGCTTTGGAACCTGTCGCTTTGGCGCACGGTGCCGTTACGTCCACTCCGCTTTTCCCCAACAACGCGGTGGCACCCCCAACACATCTGGGAAGGGACCGCAGACTCCATGGCCGTCGATGCAGAACCCTTGGGCTGGGTCAATCCAGATGTGGCCAGGACCACCGCCACGGCCACCTCCACCGCCACGGCCACCTCCTCTTGGCCTGCCTCAGGCTCATCATGCCATGCTATCGGCGCCGCCTCCATGGCCCTATGGCTCTACATCACCTATGCCATGGCCACCGGGAGCAGCTATACCATGGACGCCAGGAGTGACGCCATCCGCCCCGCCACCTGCATCCACATACAATCCAACCGCACCACCGCCATCCTTCGACCAAGCCCAACTCATGCAGGCTTTCAACACCATGTCCCTGACACCACCATCCTCGAATGAGTGGTTCATGGACTCAGGCGCCTCCGCTCACATGACTGGCAATCAGGGTAACCTCTCTCACATCCTCACCTCTCACTCTCCTTACCCACATGTCATCGTCGGCAATGGCCAAACTATTCCCACAACCCACATCGGTCATACCACTCTTTCATCTCCTACCCATTCGTTCTCTCTTAACAATGTCTTAGTTACACCTGACCTAATTAAAAATCTTATTTCTGTTCGTAAATTCACAACTGATAATCTTCTATCTGTTGAGTTTGATCCGTTTGGTCTCTCTGTGAAGGACTTCCGCACCAAGAACGAGATCGTCAGGTGCAATAGTTCTGATGACCTCTACCCCCTCTGGTTGCCGGCCTCCACTGCGCACGCACTCTCCACCACCACATCATCAGCAACCTTGTGGCATCGTCGTCTAGGACATCTTAGTAGTCAAGCTTTGTCGCACCTAGCAAGTGCTTTTTCTTTTCCTTGTAATAAAAATGCTACCGATAATCAGTTATGTCATGCTTGTCAATTAGGGAAACATGTGCGTCTACCTTTTGATTCATCATCTACTCACACTACTCGACCTTTTCAACTAATCCATTGCGATTTGTGGACTTCCCCTCTTCCTAGTGTATCCGGTTACAAATACTACCTAGTTGTGTTAGATGATTTCACTCATTACCTTTGGACTTTTCCCTTACGCATGAAATCTGAAACTTTCCCAACACTCAAAAACTTCTTCGCCTACGTATCCACTCAGTTTCATACAACAGTTCAATCCCTACAGTGTGACAATGGTCGTGAATTTGACAATACTGCTGCCCGCACATTTCTCATGTCCCTAGGTGCCACTCTACGCATGTCTTGCCCATACACATCCCCCCAAAACGGTAAAGCCGAGCGTGTCATTTGCTCTACAAACAACATGGTTAGATCACTTCTTTTCCAAGCATGCATGCCTCCAATATATTGGGTCGAAGCTCTTAACACTTCCACTTTCTTGTTCAACCTTCACCCAACTAAAACCCTTCAGCACCGCACCCCACACGAGGTTCTCTATGGCCTCCCTCTTCCTCTCGACCAACTTCGGGTTTTCGGATGTCTTTGTTACCCTAACCTCTCCGCTACCACAGCTCACAAACTCGCTCCTCGCACGACCGCCTGTGTCTTCCTCGGATACTCCTCTTCTCACCGCGGCTACCGCTGCCTCGACCTCTCCACACACAAACTTATCATCTCCCGTCATGTTGTCTTTGATGAAAATTCATTTCCTTTCTCTAAAATATCCACACCACCTACTCCCATTGATTTCTCCTTCCTTGATGAGCTGCCACCCATCCTCCCAAACCCTCCACCCCAGCCACCCATGCCTCAGCCTAACACCCAGCCACCCACGCCTCCGCCTAACCCACCTCCACCTCCCCCTCCTCCCGTGGTACTGGCTCCGGTTGGCCCTCCCCTTGCCGAGAATACTCACAATATGTACACTCGTGGCAAACGTGGTATGTCTCGGCCTGTTGATCGCCTTAATCTGCATGTTGATGTTCTTAGTCCGCTTCCGAAAAGCTACCGTGGTGCTCTGAAGGATCCTCAATGGCATGCTGCAATGGTCGATGAATTTACAGCCCTGCAAAACAATCGGACATGGGATCTTGTGCCTAGACCACCTGGATCTAATATTGTTTCTGGCAAATGGATATTTCGTCATAAGCTCAAACCAGATGGCTCCCTAGACCGGTACAAAGCACGTTGGGTGCTCCGGGGCTTCACCCAACGCGCCGGTGTCGACTACGGTGAGACTTTCAGTCCGGTCGTCAAGCCGGCAACTGTTAGGACAGTTTTGTCCATTGCCATCGCTCAAGACTGGCCGGTCCATCAGCTCGACATCAACAATGCCTTTCTCCATGGTACTCTCGCTGAGACTGTATATTGTGCACAACCGTCAGGGTTCGTTGATGCTTCCCAGCCCGACCATGTATGCCGCCTCAACAAGTCTCTCTATGGGCTTAAGCAGGCACCGCGAGCTTGGTATAGCCGCTTCGCCGACCATCTTCTACGACTTGGCTTTGTCGGCTCCCGTGCAGACCCCTCTCTGTTTATCTACACACGCAACACGGAGACACTTTACCTGCTGCTGTATGTTGATGATATTGTGCTGACAGCCTCTTCTGAGCAGCTCCTTCGACACACCATCACAGCTCTAGAGCGCGAGTTCTCTCTCAAGGACCTTGGAGCATTACACTATTTTCTTGGTGTTGCTGTTACGCGCTCTCCTACTGGCATGTTCCTCTCTCAACGGCAGTACATCCTCGACGTCCTCGACCGTGCAGGAATGACTGAGTGCAATCCATGCTCCACTCCGGTTGACACACAGTCCAAGCTTGGCGCTACTGGCGCCCCCGTCGCTGATCCATCCACTTATCGGAGCTTGGTGGGTGCTCTCCAGTATCTATCGTTCACCCGCCCGGACGTCGCCTATGCCGTTCAGCAGGTCTGCTTGTACATGCACGACCCACGAGAGCCGCATCTTAATGCGGTCAAACGGATTCTCCGGTACCTTCGCGGCACCGTCGACTATGGCCTGCAGCTGCATCGCTCATCACCAACATCACTTACTGCTTATACTGATGCCGATTGGGCTGGATGCCCCGACACTCGCAAGTCGACTTCTGGGTATGGGGTTTTCCTTGGTGACAATCTGATCTCTTGGTCATCTAAGCGCCAACAAACTGTCTCCCGATCGAGTGCGGAGGCAGAATATCGTGGAGTCGCTAATGCCGTCGCTGAAGCATGTTGGTTACGTCAGCTCCTTTCTGAGCTCCGTCGCCCACTTCAGCGAGCTACTGTGGTCTACTGCGACAACATCTCCGCTGTCTACCTTTCGACGAATCCAGTTCAACATCAACGCACTAAGCATGTGGAGATTGATCTTCATTTTGTTCGAGAGCGTGTAGCCTTTGGAGATGTCCGTGTTCTCCATGTTCCCACATCCTCGCAGTATGCTGATATCTTCACCAAGGGGTTGCCATCGACTATATTCACCGAGTTCCGCTCCAGCCTGAACGTCCGCGGTGCTCCCGCTCCGACTGCGGGGGGGGTGTTAGACGTGTATGATTAGGACACGTCTAGAGCAAACCGACTCAAAGAGTCCTACCTTATTTGTAATCTATTTACCTTAGCAGCCAAGTCTCCTGTACTATATAATCCCAACGTGGGATCAAATTAATCTAAGTGCAACAATTATATTTGCCTTCAACTACCCTTGAGTGTTGGTCTACTAAGGCAGCTCAAGTGCCTGATCACATCCCTTAGCTTGACCGGAGTGGTAGATTGGGTGGGGAACCTGACATCCTTGGAAGAGTTATCGTTGGGCAACGTCAGCGAGTGCCCGAACTTCATGGAAGATCTGGGCAAGCTGACAGAGCTGAGGAAGTTGACCATCACGACTCAACAGTAGGATGAGAGCTCGAGCAGAACTCTAGCGGAGTCCCTGTGCAACCTTCAGAAGATCCAATTCCTGAACCTGCGCCAAGGCATTGGGAGATCGAGGACGGGGGCCTGCTGGGATGGCTACGTGCCTCCTCGTTGCCTCCGTGACATGCGGATCAAGATCTGGTCCTCCAGGCTGCCACCATGGATAACCGGCTTGCTCCTTCCTGGGCTCACGCACTTGACGCTGCACCTGAGCTCCTTGGAGACCGTAGACCTGGAGATCATCGGCGGGTTGCCAGAGCTCATCATGCTCCGGCTGTCTACGCCGTCAGACAGCATCGCATTTCCCGCCACCGCCATGGGCGGTGCGTTGTTCCCCAAGCTCAGGCACTGCAAGACGGACTTGCCGCTCAAGTTCCCGCCTAGCGCGATGCCATGCCTTGCGTCCCTAAAGTTCAGCGTCCACTTGCTGTGCTTGAGGGACGCCGGCTTTGACTTTGACGAGCTTGTTAGGATGATCTCCTCGCCTCGGAGCCGAGCGTCTCGAACTCGAACCCTTGACCTCGTCCGCGCCCTGATCGGGGGCGCCCAACCGCATCTGATTGGTGGGCCCCTGTCGCCTGTGCTATATATACAGTGGTGGGGGCGGTGGCACACGTGACGAGGTTGACCGGAGTGCCACTCGCCCCACCGATAGACCCACCGATTAGGGTTCAGCACAGTGCCGACGGGAAGCCCCACCGCCATCAATTCCTCACCGACGCGCCGCCATCGCCACCATCACCATGTGGACGTCGGGAGGATCGTCCTCCAGTAAAGGAGAAGGTACACATCTCTGTAATCTCAAAGTACTACTCGGAAAGATCTAGACTAGCAATCCCAAAGATTTAACAGAGCTCAGTAGCCTGGAGAATCTCCATTGCCTTGAGAGGGGGAGAATGTTAGGATGATCTCCTCGTGTCCGAGCCCAACGGCTCGAACTCGGACCCTTGACCTCGTTCGCGCCCTGATCGGGGGTGCCCAACCGCATCTGGTTGGTGGGCCCCTATCGCCTGTGCTATATATACAGTGGTGGGGGCGGTGGCACACGTGATGAGGTTGACCGGAGTGCCACTCGCCCCACCAATAGACCCACCGATTAGGGTTCAGCGCAGTGCCGACGGGAAGCACCGCCGCCATCAATTCCTCACCGACGCGCCTCCATCGCCACCATCACCATGTGGACGTCGGGAGGATCGTCCTCCAGTAAAGGAGAAGGTACACATATCTGTAATCTCAAAGTACTACTCGGAAAGATCTAGACTAGTAATCCCAAAGATTTAACATTGGTATCAGAGCATCTAGTCCTAGATTATTTTTCGGTAGAAAAGAAATCGAAACAGCAAAGTGGAAACCCTAGATCAATCCTCGAAACCCTAGTTCGTAAAGGGAAAAGAAAGATTCCTACTGGCCGGGGCCTTGGGCTCGCCGGCAAGAAAGAACAGGGGAAGTGGGGCCACCGCGCTGCCACCGCCAACAGTCACCGGCTGCTCGCGCACGCCGGCAAAGAAAACAGCGCCGCCACTGAGCCGCCTCGGGCTGCTGTTGCTCAAGCTCATGGCGCCGGCGAAGGAAAGAAAAGAGCACTACCTATTGAGCCGCTTGCCGGCTGTGCGCCCACGCAAGGGTGCAAGCACGCGCCGGCAAGAGGGCCAAAGGGGGCGCTGCAGCTGCGTCTCCTGGTCGCCGTCGATGTATGGTGGCCGGGGGAGAAGGGAGGAGCTCCGCCGTCACTGGCTAGCTCCCAGACGGGGCAGGCGCGCGGGAGGAGAAGCCTCACCGCCGCCGCCGTAGAGTACAGAGAGAATAGAACAGTGGAGGAGGGGCAGGCTGCTCCGCTCGCCGCCAGCCACAAGCTGGCCATGCGCGCGCGCGGGCCGCCGCCGCCGTCTCCCAGCCGCCAGAGAGTGGCCATGGAGCGGGTCGGGGGCAAAGTGAGGCTAGGGTTAGGGTTTGACCGGTTCGGTCTCCCCTTTATACTAGCCGAAAGTGAAGGGCCGCCGTCGGATCGAATCCGACGGCCAGGAGTGCCTGCCGCGTGGGCACCGTGGCCGGGCCGTGTCGGCGCCGTGTGGGCCGCGTGGGCTCCGCTGGCCAGGCCGCTGGCGGGCCGTAGGAAGGCCGCGGCAACAGGCCGCACCGCGTGCGGGCCGCTCCTGCCAGCCGCGATGGCTCCGCGTTGTTGCGCGTCGCTCGACGCGTGCGGGCCGCGTGGGCTGCGAGAGTAACAATAGTTTTTCTGTTTTTATTAATTACAGAGGCATTTTTAGGAAGTTTTGGGTCAATTTTTGGCCAAATTTTGTCTAGTTTTTTCTGAATAAATAGGACCAACGTAATATTTGTTCAGAAATTAAAAAGTAAAAGAAATGCCTCTGAAAAGTTCAAAAGTTGAAAGTTTAAATCCACAGTTTCCGCTGCAAACAGTAAAGGAAGCATTTTTGGCAAGTTTTTTCCTGAGCAAATTGAACCAACAAGATATTTGTTTTTGGAAATTAAAAAGTAACAGAGATGCTTCTGAAAAGTTTAAAGTTTGGCTTCAAAGTTTCCGCTGCAAATAGTTAAGATACATTTTCAATTTGGAAAAATGCAAAAGTGATGATTAAAATTTAAAAATTTGCTTAAAAGTGATTGTTGAAACAATTATGATATGTCCTTTTATGACCAACGTTATTGATGGCATGATCATGTTTTGTTGTAATAACATGTGCAAAAGTGATAATCAAAGTGATTATTGTGACAATTATGGTTATGTTATTTTTTAACCAATGATATTAATGACATGATCATGATTTGTTGCAATAAGGTGTGCATTTATCTCTATTTTCTGCACAACGGTGATATAGATTTAATTGCACAAACAGTTGTATGTTCTAATTTGGACCAATGTTGGATTATTGCATGCAATTGTTGTTATGATCTCATTTCATTATGGTTTAAAGGAGGGTACTACTTGATGAGATGCATCAAGGATGTTCCAACCCTTAAAGGTGACACTGAATGGAGAAAAGAAGGTCGATTTGTGCTGAGGTGGACTGGGTTCCAACAGCCAGTCAGACCAAAAGATCCAGTCAGAAATGACAAGGATGATGATGCTGCATGGCAGTATAAAAGGTGGCTAAGTACCATTTATAAAGAATACAATTGAGAACGCTATTGTGGGCTCAATTGCAGAGTGTGCTTCCGTAGGGGAGTATCTTGAAAGAATAAAGAGTCAGTTCACTGGTTGTTCAAAGATATGTGCGACCCAGCTTTTGAAGCAACTGGTGACAGAAAAGTACACATGGACATGAAGGATATGGCGAGTGTGCCATATGGTTGTAATAATGCTTACATGGAGTTGCTTTACTCCATGATGAGCTTTATTTATTGTCCTTGCGTGAAAAAGGTGATGTTTGTGTGTAATGTGAATGAGAAGGTATCCGTGTCGGAAAAAGAACAAAAGAAAAGAAAAAACAACTGATGAATCATCGAAATTATGGCATTGTCACTTAGACCATATTTCGAGGGGGAGAATAGAAAGACTCGTCGTTAAAAATGATATTCTTCCTCCATTAGAATTCTCAGACATAGAGCAGTGCATCGATTGCATTAAAGTAAAATTTGTAAACCAAATTTAAAAGGATGCAAATCGAAGCACATCAACACTGTGAAAAGTGTGGATGGCTATGATTCGTTCATAACATTCACGGATGATTACTCCCGATATGGTTATATTTATCCAATAAAAGAAAGAACAGAAGCGCTGGATAAATTCAAAATATTCAAAACTGAAGTTGAAAATCAACATGATAAAAGAAAAAAAAGGATAGTCAGGTCTGATCGTGGAGGGTAGTACTACGGTCGACATACTCCATATGGCCAAGTCCCTGGACCTTTCGCAAGTTTCCTACAGGAGACTGGAATAGTCGCCCAGTACTCGATGCCGGGCGAACCTCAGCAGAATGGGGTAGCTAAAAGGCGCAACCGTACCCTTATGGATATGGTGCACAGTATGATGAACTATTCCACCCTACCATTGGGATTGTGGATCGAGGCATTAAAAACCGCTATTCACATTCTAAACAGAGTACCAAGCAAATCGGTGCCCAAAACACCCCGTATGAGCTATGGACATGGAGAGTGCCTTCTCTAAACCACCTGAAAGTGTGGGGGAGCCCAACTGAGGCCAAAGTATTCAATCCAAATATCGCAAAGTTAGATACCAAAACAGTCAGCTGTCATTTTATTGGCTATCCTGAAAAGTCAAAAGGTTATCGTTTCTAATGTCCAGAGAAATACACAAAGTTTGTGGAAACGAGACATGTTGTCTTCTTAGAGGACGAAATGATGACTCAGGAGCCATTTTTGCGCTACCATTTGCACCTGTACCAACGATCTCTGCGATTGTGGTGCAAGCGCCTGTTGTGACTCCACCCATGACAACGTTGAGCGAAAATTCAGAACCTGTCCGTCATGAGCCGAATGAACCATTTGTTGAGCATGAAAGGGAGCAACAACAGCTACCTCCTGAAAAGTACAACGCATGACTTGTGGCAAAAGGATTTACACAAAGAGAAGGGATAGATTACAATGAGACATTAAAGGATGTAAAGACGGCATTTCTAAACGGGGATTTAGAAGAAAATGTCTACATGAAACAACCCAAGGGTTTTATCATGGAAGGCAAGGAAGAAATGGGAGGCCGCCTAAAGAAATCCATTTATGGATTAAAGCAAGCCTCCAGACATTGGTATCTAAAGTTTAATTAAACAATAAAGAGATTAGGATTTAGAGAAAATATTGAGGACAATTGCATTTATGCAAAGTTTAAAAGTGGGAAATATATTTTCCTAATGTTGTATGTGGATGACATTCTGCTTGCCAGCAGTGATGTTAGTCTACTGCAAGAGACAAAGAAGTTCTTGTCCTCAAATTTTGATATGAAAGATCTTGGTGAAGCGTCATATGTTTTGGGCATAGAAATTCACCGAGATATAGAAACAATGGAGTATTATGACTATCGCAAAAGGCTTATTTAGAAAAGATTCTAAGTAAGTATAATATGCATAAGTGCAGTGCCATACCTGCCCCTATAGTCAAGGGCGATAGTTTTGGGAAACATCAAAGTCCCCAAAATCAATACGAGATCGATCAAATGAAAGCGGTTCCATATGCTTCAGCCATTGGAAGCCTATAGTATGCACAAGTGTGCACTCGCCCTGACTTAGCATTTATCACCGGAGTACTCGGTAGATATCAAGAAAATCCAGGTTTTGACCACTGGAAAATGGTAAAGAAGGCATTGCGTTATGTGAAAGGCACAAAGAATTACATGCTAACAGACAGAAGATCTGATTCCCTAGAAATAAGAGGGTATTCAGATGCAGATTTTGCGGGGGATAAATATGATAAAAAATCCACATCTGGATATGTATACACCCTCGCAGGGGGAGCTATTTCATGGAGAAGCTCCAAACAGACGATAGTTACATCATCCACGATGTATGCAGAATTTATAGCATGTTATGAAGCCACGGGGCTGGCATTATGGTTAAAGAAATTCATACCCGACTTGAAAGTGGTAGATTGTATTGACAAACCACTAAAGATGTACTGCGACAATGAGCCCGCAGTATTTTATGCTCACAACAACAAGTCGAGTACAGCTACGAAACCAATTGAGGTTAAGTATTATGTTGTGAAACACAAGGTCCAGGATCAAGCTATAAGTCTCGAGCATATAAGGACAAAAGATATGCTTGCGGATCCGCTAACGAAAGGCTTACCACCCAGCGTGTTCAAGGAACACGTAGCCAGCATGGGTTTAAGGGAAAGTCTTACCTATCATGTCAACACCCGGATTTTTAAGTCCAGATGCCTGTTATGCCATACATCGTAATCCCAGGAATATTGTTGTTGCGAGACATAACAGTTGAATATCATAAGTCATCATTCATTACATACCATACCGTCTTACAAATAGAGATCACATGATCCAATATTACACAAATAGTTGATCTATTGATCAACGGACACCAAGTTCATAGTTTCATAGCGGAAGCGTAAATAGAAGGGACTCTTGAGTCCACAGGCCAACGTTTGACGTCAGAAGATTCCCTAGTTTTCGTAGACATCTTGGTTGCCGTCATCCTGGTAGTTCTGCTCCTCTTCATAGTCTAGCCATTTGAATAGCTAGGGACACAGCCGTGAGTACTTTAAGGTACTCACAAACTAATACTAATGTAAGTACTTAACAGTTCTAGTAAGGGAGTGCTAAGCGCTAGTTTATTTGCATAAAGCCAATTTTATTTCACAAGTATTTGAGAAAAGCATATTCATGTGCTAGACTAACTCAAGTGGGAACATTAGTGTCAGTCCCACAACATTGTTGTGATTCAAAAATCAAGTCACCAATTCACCATTCATTTCATCAACCTTTTCAAGAAGTTGACATCGGAAACTGTAAGGCCTTTCCAACCGTCCGTAACCGTGGACGCGGCTATTCGAATAGATTTACACTCTGCAGAGGTTGCACACTTGTGCCACAACATTTGATTTCATCCGTCGGGATTACCCCGAATCATCGTAACACAGTACGCGGATTATCAACCATAACCTTTCACTTACAAATCCTAGTGTGAGCACCTCTCCCCATGAGCTTGGCCTCCCAGTGAAGACCAACTGTCAACCTGGGAACTGCATAGGGCTTGGCCGTACAATTCACCTCAATTCACATCATTTCTCAACAACGGAGGCAGCCTCGGCATAACCCCTATGACGTGTGTTCAGAGGGAACCCATACTAAGATGCATAAATTTCTAGTTAAGCCCTACCCATAATCAGGTATTGTGGGGGTACTCAATATTGGAAAGGTATCACATTCAAACCAATATCAGTTTTATCAAAAATCACCATCTTCTCTTGGTCATATTCACCTTCAAAATTCATTCAATGGAATGACTCATCATTCCAAGGTTTCAAATTCATTTCAAAGTCACATGTTCCCATCTAAAGTAGTCAAGTTTTAGTATTTAGCACTAGCACTAATCATGAGGGGTGCTAATATTGCTTGGCTAGCTTGAGAGTAAATTAACTACTCTAGTAACCTTCTTTACTTTGACCAAAGTTAACCATAAAAGTAACCCTTGTAAAACAACAAGTAAAACTTGTATGGTAAAAACTTAGGGTAGGCTTATGGTAAGAAAAGATAAGATTTGTGGTACCTTGCCCCAAAGGGGCTTTGCAATTTCCAAGAATATTAGCTTGCAACTTTATAACTTGCAATAGTCTAGCTTGCCTTGGTTGTTGAGGTGGTCAAAGTGCTCTTCTTCTTCTGGGTAGAATCCTTCCTCTTCCTGGTATTCTCCGGTACTAGCGTCTATACACGAAAACGAGGATACAATCACCACGCAATACTTAAGTAACCTTAATTAGCCTTAATGGCTCACTCCAAATGATCTAGCATCATCACTTAGCATTGCTACTAAGAATTAATCTAGAGTTTTCTTTCTTAGGGTTAGGGAAATAATTTTCTCTCATTACATATGTAAATGATAGTTTCCATATGGTTCTTGAGGAAAAATTTCCTCTCATTGAAATCTTCTTAAGATTTAATTTCTCAAACAATCACACATGAATTCAAGTTGACCTAAGTCAACCATTCATCATCATCATTTGAGAAAATGATTTAAATGAGGTAGAATACCTCATACCATTTAATAATGCCTATTATGATTTAAAATCTCCAAGTATCTCATGTGAGAGTATTTGACCAGGGGTCAATACTTCATATGAAAGTATTTGGGACAAGATTTAAATGAAGTGAAGCACTTCATACCATTTGCATAATAGTTTTGGACAATATCAACTAACTAGAATAGCCATATTGTCCATTATTTAAACTAGGGCATGATCATGCAAAGTGACCACACCATTTTATTTCAGAAACAATTAGTGTAAATCAAATGTGAGCTATTGGAGTTGGAATTAACTAAATATCTATTTTGGTTGATTTTTAATAATTATTTGAATATGAAAAAGTCCCTGCCTTATTCTTTATGTCACATTAATTCTACACAAGATTTCCAAGTGGGACCAATGGGGTTGGATAGATATTTTTACAAGCTTTCCAACCATATGAAATTCACCAAATTTGGTTGGGTAGATTTGAAACTATTTAATTTCTAAGAAAGGACCAGTATTTAACTTTCTACCCAATTATTTAACCAGAATTGGAAAAATGGGCCGGCGGGAAATGGAATGGGCCGAAAGATTCAAAAATGCCAGAAGGGCCAGCCCAGCTAGCGCTTCACACGCCACGGGCTGCCTGACAGAGGGGCCCGCACGTTAGCGAGTCAGACTCACCGAAGCGGTACCGTTCAATGCGCGCCGTTGGATTAGAAGCAGATCGTGCGGTGCAGAGGCGTCGTCTTCGTCAGGGGGAGGAACGTGCTGGAGCGGCGGAGGTAGGGGGTCGGCGGCCAACCAGAGCTCTGGCGAGGGGCGGCGCTGGTGCTTGGCGATGTTGTCGACGACGAGGAGTCTTCTGGTAGCGGTGGCGAGGCTGGAGGTGGTCTGAATTGACGCCGGCGATGTGCTACTGGTGCGCCAGACTCCGGCCAAATTCTGGCGGTGGAGGACCAAATCGAGGAAGGGAAGAGGTGGAGGAGGATCAGGGAGAGGAGGGGAGTAGATTGGTGTGAATGAATCGAGCGCGCGAGCTTCCCTTTTATAGGGTTTGAGTTGGCTGTGAGGTGGGAGGCAAGGGCGACAGCAGAGCGGTGGCTCCGGCGAAGGAAGGGGGGTCGCGAGGTAGGCGCGAGGTAGACGGCGTCTAGGCGATGCTAGGAAGCTAGAGGGCGAGGTGGGGGACGTCTTGGCGAGCGAGCGCGACGGCGATGTTCGTGCAGCAGGGTTGCAGGATAGGTGCGCGGTGGTTGTCGGCGACAGGGCTCGCGCGGGCAAAGGAGCTTGTCTGGCGGACTGGTGTCGCGGCGGCAAGGCTCGTTGTGCAGCCAGGGGGTCCAGGGGAGGCGTGGCCTGTCGGCGCAGCACGTGCTCTGGGCTGCCCGTGTGCGTGCTGGTGCGACGCCCACGGCATGCCCTAGGCAGCTCTGGACGCGCCAAATCCGGTGAGCATCTTCATCCCTCTCGACAAGTGGCAAAGCTAGGTGGTGTAGAGGGGTGCTGTGGCACGCTTGGACATGGTGGCCATGGCCAGGGAGGAGGAGAAGAGGGGGGAGGTCGCCATGTGTGCCATGGCCGGCATGGCCATGCCATGCTAGCTTGGCTAGCTCCTCTTAGGGTTTCTGTGCATAGGTTAGCTATAGAGGGGGCAGGGGAACATGTGGAGTGATTTGGGGCAGTAGGGTTTAGGCCAGACACTATTTTAAATAGTGTTTGCATAGTTCCCTATTTGTAATTTGCTATATTTCACCAAATTTGGTTGGATTCATTTGATTCAAAAATTTGAGAATGGGGTATTTGAATAAGTTGCAAATGACCAGATACAAACAAGTGTGGTGGTGGAATTTTAAAAATCAAAGAGATGCAATTTTTGACAAAGTGAGATTGTTGCATTTGATAAAAAGTTCCAACTTTGGATGAGCATAGAATTGGATCCAAGATGAACTTGACATGGTGGTCTTGACCAAAGTTGTTCTCCTTCATGTGATCTTGGATGAGGTGCAAAGAATTGAGAGAGTTTAGTTTGAAAAACTTGAGATAGAGGGGCTCAAAGTAGTGACTAGACTGAAATTGGCAGATTTGACCAATATCACATGTGATCACAATTTGAGTTCAAAAATGGTTTGATTTGTGTTTCTTTGATTCCAAAAGTTGTAATAAGTGTTTAGTATCATATTACAACTAATGGTGAAGACCAAAATGGTCTAGGTCAAAGATTTAGAAAAAATGGCTTAAGCCATATGTGAGGGTTTTGTGAATTTCTAACTTTTATTCTTTTATTTTTCTTTGCTTCACTTTGACAAGGGTGAGGTTTATTTGGTGTGAGATTGACTTGGGTGAAAGTTTCACACCATTTTGAGGCAATGGAAGTGCCTAGGTCAAGATTTGATAATTTGGCTAAGTGCCACATATGCCTCTATGCATATGTTTGATTTTATTTTGTTTCTTACTTGAATTGGTTGGTAAGTGCTTTGTTGAGTGTGTTGAGGTATTTAAATTCATCTACTCAAGGTAGATAAAGCAAAGCTCATCATTTTCAAAAAGTAGCCATAGGCTTGCATATGCCTTTTTCTTAATTAAGATCTTTTCTTTTTATTTTGTTTTTCAAAGATTGATGACAAGAGGGATGAGGTTTAGGGTTTAGTAAGTTTTGCAATGGTTCACCACCATTTATCAAAGTAAGAAAGGTAGAGTTCAAAATTTACACATTAGGGCTACATGCCCACATATGTCTTTTTTTTTATTTTGGTTTCTCAAAATAGATCCAAAGTATTTTTGAGAAGGTTAGGGTTTAGGGTTTTTCTTATTTGATTTCTTTCTCTTTTATTTATTTGGTTTGTGATCTTCACTTGATCACTATAGGGTTTTAGGTTTTATCACATAAGCATAATAACACTCATCATGGCAAAAACACAAGTAATAGGTATGGGCACTATGCATAGCACTCTATATAGGAAAAGTTTTTGTTGGTTCTCATTTTTGGAAAAAAAGGAAATTCATTTTCTCTTTGTTTTAAAAATTTGGGGTGTTACAAACCCTTCCCCCTTAAACAAATCTCATCCCAAGATTTTAAGAAATGTTAGGTTCCTAAGAGAGATTGGGTGATATGATTTAACAGGAAGACATACTTGGCATGGCCTGAGGTGCTTCTTGGGCTTCTGTGGCAGTCATGTTGTAGAAGCGGCCGTTGTTGTTCTGGTTCTTTCTTGCGACAAAGCGGCGTTGGTTCTGAGCAGGTGCAATGGTGTTGGCGGCAATCTTGGCGAGTATCTTGGGGCACTCATTGGAGTAATGCCCAACCACTCCACACTCATAACAGGTGATGGTGGCCTTGTCCTTGTTGGCGACGGGGATGGCGTTGCTTCCAGTCCTAGGGCCAGTGTTGTTGTTGTTGTTGTTGTTGTGGTTGTTCCCATTGTTGTTGTTGTTGTTGGGGTTGTTGTTGCTGGTGTGATTGTTGTTGTTGTTGCCTTCGGGCTTCGGGGGTCCTCCTTGGTTGTTTGTAACATCCCAAAAATTCAAAACAAAACAAATGAATTTCCCTAGTTCCAAATTTTGGAACCAACAAAAACTTTTATTACATAGAGTGGGATACATAGTGATCTTGCTTAATTCTTGTGCTATTGCTATGATTGCTTGTAATAAGTAGTTTGAAATAATATTAAACGCTAAACCTCACCCCTCTTTTCACCATCCTAATTAATATAAAATAAAAGGAAAGTAAATAAGAAAAAGGTATATGTGCCTATGGCTATTTTTACAAAACTTTACCCTAAGCTTTTCTACCTTGCTTAGAGGTTTGGAAAACCTTCATACACCTTACCTAGTACTTATCAAATCAAATCCAAGTTGAAACAAAAGAAAATAAAAAGAAACTAAAAATGCCATAGAGGCATATGAGAGCAAAATAGCAAATATGTGAATTTAAGAATATTGACCCTAATACATGTTGTGAATGGTTGGATCAGTCCTATATACCATTTCAACACTCAACAACACCAATTGAGTCAAGCCAAGTCAAAGTAAAACACAAATGCAACATATGCATAGAGGCATATGTGACACATAGCCATAATACCCAATTCTTGCCCTATGACCTTAAACCTTGACCAAATGATGTGAAACCATCTATAAACCTAATCTAATACTAAATTGACCCTAACCCATGCCCAAGTAAAGCAAGATCAACAATTTACAAGAATAATGAAATTTGACACATCACCTCTTATGTGTTATGGCCATTTTTGCAAATCTTTGAGCAAGACCATTTGAATTGGTTTCAATGGTATTAAAATGTTTCTAAACTAATAAGAACCACATTGGAGTCAAGAAAAGTCAAATCAAATGGAGAGAAATCAAATGGTGAGATAATCCCAATTTCACTCACATACACATAAGACCAATTTTGCAAATCTTCACCAAAGGCCACCATTGCTTGATCTATTGTTTGTAAAACTCTTATATATGATAAACAAACAAAATTGCATCAAAGAAACCAAAATCAAATCAAAGCAAATCTCAAAATCAACATACATGTGATAATGGTCATATTGCCATTTTATAAAATGTTCACTACTTTACCCCCTGGCTTTCACTTTTCTCCAACCAAACTTGGTCAACCAAAGGCATGTCATCTAAGACCAGGTCAAGGTGAGTAACTTTCATGTTGACCACCATGGCTAGAGTTGACTAGGTTGACCAGTATGAATGTGATAAATAGTGTATGTGAAGCAAAGTGAAGATCAACCTCAAATTTGAAACTTTGCAAAACAACTCCAAATTGAACACAACCACCACCATTCCAACCCTTTAATTATATGTTTGAGCTCCACCAAAAAGATTTCCAAAATTCCAACCTTTTCTTCATGCGGCCATTTACACAAACACTTGGCAGGCATACTTTACAATTTGACATACATGCTTATATCCACTGGATTTTAGCCTCCACCACTTTAACCTTGTGATCATCAACATTCTGGTACCTCCTCTGCATCATCCCAGCCCACTTGCTTCGTTTAAAGTGGAGACATGATCATACTTTGGCCATGGCAAGCACCATGCCGGCCACACATGCACTTGATCGACCTGAGCCCCTCCTCTACTCTACACCATGTCTACAAGCCTCCCTGGAGCACAAGGATGAAGCCCATGCCCTGCCCAAACTCTCCAAGCCACGGAATTGGCCAGCCCAAGCGTGCCCAGACACGCCAGAAACCTGTCAGGCACGCGGTGAGCGTGCCCTGGCATGGCACTGGGCGCCGCAGTACACCACCTCGCCTGATCGCGCTCGTCCTTCCCTCATCGTCTCTCCTCGCACGCGTGATCACCACAGCCTCTGCTCCCTCCTGGACACGCCCACTGGCTCGCGCGTGCACCGTCGCCCTCGCCATCATCAAAAATCTGCCGTGCCCGTACTGCGAGGACGCCACCGTCGCTAGCACGCCACAGACCCCCATTTGACGTGCCATCACTCACGCTAGCTCTGCCTAGCCGTCGTCTACATGACGCGCATCATAGCCTGCCCCTTCGCTCTCTGGAACGACCTCGTCGTCGTCGACCTTCCGCCGCACCCACAGCACCCCTCCATCCGCTATAAATAGAGGAGATCCGAGCCTCGATTCTTCACACAAATTGCTCCCCTCTCATCCTTGCCCCTTCTCCCCCCACCAATTTTACATGACCTCGCCGGAGAAGCTCCAATCACCAGCTCGTTCCCGCCGGAGCCCCGCAGATCATCTGCATCGCCTGGAGCCGCCCCGAGCCTCGCCGCTGTACCAGGGGCCTCTACACCCTCAACAACGTCGCCTCGCCCCTCTCCCTCGATCGCCGGCGGCCTAGGACGCTCCCCGACCCCCTACCTCGCCGGCGCAGCAAGCCTCCTCCCCCGACGTTGACGACGATCCCCCATCGTCCGATCCAGCTCTAATCGCACGGTCGATATTGCCAGGTACCGCTTCGGCAGTTATAAGTCGCTGACGCGTGGGACCGCTTGTCAGCTGGCCCGCGGCTGTGAAACGTTACTGGGCTGGGCCAGTTTCGCAATTTAAACCATTCTGGCCCATTTCCTTTCCCGCCTAAGCCCGTGAATTCAATTTGGAATTAATTCGTTTCAGCAAATTTTCAATACTGATCTGTGCCATATTTTGAATAGTTTAAAATCTACAAATCCAAATCTAGCAAATCAAAATGTTCCAGAAAGATTATGAAATTATCTAGCTAACCTCACTGGATTCAACCTCATATGTTTTGTAGATTTTGAACAGCAAAAATAACAATACAGAGACTTTTCAGTATTCAAATAAATCTTAAAAATCAACCATTTGGAATTTTGAAGTGAATCCAATTGCAATAATTCACATTTAACAAACTCTAATTTACTACGTAAAAATATGATATAGGTTCTGTACAAGATCATGGGCTAGAATCAAAATATTTGCTATGTAGTCAATACTAGTCCATTTAAACTATATCCAAATTTTAGAATTTAAATCTATGAGGTGTAGCACCTCATTTAAATCATTTCTCAAGTGATATGAAGTAATGTGTTGACCTTTATTTACTTAGGCTCATACTTGCTCACTTGTAGAATTTAAATCAACATAGTATTTAAATTACACTAGTTACTTAAATCACATGAGATGATAAATCTCATTTAAATCACTTTTCTCAAATAATAAGTGTGAAGTCTTGACCTTGGTCAACATGTGATCACCCCTGATTATTTGAGAAGATTAAATCTTAAGAAGATTCAATGAGAGGAAATTATTTCTCCAAACCAAAGAGAAACCCTAATTTCAAATTTTCAATGAGAGGAAATTATTTTCCTATTATTAAATAAGGAAACCCTAGCTTAATTTGTGAATAAATGTTAAGTAGTGATGCTAGATCAATTGTGTGAGCCATTAAGGCTAATTAAGAATACTTAAGTGTTGTTTGGTGATTGTATCCTCGTATTCGTTTATAGACGCTAGTACCAGAGACTATCAAGAGGAAGAGGTTTTCTACCAAGAGGAAGAGCAAGAGAACTTTGATCACATCACCAACCAAGGCAAGCTATTACCAATGCAAGCTAGACTAATGCAAACTATTTTGGTTGCAAGTTTATATTCTTGCAAAGTGCAAAGCTCTACAAGAGCAAGGCACCATTACATTTTACTTTATGAACCTATCCCAAGTTTTTACTTTACAAGCTTTACTTGATTTTATTTATCAAAGTTACTTTTTGATTTATTATTCACTTGGTTGAATTATAGAGTAGTACAAGAGAATCACACTTAGCCTAGCAAGCTCCAAGATACTTAGCACCCCTCATAACTAGTGGCTAGTGCTCAATATTAAAAGTGGCTACTCTAGTTGGGAACTTGTGAATTGAAATGACTTTCAAAACCTTGGAATGATGAGTCATTCTATTGAAATATTTTGAAGGTGATTATGACTTGTGAATGACTTGGTGAATTTTACAAAAACACTGATGGTTGGGTTCGGATGCGATACTGATGGCGTGTAACTCACACGTTCGTTGGGAACCCCAAGAGGAAGGTATGATGCGCACAGCAGCAAGTTTTCCCTCAGAAAGAAACCAAGGTTTATCGAACCAGGAGGAGCCAAGAAGCACGTTGAAGGTTGATGGCAGCGGGATGTAGTGCGGCGCAACACCAGGGATTCCGGCGACAACGTGGAACGTGCACAACACAACCAAAGTACTTTGCCCCAACGAAACAGTGAGGTTGTCAATCTCACCGGCTTGCTGTAACAAAGGATTAACCGTATTGTGTGGAAGATGATTGTTTGCAGAAAACAGTAGAACAGTATTGCAGTAGATTGTATTTCAGTAAAGAGAATTGGACCGGGGTCCACAGTTCACTAGAGGTGTCTCTCCCATAAGATAAACAGCATGTTGGGTGAACAAATTACAGTTGGGCAATTGACAAATAAAGAGGGCATGACCATGCACATACATATTATGATGAGTATAGTGAGATTTAATTGGGCATTACGACAAAGTACATAGACCGCTATCCAGCATGCATCTATGCCTAAAAAGTCCACCTTCAGATTATCATCCGAACCCCCTCCAGTATTAAGTTGCTAACAACAGACAATTGCATTAAGTATTGCGCGTAAAGTAACTAGTGACTACATCCTTGAACATAGCACCAATGTTTTATCCCTAGTGGCAACAGCACATCCATAACCTTAGAGGTTCTTGTCACCCCTCCAGATTCACGGAGACATGAACCCACTATCGAGCATAAATACTCCCTCTTGGAGTTACTAGCATCAACTTGGCCAGAGCATCTACTAATAACGGAGAGCATGCAAGATCATAAACAACACATAGACATAGCTTTGATAATCAACATAACAAGTATTCTCTATTCATCGGATCCCAACAAACGCAACATATAGAATTACAGATAGATGATCTTGATCATGTTAGGCAGCTCACAAGATCCGACAATGATAGCACAATGGGGAGAAGACAACCATCTAGCTACTGCTATGGACCCATAGTCCAGGGGTAGACTACTCACACATCACACCGGAGGCGACCATGGCGGCGTAGAGTCCTCCGGGAGATGATTCCCCTCTCCGGCAGGGTGCCGGAGGCGATCTCCTGGATCCCCCGAGATGGGATCGGCGTTGGCGGCGTCTCTGGAAGGTTTTCCGTATCGTGGCTCTCGGTACTGGGGGTTTCGTCACGTAGGCTTTATGTAGGCGGAAGGGCAAGTCAGGAGGGGGCATGGGGGCCCCACACCACAGGCCGGCGCGGCCAAGGGGGGGGCCGCGCCGCCCTAGGGTTTGGGCACCCTGTGGCCCCACTTCGTTTCGTCTTCGGACTTCTGGAAGCTTCGTGGCAAAATAGGACCCTGGGCGTTGATTTCGTCCAATTCCGAGAATATTTCGTTACTAGGATTTCTGAAACCAAAAATAGCAGAAAACAGCAACTGGCACTTCGGCATCTTGTTAATAGGTTAGTTCTAGAAAATGCACGAATATGACATAAAGTGTGCATAAAACATGTAGATAACATCAATAATGTGGCATGGAACATAAGAAATTATCGATACGTTGGAGACGTATCAGATACCATTTCAATTTTACAAGTACCCCCACAATACCTGAATCTGGGTAAGGCTTAGCTGGAAACTTATGTATTTTAGTATGGGTTCCCTCTAAACAAGCGTCATAGGGGTTATGCCGAGGCTGCCTCCATACTGGTGAAGTGATGTGAAATGACGTGAAATGAGGTGAATGTCCGGCCCAAGCCCCGTGCAGTTCCCAGGCTGACCGCGTGTCTTCACTGGGAGGCCAAGCTCATGGGGAGAGGTGCCTATACTAGAGTATGTAAATGAAAGGTTAGGATTGGTAGTTCGCGTACTGCGTACGATAAATCAGGGCCAGTTACCCCTGACGAACTATTGCAATTGTTGTGGCACAAGTGTACACCCTCTGCAGAGTTTAAACCTATTCGAATAGCCGCGTCCGCGGTTATGGACAGTTGGAAAGGCCATAATGTTCCGTCATCAGAACTTTTCTAAAAATATGAATGGTGACTTGTGACTTTGAATTGAAAGGTGACTTTGACTTTGAATCACAACTGAGTTGTGGGAATGACACTAATGTTCCCATTTGAGTTAGTTGAGCAATGAAGGTTTTTGATTATTAAAGTGTTTACGAAATAAAACTGGCTTTATGCAAATGAAACTAGAGCTTAGAACCCCCTTACTATAGTTGATAGTATTTACCTTAGTATTTAGTTTGCGAGTACTTTAAAGTACTCATGGCTGTGTCCCTGGCTATTCAAATGGCCAGACTATGAAGACGAGTACCAGAATCCGGAAGAAGGACAGCAGGACGTCTACGACAACTAGGATCACTCCTGACGTCAACAGTTGCCTGTGGAATAGATGGACTACTACTCCACTACTTTCGTTTCCGCTATGTGTTATGTAATGAATAAATAGAACTTCTATTATTGTAATGAGACTGGATCATGTGATCCTTTATTTGTAAGACGATTATGGTATGTAATGAATAATGTGTTGTGATATCAATCTATTATGTCTCGCAAAAACAATATTCCTGGGATTGCGATGAATGGCATAATAGGCATCTGGACTTAAAAATCCGGGTGTTGACAAGTTGGTATCAGAGCCATTGTTGACCTTAGGAGACCCTAGTTAGAATGGACGTCTGAAAAATTTAGTTTCAAAACAAATGAAGTGACTATTTATGAAAAACTTATTCTCCCTCTTATCCTTGAGATCTTCTTCAAAATAAGAAAGTTATGCTCTATTTCTTCTTACCACTACATAAAATTTTGACACACTTCTCTAACTTACTCATCATAATTCTTCACAGATGGAGTACAAATGGGAGTTCTATCAGCTTGGTCACGGGGGAAACCTGATGTTCGAGAAAGACTTGAAGCAACTAGTGGTCTATCTAGGACGCCCGTACCCCGAGTTCTTCGGAACACCCCTCAACAATCACTCCGGAGGACCACCTCGGTGGGAAGTTTCTGCCGATCTACGAAGGAAGCCTGGAACCCCAATATGGGAAACCATCTGGTTTTCTGTAACGGGAAACACTTGGAAGGAAGGACTAGTCAGAGCTATGCAAGAAGCAATTTCTCATCTGTGTGGACAAAATAAGAACAAGATTAAGAACACTCGCTTCATCTACTACCCAAGACATGACCCCACCGGAAGACCGATGACCATGCCCCCGCACACGGAGATGAACCACTATGTAGCACACCTCGACTTCATGTTGTACAAGACCCGCAAGGAGTTGGACAACACCCTCGCTTTTCGCCAAGCACATTACCCGTGAAGATGAAGAATCCCCCCCTGAAGAGTAGTTTCATTTAAAGCACTTTCGTATGTGTGAGCTGTATCAGGATCCTCTTGTATCGTAGAGCGATGAATGGTTCTTCAAACCAACGGTGTGTTAGCTTTGTAATGTGTGATGCTTGGTATGAATGAAAAAGTGTTGTTGGTTTTTACCCCCGCAACACTACTCAAGTTTTCAATATTATGAACTTTTTAAACTTTAACAAAACAAACCATAGAAATTTCCCTCTTATCTTATCATCTACATCAATGTTTAGATGGCCCCACCAACCCGCAACGCCACCCAGGATGCCATGATGCAACTGCTGCAGACGACGATGGCAGACCGAGAAGTCGAGAGAGCTGAACGCCAAGCCAACATTACCGCACTGCAACAGATAGCTCAGAACAATCAAGGCCACGGAAACGACGATCACCCTGGATCGAAGCTGAAGAACTTTCAGCACACCAACCCTCCGATGTTCAACAAGACTGAAGAGCCCCTCGATGCTGATGACGGGCTCCAGACCATGGAGAACAACCTCGAAGTTGCGGGAGTAGAAGCCGCAGAAAAAGTACTCTTCGCCACCCACTACCTATCAGGACCTGCCAGAGCCTGGTGGACAAGTGCCCGTGCAATGAATGCGGGACAGATGATGACATGGGAAGACTTCAAGCTGAAATTCAGCAAATACCACGTGCCCCAAGGACTGATCAAGAAGATGAGAGACGAGTTCTGTGAACTCAAGCAAGGAAGGATGTCCGTGGTGGAATACCGCGACAGGTTTCTCACTCTGTCAAGGTACGCCCTGGATGAGACCGACACCAATGAGAAGAGAAAGGAAAGATTTCTGAACGGACTGCACGACGAGATGCAAATTGTGTTAGTGAACATTCCGTTCGCTGACTTGGAAGCCCTGGTAGACTCAGCCATACAGATGGAAGGAAAGCTGCATCAGGCCAATGAGAACCGCAAGCGCAGGATGATGAACCAGAATGGACCGCACCATACCCAGAAGTACCGCAACAACTCCTCTGGAGGATTCACCCCAAGATACAACAAGCCCCCTGCCCAGAATTATCGCCCCAACAACCACAACAACAACGGAGGACCCCCGAAGCCCGGAAGCAACAACAACAACAACAACCACAACAACAACCACCACCCCAACAACAGCAACAACAATGGAAACAACAACAACACCAATACTGCCCCAAGAACTGGAAGCAATGCTACCCCCATCATTTCCAAAGACAAGTCCACCGTCAACTGCTATGAATGTGGAGTTGTGGGTCACTTCTCCAATGAGTGCCCCAAAAATCTTGCGAGGATTGCCGCCAATACCGCTGCACCTGCTCAGCAACAGCGTCGCTTCGCAGGTAGAAGGAACCAGAACAACAACAACGGCCGTCTCTACCACATGACTGCCACTGAAGCTCAGGAAGCACCCCAGACCATGCCAAGTATGTCTTCCTGTTAATCAAAATGCTCAATCTCTCTTAGGAACCTAACTTTTCTTAAAATCTCGGGACGAGATTTGTTTAAGGGGGAAGGGTTTGTAACATCCCAAAAATTCAAAACAAAACAAATGAATTTCCCTAGTTCCAAATTTTGGAACCAACAAAAACTTTTATTACATAGAGTGGGATACATAGTGATCTTGCTTAATTCTTGTGCTATTGCTATGATTGCTTGTTATAAGTAGTTTGAAATAATATTAAACCCTAAACCTCACCCCTCTTTTCACCATCCTAATTAAAATAAAATAAAAGGAAAGTAAATAAGAAAAAGGTATATGTGCCTATGGCTATTTTTACAAAGCTTTTCTACCTTGCTTAGAGGTTTGGAAAACCTTCATACACCTTACCTAGTACTTATCAAATCAAATCCAAGTTGAAACAAAAGATAATAAAAAGAAACTAAAAATGCCATAGAGGCATATGAGAGCAAAATAGCAAATATGTGAATTTAAGAATATTGACCCTAATACATGTTGTGAATGGTTGGATCACTCCTATATACCATTTCAACACTCAACAACACCAATTGAGTCAAGCCAAGTCAAAGTAAAACACAAATGCAACATATGCATAGAGGCATATGTGACACATAGCCATAATACCCAATTCTTGCCCTATGACCTTAAACCTTGACCAAATGATGTGAAACCATCTATAAACCTAATCTAATACTAAATTGACCCTAACCCATGCCCAAGTAAAGCAAGATCAACAATTTACAAGAATAATGAAATTTGACACATCACCTCTTATGTGTTATGGCCATTTTTGCAAATCTTTAAGCAAGACCATTTGAATTATTTTCAATGGTCTTAAAATGTTTCTAAACTAATAAGAACCACATTAGAGTCAAGAAAAGTCAAATCAAATGGAGAGAAATCAAATGGTGAGATAATCCCAATTTCACTCACATACACATAAGACCAATTTTGCAAATCTTCACCAAAGGCCACCATTGCTTGATCTATTGTTTGTAAAACTCTTATATATGATAAACAAACACAATTGCATCAAAGAAACCAAAATCAAATCAAAGCAAATCTCAAAATCAACATACATGTGATAATGGTCATATTGCCATTTTATAAAATGTTCACTACTTTACCCCCCTGGCTTTGACTTTTCTCCAACCAAACTTGGTCAACCAAAGCCATGTCATCCAAGACCAGGTCAAGGTGAGTAACTTTAATGTTGACCACCATGGCTAGAGTTGACTAGGTTGACCAGTATGAATGTGACAAATAGTGTATGTGAAGCAAAGTGAAGATCAACCTCAAATTTGAAACTTTGCAAAACAACTCCAAATTGAACACAACCACCACCATTCCAACCCTTTAATTATATGTTTGAGCTCCACCAAAACGATTTCCAAAATTCCAACCTTTTCTTCATGCGGCCATTTACACAAACACTTGGCAGGCATACTTTACAATTTGACATACATGCTTATATCCAATGGATTTTAGCCTCCACCACTTTAACCTTGTGATCATCAACATTCTGGTACCTCCTCTGCATCATCCCAGCCCACTTGCTTCGTTTAAAGTGGAGACATGATCATACTTTGGCCATGGCAAGCACCATGCCGGCCACACATGCACTTGATCGACGTGAGCCCCTCCTCTACTCTACACCATGTCTACAAGCCTCCCTGGAGCACAAGGACGAAGCCCATGCCCTGCCCAAACTCTCCAAGCCACGGCATTGGCCAGCCCAAGCGTGCCCAGACACGCCAGAAACCTGCCAGGCACGCGGTGAGCGCGCCCTGGCATGGCACTGGGCGCCGCAGTACACCACCTCGACTGATCGCGCTCGTCCTTCCCTCGTCGTCTCTCCTCGCACGCGCGATCACCACAGCCTCTGCTCCCTCCTGGACACGCCCACTGGCTCGCGCGTGCACCGTCGCCCTCGCCATCATCAAAAATCTGTCGTGCCCGTACTGCGAGGACGCCACCGTCGCTAGCACGCCACAGACCCCCATTTGACGTGCCATCACTCGCGCTAGCTCTGCCTAGCCGTCGCCTACACGACGCGCATCATAGCCTGCCCCTTCGCTCTCTGGAACGACCTCGTCGTCGTCGACCTTCCGCCGCACCCACAGCACCCCTCCATCCGCTACAAATAGAGGAGATCCGAGCCTCGATTCTTCACACAAATTGCTCCCCTCTCATCCTTGCCCCTTCTCCCCCCACCAATTTTACACGACCTCGCCGGAGAAGCTCCAATCGCCAGCTCGTTCCCGCCGGAGCCCCGCAGATCATCTACGTCGCCTGGAGCCGCCCCGAGCCTCGCCGCTGTACCAGGGGCCTCTACACCCTCGACAACGTCGCCTCGCCCCTCTCCCTCGATCGCCGGCGGCCTAGGACGCTCCCCGACCCCCTACCTCGCCGGCGCAGCAAGCCTCCTCCCCCGACGTTGACGACGATCCCCCATCGTCCGATCCAGCTCTAATCGCACGGTCGATATTGCCAGGTACCGCTTCGGTAGTTATAAGTCGCTGACGCGTGGGACCGCTTGTCAGCTGGCCCGCGGCTGTGAAACGTTACTGGGCTGGGCCAGTTTCGCAATTTAAACCATTCTGGCCCATTTCCTTTCCCGCCTAAGCCCGTGAATTCAATTTGGAATTGATTCGTTTCAGCAAATTTTCAATACTGATCTGTGCCATATTTTGAATAGTTTCAAATCAACAAATCCAAATCTAGAAAATCAAAATGTTCCAGAAAGATTATGAAATTATCTAGCTAACCTCACTGGATTCAACCTCATATGTTTTGTAGATTTTGAACAGCAAAAATAACAAAACAGAGACTTTTCGGTATTTAAATAAATCTTAAAAATCAACCATTTGGAATTTTGAAGTGAATCCAATTGCAATAATTCACATTTAACAAACTCTAATTTACTCTGTAAAAATATGATATAGGTTCTGTACAAGATCATGGGCTAGAATCAAAATATTGGCTATGTAGTCAATACTAGTCCATTTAAACTATATCCAAATTTTAGAATTTAAATCTATGAGGTGTAGCACCTCATTTAAATCATTTCTCAAGTGATATGAAGTAATGTGTTGACCTTTATTTACTTAGGCTCATACTTGCTCACTTGTAGAATTTAAATGAACATAGTATTTAAATTACACTAGTTACTTAAATCACATGAGATGATGAATCTCATTTAAATCACTTTTCTCAAATAATAAGTGTGAAGTGTTGACCTTGGTCAACATGTGATCACCCCTGATTATTTGAGAAGATTAAATCTTAAGAAGATTCAATGAGAGGAAATTATTTCTCCAAACCAAAGAGAAACCCTAATTTCAAATTTTCAATGAGAGGAAATTATTTTCCTATTATTAAATAAGGAAACCCTAGCTTAATTTGTGAATAAATGTTAAGTAGTGATGCTAGATCAATTGTGTGAGCCATTAAGGCTAATTAAGAATACTTAAGTGTTGTTTGGTGATTGTATCCTCGTATTCGTTTATAGACGCTAGTACCGGAGACTATCAAGAGGAAGAGGTTTTCTACCAAGAGGAAGAGCAAGAGAACTTTGATCACATCACCAACCAAGGCAAGATATTACCAATGCAAGCTAGACTAATGCAAACTATTTTGGTTGCAAGTTTATATTCTTGCAAAGTGCAAAGCTCTACAAGAGCAAGGCACCATTACATTTTACTTTATGAACCTATCCCAAGTTTTTACTTTACAAGCTTTACTTGATTTTATTTATCAAAGTTACTTTTTGATTTATTATTCACTTGGTTGAATTATAGAGTAGTACAAGAGAATCACACTTAGCCTAGCAAGCTCCAAGATACTTAGCACCCCTCATAACTAGTGGCTAGTGCTCAATATTAAAAGTGGCTACTCTAGTTGGGAACTTGTGAATTGAAATGACTTTGAAAACCTTGGAATGATGAGTCATTCTATTGAAATATTTTGAAGGTGAATATGACTTGTGAATGACTTGGTGAATTTTACAAAAACACTGATGGTTGGGTTCGGATGCGATACCATTTCAATTTTACAAGTACCCCCACAATACCTGAATCTGGGTAAGGCTTAGCTGGAAACTTATGTATTTTAGTATGGGTTCCCTCTAAACAAGCGTCATAGGGGTTATGCCGAGGCTGCCTCCGTACTGGTGAAGTGATGTGAAATGACGTGAAATGAGGTGAATGTCCGGCCCAAGCCCCGTGCAGTTCCCAGGCTGACCGCGTGTCTTCACTGGGAGGCCAAGCTCATGGGGAGAGGTGCCTATACTAGAGTATGTAAATGAAAGGTTAGGATTGGTAGTTCGCGTACTGCGTACGATAAATCAGGGCCAGTTACCCCTGACGAACTATTGCAATTGTTGTGGCACAAGTGTACACCCTCTGCATAGTTTAAACCTATTCGAATAGCCACGTCCGCGGTTATGGACAGTTGGAAAGGCCATACTGTTCCGTCATCAGAACTTTTCTAAAAATATGAATGGTGACTTGTGACTTTGAATTGAAAGGTGACTTTGACTTTGAATCACAACTGAGTTGTGGGAATGACACTAATGTTCCCATTTGAGTTAGTTGAGCAATGAAGGTTTTTGATTATTAAAGTGTTTACGAAATAAAACTGGCTTTATGCAAATGAAACTAGAGCTTAGAACCCCCTTACTATAGTTGATAGTATTTACCTTAGTATTTAGTTTGCGAGTACTTTAAAGTACTCATGGTTGTGTCCCTGGCTATTCAGATGGCCAGACTATGAAGACGAGTACCAGAACCCGGAAGAAGGACAGCAGGACGTCTACGACAACTAGGATCACTCCTGACATCAACAGTTGCCTGTGGAATAGATGGACTACTACTCCGCTACTTTCGTTTCCGCTATGTGTTATGTAATGAATAAATAGAACTTCTATTATTGTAATGAGACTGGATCATGTGATCCTTTATTTGTAAGACGATTATGGTATGTAATGAATGATGTGTTGTGATATCAATCTATTATGTCTCGCAAAAACAATATTCCTGGGATTGCGATGAATGGCATAATAGGCATCTGGACTTAAAAATCCGGGTGTTGACATTGTTGGTGTAGTTTGGGCGGTAATTCTGAGCAGGGGGCTTGTTGTATTTTGGAGTAAATCCTCCAGATGAGTTGTTGCGGTACTTATGGGTATTGCTGGACCCATGCTGGTTCATCATTTGGCGTTTGCGATTCTCGTTGGCTTGGTGAAGCTTCCCTTTCATCCGGATGGCGGAGTCCACCATGGCTTCTAGGTCAGCAAAGGGAATGTTGACCAGTACGGTCTGCATCTCGTCGTGTAATCCGTTCAGAAATCTTTCCTTCCGCTTCTCATTGGTGTCGGTTTCATCCGGGGCGTACCTTGACAGAGTAAGGAATCTGTCGCGGTATTCGACCACGGACATTCTGCCTTGCTTGAGTTCGCGGAACTCGTCTCTCATCATCTTGATCAGTCCTTGGGGCACATAATACTTGCTAAACTTCAGCTTGAAGTCTTCCCAGGTCATCATCTGTCCCGCATTCCTTGCGCGGGTGCTGGTCCACCAGGCTCGTGCAGGTCCTGACAGGTAGTGGGTGGCGAATAGTACTTTCTCTGTGGCTTCAACTCCTGCCACCTCCAGGTTATTCTCCATTGTCTGGAGCCAGTCATCGGCATCGAGGGGCTCTTCGGTCTTGTTGAAGATAGGTGGGTTGGTGTTCTGAAAGTTCTTCAGTTTTGACCCAGGGTGGTCGTGGTTTCCATGGTCGTTGTTGTTCTGAGCGAGCTGTTGCAGTGCAACAATGTTGGTGATAAGGGATTAACTTATCAATGCCTACGGGTTGTAGAATAGGGTTTAGTTAGAAGTAGAGGGCAAGTAGATCTCGAAGGTTTCAGCCAAAAAGTACTCGACGATATGAAAACTAGGGTTTGTGAGACAATGATTTGATGCTTTCTTTGTCCCTCGACTCCCCCTTATATAGGAGGTGGATCCGAGGGATTCGTAATGTACAAGTTACAGAGTCCGGGAGGGTTTCCAACTCATCCCACAAGATTACAAATATCATCTTCTAATACAACTCTAACTTTCCTTAATAACAATTTGGGCTTCCAATTCTTCTTATTCTTCGAGTTGTGGGCCTTCAGTAAACCCCGGGTACTATCTTCGGCAGGCCCATTGGGGATGCCTATGTCAGTAGCCCCCGAGATTTTGCTTGAATCGTAGAGTCAGGGAAAATCTCCACTGTTATATTTACTCGATAGCTTTGAACTTCTCCATATTTCATTGCATATGAATTTCTATATTGTACAGGGATAATGGTAGTTGGGGCTAGTTCATCTGACAGATCAGGTACTAGTTAACTGCTCTAGTGGCAATCCGCAAAAACCTACTTCAAGATCACGTCCCTGGACATGATCTCGGGATACTGGTGTAAACTTCGACAGGTGCCGCTTAAGGTCTTACCATTCTGTCGAGTCCCAGTCATATTTATCGGGTACCTAACGCGTCCGTTAGGATTTTTCTTCATATCTGTTGATACGGATAAAAGTAGCAAACCGACATTAGAGACGGCGCCACGCCACATAGAACGGATCTGGGATCTTACCTTCGCAAAGTTTTGCGGCATTCAGAACTTGTTCGCAACTTTGGCGTTCTGAGAATATATTGTCGAGTGCTTATTCGGCTGTTGGAATAGCACATTTTATTGAGTCAACGGATGACTTATATTGCTCTCCCGATGGGAGTATATGTAGAGTTACTTATAACTCAACATATACTTTCTTGTTCTTCTATCTTTCTTTTTTATAATTTCATCGGGTACGCGAACAGCGTTCCCGATGGGAGTAGCCCCCGAGGCTACAGCCAAGGACTTGTGCTTGGGTGTAGGCTCCACGCCTTATGTCGCTATATTTTCTTTCTCGAAAAATTTCTCGGGTGCGCGAATAGCGCTCCTGATGGGAGTAGCCCCCGAGGCTATGAGCAAATATTTGTATTTGATCATAGGCTCACGCCGTTTCTATTTTGTCTTTTCTCGAATTTTTTCATTTTTCCAAAGTAGCCCCCGAGCATTTGATCAAAAACTTGTATTTGATCAAAGGCTCTCGAAATAATTAACATTCTTCTACTATCGTCCTTATCACGAAGTTGCATAGTCGAGTTTTTCCTTTATTCAGATGACATCATTGCTGATGATAGCCACGACAGATTTTCTCTCTCTCTCTATCTTGCGGGCCCAGAAACTTCATCAGTCGGACACGTCGTGCAAGTGGGGGACACACGTTCTCCGCCTTTCCCGGCACACGCACTGTAACGCTTGTATGTCGAAATTACTTTTTTACCCCTGATCCACGTGTACACCATCTGCCTCACACTTTTTCCATCCAACGGTGCGCCGATTCGCCGCACCTATATTTAAGGTCTTCATCTTCTTCCTTCTGCACTTTCACTCGCGCCGCTCCTCTGCTCTCCTCTGCGAAAATCTCCTCTTGCACCCATAGCTCCTTGAGCTCAACCACTCTCACGCTGTACTCCTGCGCCATTGTTGATGCCACCGCGCAGATTGACCAGGCACAACACTCCTGAATCGAAGATGACTTCCGCAGATCTGGGGAGCGCTAAGTGGGAGAGATCCAAAATCTCTGCCCAAGACATTAACCTGCTGAAGAAACTGGGGATCAGCAAGAAACCAGACGCGCTACGCTTCCCCAGCGAAGAGAGCTACCCAACCCCTCCAATGGAGTATCGGGTTAGTTTTGTTGATCATCTCATCCGTGGCCTCTCTGCCCCCATTCACAATTTTCTTCGGGGGTTGCTTTACGTTTACGGATTGCAACTTCATCATCTCACTTCCAACTCTATCCTCCATATTTCCATCTTCATCACTCTTTGCGAATCCTTCCTCGGCGTCCAGCCTAACTGGGCGTTATGGAAACACATCTTTTTGTGTCGCCGTAATGGCTCTGCCAATGTCGCTGATACGTCTCCGACGTATCGATAATTTCTTATGTTCCATGCCACATTATTGATGATACCTACATGTTTTATGCATACTTTATGTCATATTTATGCATTTTCCGGCACTAACCTATTAACGAGATGCCGAAGAGCCGATTCTTTGTTTTCTGCTGTTTTTGGTTTCAGAAATCCTAGTAAGGAAATATTCTCGGAATTGGACGAAATCAACGCCCAGGGGCCTATTTTCACACGAAGCTTCCAGAAGACCGAAGAGGATACGAAGTGGGGCCACGAGGTGGCCAGACAGCAGGGCAGCGCGGCCCAAGCCCTGGCCGCGCCGGCCTAGCGTGTGGGGCCCTCGTGTGGCCCCCTGACCTATCTCCTCCGCCTACTTAAAGCCTTCGTCGCTAAACCTGTAGGGATTCGTTGCATAGAAAACAAAACGCGAACACGCAATCCAAGCCAAGATGCAATCTAGAAGACGGTAGCAACGAGGGGATTATCGAGACTCACCCTTGAAGAGATTCCAAAGCCTACAAGATGAGGCTCTTGTTGCTGCGGTAGACGTTCACTTGCCGCTTGCAAAAGCGCGTAGAAGATCTTGATCACGGCGCCACGAACGGGCAGCACCTCCGTACTCGGTCACACGTTCGGTTGTTGATGAAGACGACGTCCACCTCCCCGTTCCAGCGGGCAGCGGAAGTAGTAGCTCCTCTTGAATCCGACAGCACGACGGCGTGGTGTCGGTGGTGGTGGAGAATCCCAGCGGAGCTTCGCTAAGCGTGCGGGGAAGAAGGAGTAGTGGGGTGGCTAGGGTTTGGGGAGAGGGGGGCGCCGGACATCTAGGTGGTGCGGCCACCTTGTGTTGTTGGGGTGGCCGGCCCCCTCCCCTTGGCCCTCATTATATAGGTGGAACACCCAAGAGTTGGTCTACAAGTCTTCGAATAAGACCCCAAAACCAAAACCTTCCATATCACATGAAACCTACCCAAGCTAGGACTCCCACTAGAGGTGGGATTCCCACCCTTCCTTGGGAGGGGGTGGCCGGCCCCCTTAGGGGAGTCCACTTGGGACTCCTCCCCCTTTAGGGTTGGCCGGCCATGGTGGTGGAGTCCCTTTGGGACTCCGCCTTCCAAAGTGGTTTCTTCCGGACTTTTCTAGAACCTTCTAGAACCTTCCATAGAACCTTCCGGATCATTTTAAATCTTATAAAATGACTTCATATATATGAATCTTATTCTCCGGACCATTCTGGAACTCCTCGTGATGTCCGGGATCTCATCTGGGACTCCGAACAAATATTCGAACTCCATTCCATATTCTAGTTCTACCATTTCAACATCCAACTTTAAGTGTGTCACCCTACGGTTCGCGAACTATGCGGACATGGTTGAGTACTCACTCCGACCAATAACCAATAGCGGGATCTGGAGATCCATAATGGCTCCCACATATTCAGCGATGACTTTAGTGATCGAATGAACCATTCACATACGATACCAATTCCCTTTGTCACGCGATATTTTACTTGTCCGAGGTTTGATCATCGGTATCACTCTATACCTTGTTCAACCTCGTCTCCTGACAAGTACTCTTTACTCGTACCGTGGTATGTGGTCTCTTATGAACTCATTCATATGCTTGCAAGACATTAGACGACATTCCACCGAGAGGGCCCAGAGTATATCTATCTGTCATCGGGATGGACAAATCCCACTGTTGATCCATATGCCTCAACTCATACTTTCCGGATACTTAATCACACCTTTATAACCACCCATTTACGCAGTGGCGTTTGATGTAATCAAAGTACCTTTCCGGTATAAGTGATTTACATGATCTCATGGTCATAAGGACTAGGTAACTATGTATTGAAAGCTTATAGCAAATAACTTAATGACGTGATCTTATGCTACGCTTAATTGGGTGTGTCCATTACATCATTCATACAACGATATAACCTTGTTATTAATAACATCCAATGTTCATGATTATGAAACTAATCATCCATTAATCAACAAGCTAGTTAAGAGGCATACTAGGTACTCTTTGTTGTTTACATATCACACATGTATCAATGTTTCGGTTAATACAATTATAGCATGGTATATAAACATTTATCATAAACATCAAGATATATAATAACCACTTTATTATTGCCTCTAGGGCATATCTCCTTCAGTCTCCCACTTGCACTAGAGTCAATTTTCTAGTTTACAGTTGTAAAGATATAACACCTTGGCCTTCCGGTGCTTTATCATGTATTGCTCACGGGAGAGGTTTTAGTCAACGGATCTGACACGCTCAGAAACGTATGTATTTTGTAATTCATTTGCGTCTCAACGCATCACTCATTTCCAAATGAGTCGGCATTAAATATGTTTGGTCTTTTGGTGGAACCTTAATTCCGCGGTCTGAAATATGTCACTAATATTGTCACACACAATATAGCTTCAAAGTTCTGACTCTGTCGGAACTACATCAAGTTCTCAAAGAACCTCTTGACTTTAACATCCGTTGTCATTGTCAAAACAATGACATACTCTACCTTATTTTGCAGAATCCGTCACAATATTTAGAAATCTTCTAAATCTAGCATAGACAACTTCTAGCTCATTGTGCTACCTTTTAAACAACACTTAGTCTAATTTGAGATTGAAATTTTATTTTCATATGTGACAAAACAAATATCGGTGCAACACTTTACAACGATTTGTTTGTCATTTCTCCATACAAAACTATATATATATATATCCTTGGTTCTTCTTAAGTACTCAAGAATATTCTTACTGTTTTTCAATGATCATCACATGAATCATTCTGGTACATGCTCATAACATTTTTAAGAGCACATGACATCTGATTGTATACATATTATTTGTGATCTATAATCACTCATGTGTTTTTACTCATTGAGTGTCAGATACACTCAAGTCTTGTTAAAACTTCACATGACAAGAACATTTTCTTAATATTTCTATATTGAACTACTTCAATATCCATTCTATGTACTTTGACTTAAACTTATTATGTGTTTAAATCTATCTTCATAGATCTTGTCACTAAATTTGTTTCAGTCCATATCCTTTCATTGAAGTTAATTTCTCAATGAAACCTTTTAATCAAGTATATAATTACATCATTTATAACCAACTATATGTCATCTACATAAAGTATTATAAATATGTCTCAGCGCTCCCACTTAATTTCTTGCAAATGCAAGTCTCTTCATCGTCTCTGATGAAATCAAAAACTCTTTGACTATTTCATTTGGTTAAGATTCCAACTCCATGATACTTACTTCATCCAATTGAAGTTTGTATACCTATCTAGTATTCCACAGACCAGCAAAACTCTTGATTGTATCTTGTATACACCTTTAATACACACTTCTGATAAGTAATGTATTTTGCCATCCTACTATCATATCTCATAAAAGAAATATGTAGTGATTACTAGAATAATCCACATAGACTATAAGCATTGCTACAGAAGATCTAATCTTATTGTATTCAACTCTTTGAACTTTGTCGCAAACAACTTTTCGACAAGTCAAGCTTCATCTATTTTATAGATCCATTTACTTTCAATAAGTATTCATCTATTTTGGATTTCATGGCGTATCGCCATTTTAAACGGAGTCAGGGCCCATCATAACTTCTTTGTTTGTAGTTGGTTTATCATTGTTCAAAATCAATCCTTTGTCCACAAATCATTTATTTGATCACAAAGTAAACCGTACCTACAAGGTTCAATATGTACTTCGATCTCCATGGCTAAAACACTTTGTAGTCATGGGAGCCATGATCGTTGTGGCCGCTTCCGGAACCAATTTCCGATGTTGCGCTACTCTGATGATTATGCTCAGGTTCATAAACCTTATCAAGTTCTATTGTCCTCCCACTCAAATACTTCGCTAGAAAACAATTTCTTGGAAATAAGAAACATTGACAAACACTTTTGTCTTTGTCTCGTGGGAAGAATTCCCAATCAAATTTCTGGGATAACCAACAAAGACATTTATCCGATTTTGGTTGCAAACTTATTTACTTATGTTATGGATACCAAAATTTAAGAAAAGATTATCAGGGTTCATACCCATGCCATAACTCGTATGGTGTCATTTCAACGGATCATGATGATGCTCTATTCAGTGTAAAAGCGGTAGTCACTAAAGCATAATCCACAAAAATATAATGGCGTCATAATATTTTATCTCATCATTAATCCAACAAGGTTTGGATACATCTCTCGGATACTATATCATCATTATGATACTCCAAGAAATGTGAGTTGTAGAACAATTTCATGACTCTCTTAGATGTTCGCTAAAACTCGTAATTCAAATATTTCCACCATGATCCAATCATAGATATTTGACTTTTCTATTACGATGATTTCATGCTGAAATTTATTTGAATCTATTCAAATGTTTCAAACTTCTTCCTTATCGAATATATCCACATATATATACTCAATTCATTGTTGGAAGTTTTCATGAAGTAGAAGAATCTCCCGCACACAACTATGCCCAGTGAGCCACATACATCATTATGTATGTTTTCACTAAGTTAGTTGCCCATTCAACTCTTGGCCTATGAACGGTATTTTAGTCATTCTCTTTAGAAAAGATTTGCAAGCGCCAAACGATTCAAAAATCAAATGACTCCAAAAATCCATTTGCATGGAGTTCCTTCATGCGTTCCTTTCTAACATGACCTAAATGGCGGTTCCACAAATAAGTGGAATTAAAATCATTTGCCTTATGGCATTTTAGCGTCAGTGTTATGTATGTGTGTTTCACCATTAAGATTTATAATAACTTATCCATCATACATGGAGTAATGTCATAATTTGAATAACTCATTGTTTTCATTTGACCAGAGAAAAATAACAATTATTAAGTTCTTTATTATAAATTCTAAGGGCTAGATAGAACGCCAACGACGAACATAATAACACTTTATTTTGTTCCAGACGTGTATTCCTATCATATTCCTTGCCAGTCACTTAGGCCATTGTATTCTTGTATTGCGTTGTTTTGTATGACACTTCATACCAACCAATATAGTACTAATACCCAAGAATTTCATAGTGTGACTTAACTAGGAATACAACCATAACATGTATATCATTTATATACACCTGAGCTAGACTTTCTAGTATTTTGTTTTCTTTCTGCCAAAATATCTTTTGCAGTTTCTCTTTTAGCTTTCCTCATTATTCAGAAAAACACTTTAACATTATTAACTTCTAGGTTTGTTGGTCAAATACCAATAACCTTGAGGTTCTTACTTTTAAGTTGATCATCATATGACAAGTGTTTTAGATTTCACTATTAGTAACTTTGTAATATGATGAACAATTTCACTCATAATTTTATCCATCATATCATGACGACTTTCCGAGACCATGTCTGTACATGCTAGGCTCGTAAAGTTTTAACCTTGGTATTCGCATGTGCAAATCTGGCTTGCACCCGTTGTATGCACACGTAGAATCTATCACACCCGATCATCATGTGATGCTTCGAAACGACGAGTCTTAGCAACGGTGCATACTAAGGACGATAACTTCATGGATATGCGAATATTATTAGTGCCCCAATAGTTGGAGGATTGTGACGCCTGGCGTCTTCAACCTTCACACATTCCCATAAAACTTATGATTTTATGTAGTCTCACCAAATTATATTCTATCATCTTGTATAAGGTCTTAGATATCACATATATCTCATACCTTGATTATTTCTGAAAACTAATTTTTCAGCTCCTTACTTTTCAAACAAATTTGAACGGAGACAAGATAACTTTAGGTACTAATTGAAAACATAGCTCTTTGAATCAACAATGTGAGGTTTACTAAAAGTTTGCAATAGGACTTAATTAATTCTTGATTCTTTAACAATACGGTACCAATCCGTAAAGTTTCTTGTCAGATTTTAACAGTATTTCTATCTCAATTACAAGACTAGCGCATGGTAGAATACGGATGTCAATACTACAAAATTAATTCAAAATACTACTCAGACTAAGTTTATGATAATTAGTTCATGTTTTAATCTAATTACTAATGAACTCCCACTTAATACAACATCCCTCATAGTTGTTAAGTGGTACACGATCCAAATCCACTACACCAAAACCGATCATCACGTGAGATGATGTAGCTTCAATGGTGAACATCAACATGTTGATCATATCATCCATATGACTCGTGTTCAACCTTTTGGTTTCTGTTGTCCCGAGGCCATGTCTGTACATGCTAGGCTCGTCAAGCAAACCCAAGTATTCCGCGTGTGCAACATGGCTTACACCCGTTGTATATGAACGTTGAATCTATCACATCCGATCATCACGAGATGCTTTGAAACGACGAACTTTGGCAACGGTGCATACGAGGGAAGAACACTTTATTATCTTGATATTAATGTGAGGGATCATCTTATAATGCTACCGCCGCGTTCTAAGCAAAATAAGATGCATAAAGGATTAACATCACATGCAATTCATATGTGATATGATATGGCCCTTTTGTCTTTGCGCCTTCGATCTTCATCTCCAAAGCACGGACATGATCTCCATCATCAACGGGCATGATCTCCATCATCGTCGGCGTAGCGTCAAGGTTCATTGCGCCGTCTTCATGGTTGTTCACCTCATGTAACAACTATTACAACTACTTTGAAATACTACTCAACATGAAATTTAAAGGCAACCATAAGGCTCCTGCCGGTTGCCACAATACAATAATGATCATCTCATACATATTCATCATCACATTATGGCCATATCACATCACCAAACCCTGCAAAAACAAGTTAGACGTCTCTAATTTGGTTTGCATATTTTACGTGGTTTAGGGTTTTGGAGAGAGATCTAATCTACCTACGAACATGAACCACAACGTTGATACTAATGTTGTCAATAGAAGAGTAAATTGAATCTTCACTATAGTAGGAGAGACAGACACCCGCAAAGCCTCTTATGCAATACAAGTTGCATGTCGAACGAGGAACAAGTCTCATGAACGCGGTCATGTAAAGTTAGTCCGAGCCGCTTCATCCCACTATGCCACAAAGATGCAAAGTACTCAAACTAAAGATAACAAGAGCATCAACGCCCACAAAACCATTGTGTTCTACTCGTGCAACCATCTATGCATAGACACGGCTCTGATACCACTGTAGGGATTCGTTGCATAGAAAACAAAAATTTTCCTACCGCGAACACGCAATCCAAGCCAAGATGCAATCTAGAAGACGGTAGCAACGAGGGGATTATCGAGACTCACCCTTGAAGAAATTCCAAAGCCTACAAGATGAGGCTCTTGTTGCTGCGGTAGACGTTCACTTGCCGCTTGCAAAAGCGCGTAGAAGATCTTGATCACGGAGCCACGAACGGGCAGCACCTCCGTACTCGGTCACACGTTCGGTTGTTGATGAAGACGACGTCCACCTCCCCGTTCCAGCGGGCAGCGGAAGTAGTAGCTCCTCTTGAATCCGACAGCACGACGGCGTGGTGTCGGTGGTGGTGGAGAATCCCGGCGGAGCTTCGCTAAGCCTGCGGGGAAGAAGGAGTAGTGGGGTGGCTAGGGTTTGGGGAGAGGGGGGCGCCGGCCATCTAGGTGGTGCGGCCACCTTGTGTTGTTGGGGTGGCCGGCCCCCTCCCCTTGGCCCTCATTATATAGGTGGAACACCCAAGAGTTGGTCTACAAGTCTTCGAATAAGACCCCAAAACCAAAACCTTCCATATCACATGAAACCTACCCAAGCTAGGACTCCCACTAGAGGTGGGATTCCCACCCTTCCTTGGGAGGGGGTGGCCGCCCCCCTTAGGGGAGTCCACTTGGGACTCCTCCCCCTTTAGGGTTGGCCGGCCATGGTGGTGGAGTCCCTTTGGGACTCCGCCTTCCAAAGTGGTTTCTTCCGGACTTTTCTAGAACCTTCTAGAACCTTCCATAGAACCTTCCGGATCATTTTAAATCTTATAAAATGACTTCCTATATATGAATCTTATTCTCCGGACCATTCCGGAACTCCTCGTGATGTCCGGGATCTCATCCGGGACTACGAACAAATATTCGAACTCCATTCCATATTCAAGTTCTACCATTTCAACATCCAACTTTAAGTGTGTCACCCTACGGTTCACGAACTATGCGGACATGGTTGAGTACTCACTCCGACCAATAACCAATAGCGGGATCTGGAGATCCATAATGGCTCCCACATATTCAACGATGACTTTAGTGATCGAATGAACCATTCACATACGATACCAATTCCCTTTGTCACGCGATATTTTACTTGTCCGAGGTTTGATCATCGGTATCACTCTATACCTTGTTCAACCTCGTCTCCTGACAAGTACTCTTTACTCGTACCGTGGTATGTGGTCTCTTATGAACTCATTCATATGCTTGTCGGGGGGAAGACCCCGGGTAGGGCAATGGACGCGGAGCAGCCGGCTGGCCACTGGCCGGCTCGTGGCAAAGGCTGGCTGAGGAGCAGCCGGCTGGCGCCGTGGCCGGCTGGTCCGGAAGCCGGCTGGCTCTAGGTCCTAGTCGGCCTGGCTGCGGCCGCCAATGCTGTGGCTGGGCCGGCTTCTACAAGCCATATCCGACTGGGGGTTTGTACCTCAGACCGACTCGAGGCTGGCGAGTCTTGCACTAGAAGGAACCGGGTTGGTGATCCGGGTTCCCAAAGTCCACGCTGACTTCACCTTCCGTAAAGCGCGGGGCACTGTGGAGCAATAGTGCCACGCGCCGGACAGGCCATCATGGTCTACGTTGATCCGTACTGGCAACAGTGGCTGATGGCGACAGGGACACCTCCTCTCCATACCGCTGACCTTGGCAGCCGGATGGGACAGGCCATGAGGCCTCAACGGCTCCTGACGTCACTGCCTCGGGAAGGAGCGGAAGCCGGAGCCGGCCAAGCCGGCCAGTAAACTATAGGGTCTTATATGTAAAGTGCCGGTGCCTATATAAGCCGCACTACCCGCTCTCGTGCAGGGGATCGATCGATCAATCATTCTCACCTCACTTCCACCCCTAGCGCTGCCCTGTGAGAGAGACTCTTGTCTTCCTTAGCCTCCCAGGAGCAGCCGGACACAGCTCAAGGAGCAACCTTGTATTGTGTGACCATCATATACACTCTAGCAGGAGTAGAGGTGTTACCTCCATTGGAGGGCCTCGAACCTGGGTACGTCGCCGTGTCGCTCGTCCCCATACCCGCATCCGGATACCGCCGTGAGATCCCTTAGGAACCACCTTCGTTAGCCACCCTATGGCATATGCCGTGACGATACCACGACATTTGGCGCCCACCGTGGGGCCTTCAGCATCCTCGGCCGGTGTCTTCATCCGGAAGGGCCTCACCATCACCACCGGCGAGCGAGTCGCTTCAGGCTTGATCTGGAGATTCGGCTCCCTCGACTGCGTCAGCGACAACGCTGGCTGCTTCGCCGACCGGCCCTTCCCAGCCGGCGGCAGCGTCATCTCCTTCGGCGGCCACGACGTCTACGTCGCCACCGTCGCACCGCCGCGCTACCCGCGGCAGGTGCTGCGCTGCGCAAGCCCTCCTCCGCGAGCCGGCAGCAGCGCTCCCGCCAGCCCCGCCGTTGTGCAAGTCATGATGGCTGGCGAGGAGCTCCCCACCAAGAACCCGCGCACCTGCGGCCCCAACCTGGAGCGCAACGTCGACCCCAACGCCTCCGGCTCGGGCCCAAAGGCGCCTCCACCTCCATCCCGGCTGGACGAAGTCCGGACGAAGCTGAGCTCCCCGCTCACCGCAGGCGGCGACGCCGCCACCGTCGAGGCGGACCTGGAAGCACATCGCCAGCTCCTCCTCCAGCAGGCCGAAGAGCTGGCTGCAGCCAAGCGCCAGCTGGCCATCACCTAGCGTGAGCTCGAGCACGCCCATGGCTTCACGCCAGGCGGCAACAACCCCAGCCGAGCCGGCGTGATCCGCAAGCGCGGAGGCACCTTAGGCGCCGAGATCGAGCACGACGGCGCGGAAACGCCGACTCCGTCCACGGAGCTGCCCGTCTACAACACCCCCGACAAGAACATCCTCGCAGCCGAAGCGGCTTCGAAGGAGCTAGCCCTCCTCCAAGGAGAAGAGCTGCGCCGCCAAACGCAGCGCGTAGCTGACCTGTGCCGGGCTGCAGCTGAGCAGACCAAGGACCCCAGGTATGGTGCTTCGAAAGCTCCTCCCGTCCGCGCTGCTGCAGGCAACAGCAAGGACTCCCACAGAGACACGGCCGAGTCCGCCTCGCCCGCACCAAGCCGGCACAGAGACTCCCGCGACACCCGCGCAGGTTCAAGCCGGACAAGCCGGCTGGACGGCGGCCACAGCGGCCGCAGCCGCCCGCCACCAAACCGGAACGAGGAGCATGACTCCAAGCTGGCGGCGCCAAGGCACCAACACAGGCCGGCTCCAGAGCGAACCGGCACCCGCCAGCCGGCACGTTCCCGGCTGGGCCCCCGCATCGAGCCCGTCGACGCCAGAGACCGCCTCGACCGGCTGGTCGAATCCCGCATTGCGGAAGAGGAGGCGCCGGCTTGCCCCAAGTGCTTTGGGCCCCGCATCGCCAACGAGCCCATGCTCGACGGCTTCCAGCTCCCCCGCGACACGCCCAAGTACGACGGCACCGCCAAGCCGGAGGACTGGCTGCAGGACTACTCTACCGCAGTCGGCATCTCCAGAGGCAACAAGCGCTGGGCGGTGCGCTACTCCCTCCTGATGCTGGTCGGCTCCGCCCGCACCTGGCTCAACAACTTGCCAGCCGGCAGCATCAACGGCTGGCTTGATTTCGAGGAGGCCTTCATCAGCAACTTCACCGGCACCTATCGCCGGCCGGGTCGCCCCCAACAGCTCGAGATGTGCAAGCAGGGCCCGGACGAGACGGATCGCGCGTACCTAACGCGCTGGTGCAAGATGCGCAACTCCTGCGAGGGTGTGCACGAGATCCAGGCCATCAGCTTCTTCATGGGCGGCTGCCGGCCCAACACCATGCTGTGGCACAAGCTGCGCTGCAGCGAGCCCAAGTCCATGGCCGCCCTCATGGCCATTGCTGACAAGTACGCGCTGGCTGAAGAAGCCGGCAAGGCGACGGCTGACCCAGCGCCGGCTCCCTCCAGGCGGGACCACCACAAGTCGGCTGAGCACAAGCCGGCAGACGACGCCTCTCATGGCAGCCGGCGGGACAACTACCGCGGCAAGCGTCACATCGACCAGCCGGACCGCCGGTACGGCTCCGCCCACGTAGCCGCCGTGGCAGACAACGCGGCAGGCGGCAGCCGCCGCCAGAAGCAAGACCGGCAGTGGAAGCCGAAGTACACCTTCGAGCAGATGCTCGACTCGCCGTGCAAGTACCACAGCGGCAAGAACCCCTCCAACCACACCACCCGCGACTGCCACTTCATGAAGCGGCTGACAAGCGGTGAACCTCTCCCGCCTCCACCCCCGCCCCCTCCAGCCGGCGGGCCGGGTGGCGCAGCCGGCGCGGAGAATGCCAACCTCGAGCACCACGAGGCTAACCAAGTGCACCATGGCCGATATCTGGCCGAAGATGCTACCTACATCATCTTCACCTCCGAGCCCGAGGACAAGACGAGCCAGCAGAGTCGTTCCCTCGAAGTCAACGCGGTCATACCGCCGGTCCCCCAGTACCTAAACTGGTCAGAGCAGGCCATCACCTTTGATCGCCGCGACACACCGGCTGTCCTGCCGAAGCCGGGAAGCTACGCCATGGTCCTTGACCCCACCATTGGCACGACCCGGCACAGCGTGCGTTTTTCGCGTGTCCTCATCGACGGCGGCAGCAGCATCAACATCCTCTACCGCGACACCGCCCGCAAGCTAGGCATCCAGGAAGCCGAGCTGCGTCCCACCCCCACCGTCTTCCACGGCATCGTGCCGGGCCATTGCTGCCAGCCGATTGGCCGGATCACGCTGGAGGTGATGTTCGGGAAGCCGGATCACTTCCGCACCGAGAAGATCGAGTTCGAGGTGGTGGACCTCGTGAGTCCCTACCACGCGCTCCTGGGCAGGCCGGCCATGACCAAGTTCATGGCGGTGCCCCACTATGGGTACCTGAAGATGAAGCTGCCTGGCCCAAAGGGGGTCATCACCATAGCCGGCGACTATCGTCGCTCCATGGACTGCGCCACGCAGAGCTCCAAGATGGCCCAGACGCTGGTCATCGCCACCGAGAAGCAGCTCATCCACGACGCCGTCGCCCTCGCCAAGGCCGCGCAGACAGACATGCCGGCTGCAGGCAACCCGGCTGGGACGACTCACTTCCAGCCGGCCGACAACACGAAGAAGATCCTGCTGGACCCGGCGCAGCCGGACAAGTACGTCACCATCGGTGCCGGCTTGAGCAGGAAATAGGAAAGCGAGCTCACCAGCTTCCTCCGTGAGAATCGGGACATCTTCGCATGGACTCCAAGAGACATGCCGGGTGTGCCGAGGGAGTTGGCTGAGCACCACCTCCACGTCCGGCCTGAAGCCAAGCCGGTGAAGCAGCCTCTCAGGCGCTTCGCCGAAGAAAGAAGGAAGGTCATCGGTGAAGAAATCGCCCGGCTGCTGGCAGCCGGCTTCATCATGGAAGTGCTGCACCCGGACTGGTTGGCGAACCCGGTCCTGGTTTTGAAGAAGAACGGCTCCTGGCGCATGTGTATCGACTACACCAGCCTGAACAAGGCGTGCCCGAAGGACCCCTTCCCCATGCCGCGCATAGATCAAGTCATAGACTCGACTGCCGGCTGTGAATTGTTGTCTTTTCTAGATGCCTATTCAGGCTACCACCAGATTCCTTTGAATCCGGATGATCAAATAAAGACTTCGTTCATTACCCCGTACGGGGCTTATTGCTACACGACTATGCCGTTCGGCTTGAAAAATGCAGGCGCCACCTACCAAAGGTGCATGCAGAAATGCTTGCAGGATCAAATTGGCAGAAACGTTCACGCATATGTGGATGATGTCGTTGTAAAGACCAAGGAGACGACTACCCTCCTTGATGACCTGAGAAAAACCTTCATCAATCTGAGAAGATTTCGGATGAAGCTCAACCCGGCCAAGTGCACATTTGGCGTGCCGTCTGGCCAGCTCCTCGGCTACCTCGTCTCTCAGCGAGGGATCGAAGCCAACCCGGAGAAGATCAGTGCCCTGGAGAAGATGGAACTGCCGCAGTGCCTCAAGGACGTCCAGAAGTTCGCTGGCTGCCTAGCCTCCTTGAGCCGCTTCGTCAGCCGGCTGGGGGAGAAGGCACTGCCCCTGTATCAATTAATGAAGAAGGCGGACAAGTTCGTCTGGTCACCGCAGGCGGATGAGGCCTTCCGTGACTTGAAGCGCGTGCTCTCAACCGCGCCAATCCTTGCAACGCCGGCTTCAATGGAGCCGATGCTGTTGTACATCGCAGCCACCAATCGAGAGGTTAGCGTTGTCCTGGTGGTGGAGCGCAAAGAAGCCGGCAGGGAGCAGCTGGTTCAGCGCCCAGTCTACTACCTCAGCGAAGTGCTCTCCCAGTCGAAGCAAAACTACCCCCACTACCAGAAGGTCACCTACGGCGTCTACATGGCGGCCAAGAAGCTCAAGCACTACTTCCAAGAGCACCCCATCAAGGTGGTTGCCACAGCGCCCTTGGCGGAAATCATTGGCAGCAAAGACGCCAACGGCCGGGTTGCCAAGTGGGCTCTGGAGCTAGCCGCCCACACCATCCTCTACGAGCCGCGCACAGCCATCAAGTCGCAGATCCTCGTGGACTTCTTCGTCGACTGGGCTGAGATGCAGTACCTGCCGCCTGTGCCGGATTCCACACATTGGAAGATGCACTTTGACGGCTCGAAGATGCGCAACAGCTTGGGAGCCGGCATCGTCATCACCTCTCCCAAGGGAGACCGGCTGGACTACGTCCTGCAGATCCACTTCGCCGCATCAAACAATGTGGCGGAGTATGAAGCGCTCATTCATGGGCTGAAGCTGGCCAAGGAGATTGGCGTGCATCGCATACTCTGCTTCGGCGACTCCGACTTGGTCATACAACAAGCATCTGGCGACTGGGACGCGAAGGACGCCAACATGGCCTCATACCGCTTCCATGTCCAGCAGCTATCCGGCTTCTTTGACGGCTGCGAATTCCACCATGTGCCACGAGCAAACAACGAAGCGGCGGACGCCTTGTCCAAGATTGGCTCAACCCGGCAAGCCATTCCGCCGGGCATCGCCTTGGCGGTTCTCAAGAAGCCGTCCATCATACCGTCACCGGACTCGGATTCAATATTCGTGCCGGCTGACCCGGGGGCTGCTCAGCCAAACCCGGGGGCTTCATCGCCCAAGTCGGGGGCTAACAAGCCGAACCCGCCGGCTACCATGCCGAACCCGGGGACTTCTCAGTCCAACCCGGGGGCTTCATCGCCAAACTTGGGGGCTAGCAAGCCGAACCCGCCGGCTAGCAAGCCGAACCCGGCGACCATGCAGTCGAATCCGAAAGCTCCTACGCATGAGGCCCTGTTGGTAAGCGTATTCGAGATAAGATGCGTGCCTTCATGGGCACAAGAATTCCTCTCCTACCTCACCGACGGTGTGCTGCCTGATGATAGAGTCCAGGCCAGGCAGATTGAGAGAAGGGCCAAGGCCTATACAATCATCAACCACCAGCTGTACAAACGCAGCGTAAGTGGGGTGTTCCAGCGGTGCGTCGAGCCGGCTGAAGGGATTGAACTCCTACGGGAAATCCATCAAGGAGAGTGCGGACATCACGCCTCATCCAGAGCCATAGTGGCCAAAGCTTTCCGGCACGGTTTTTACTGGCCGACTGCGCTCAGAGACGCAGAAGAGTTGGTGAAGAAGTGCAACGGCTGTCAGCGCTTCGCAAAGAAGAGACACCAACCGGCTTCCGCCTTGAAAACCATCCCCATCACATGGCCATTTGCCGTATGGGGCTTGGATATGGTGGGTCCGTTCAGAACAGCGCGAGGCGGCATGACACATCTCTTGGTGATGATTGACAAATTCACTAAGTGGACCGAAGCCAAGCCAATCAAGAAGCTGGACGGCTCCACAGCCGTCACATTCCTCAAGGAAATCATCGTGAGGTTCGGCTACCCCCACAGCATCATCACCGACAATGGCAGCAACTTCTCCCAAGGCATCTTCTCTCGCTATTGCGGGGAAATGGGGATCCGGATGGCCCTAGCCTCTGTGGCGCACCCAGAGTCCAACGGACAAGTGGAGAAGGCTAACGGCTTGGTCCTAGCCGGCATCCGGCCCCGGCTGGTAGAGCCGCTCGAGCGAGCAGCCGGCTGCTGGATTGAAGAGATGCCCAACGTGCTGTGGAGCCTGCGCACAACGACAAACCGCTCAGTCGGCTTCACACCATTCTTCCTCGTATACGGGGCCGAAGCCGTCCTGCCGACTGATATCGAGCACGACGCGCCAAGGATCAAGCTCTACACAGAAGCCGAAGCCAAAGAAGCTCGTGAAGATGGAGTTGACCTGGTCGAAGAGGCCCGGCTGCTGGCTGCGTCTAGATCTACTATCTACCAGCAGAGCCTCCGACGCTATCACAGCCGGAAGGTCCAGCCCTTAGCATTCCGAGAAGGAGACCTAGTGCTCCGGCTGATCCAGCGGACAGCCGGACAGCATAAATTGTCATCCCCATGGGAGGGTCCCTTCATCGTGAGCAAGGCAGTAGGCAACGATTCCTACTATCTCATAGATGCCCAAGAGGCTAGAGAAAACAAGCCGGACAAGGCTGACGAGGAGACTAAACGTCCCTGGAATGTCAACTTGCTCCGCCCATTTTACACTTGAGATCAGGAATGTATGTATCCCTTGTATCCCTTTTGTAAGCTATGAAAAAGCGTGCGCCAAGAGCGCCGTTTCCGACAAGTTTTTCGCGTACTCTACTTCGTTTCGCCAATTGGCTTAAACCCTCTCTCGTGGCCGGCTCAGTAACGTGATCCGGTTTCCGACAGCCGGCTTCCGATCCAGCTACAGACCGCAACCCGGCTGTCCGGCTGGCGGGAGTAGGGCCTAGGGAGCCGGCACGTGAAAGACGACTAAGGGAAAGAGTAAAAGCGAGTTGACTTGCAACTTTTCATAAAAGTGCCGGATTGCCGAACTCGGCTCGTTCGACTGAAATACTGTCGGCCTCACTCAGCGGCCCGCTCTTGATCCGGCGACGGATCGCAAGTCGGACGTACGACCGGCAAGAGCACAGCCAAAAAGTGGGGCGGATGGGAAAAAGCAAACAAGTCGAAAGAAAGCAACTCGGCACATAAATGATTAACAAACACATTAAAAGTGTGACATAATGAAAGGACGATAATATTCATACATATGCACCCGACATCCCGGGGATTTAAAAAATTGTCTTGGCAAAAGCAACGACAAAGACAGGTAAACTAAGGAGCGGCTGGAGAAGGACCAGCCGGAGGAGCGTCAGCGGAGCCGGCTGCCGGGTCGTCTTCAGGCGCGTCTTCCGCCTCCTCATCTTCCATCTCGTACTCATCATCAGACTGAGGGTTCGGGTCCGCGACGAAGAGGCCCTTGTCGACGAAGTCGGCGATGGCGCTGGCTCGGGCAAGCCGGGCAGTCTTGTGTTCGGCCGGGAGCTTATCCTCCACGCCGGCTCGCCGGTACTCGAGCTGCCCCAAGTCCACCTCGTTGTACCAGGAAAGGACAAAGGACAGCGCCGTGTCGGCTCCAGCGCGCGTGGCAGACTCCTTCCAGACGAGGAAGCGATCCAGCGCCCGCTCCATCAAGGAGACGAGGTTGGAGATATCTTGCGGCACCGCCTCCGCGGGCCACAGCATCGGGACCAGCTCCTCAGCCGCCTTCCGGAGCTCCCAGCCAAGCTTGGTGATGGGCTCGACGCGGGCAGCCATGGATGCCATATAATCCTCCATGGTGAAGTACTCCGAGCTGTCCTCGCCAGTCGCCCACCTCCTAGTCTCGCGCGCAACGCCAACGGCTGCTAATGCCGCATCCTGCGTTTCCGGGAAGGCCGCTTCAAGAAGAAGCACGTCAGAAATTGTCAAAGCCGAAATAAGCTAAAAAATGCAAATTTTCAAAGTCCTAAAGTAGGCCAGGCGGCAGCCGGCAAGAGCCGACTGCCCCCAGTCCGAAGATGGAAATTCCGAAGGACAAAAGGAAAAGCCTGGCGGCAGCCGGCAAGAACCGACTGCCCCCAGCCCAAAGACGGAGATAGCGAAAAAATCAGAGTTTCTGCCGCCGGCTGCCAACGAAAGCCGGCAGCCGACAGCCGAAAGCCGGCAAAGGGAAAGGAACAAAGAAATGCACTCACCCGACAAGACACGGTCGAGCGCGCCAATCTCGTCCACCCAGCGCTTAGCGGTGGCCGACAGCTCCGTGGTCTTGGTGGTGACCTCCTCCTGAAGCGCAAGCCGCTGCTTCTCCACCTCGGTTAGCCGCCGGCTCAGATCCTACACCTTCTCCTTCTCAGCCGTCTTGAGGAGGGCAAGCTCCGCGTTAGCTCCAGCTCAGCCACCTTGAGCTTGGCGGCAGCAGATCGGCCCGCCTCCTCGCTCTCGGCGCACTGAGCGCGAGCAGCCCGGAGATCCGCCTCCAGCCGCGGGACCATGGCGGCTTCAGCTGCAAGGCAGCCGGAAAGAAGCGTCAGCCAACCAAGACTAAAAAGAAAGAAGACATCGGGTCGGAAAGAAAAAGATCTTACCCTTGACGGCCTCCAGCTCGCGAGCCAAGTCGGCCCGGTCCAGCTTGGCCTTGTGGTAGTGGGTCACGGCGCGGTTGTACAAGTTGGTGCGCCGATCCGCCACAGCCTAAGGGGAAAGAAAATCAGTCAACTAGACGAAACCCGGACCGGCTCCGAGCAGCCGGCCCATGCCTCGGAGGGCTACCAGGATAACAACCAAATTGAAAAACAGATGAAGCACTTACCTTGCTGGCTTCCTCCACCTTGGCGACGTTGGCCGCGGCCTCGGCAGCCCTGGCCTTGAGGTTGGCCTGCAAGCTGGAGAAGAACATCTCCACCGACGCTTGGCCTGGGTTCCCCTCCCGGCTGGTCACCTCGTAGGAGTCGGCGCGGAGCCACGCCTGCTCCATAGTGCCAGCTGAGCCAAGGCTGGAGTCGGAGGCGGACGGCACGTGCAGCAGCCGGGCGCCCTTGGCCACATGAAGGCTCCCCAACGGCGGCGATGGGGCTCCCGTCCTCACCAGCGCGCGCGAGTCGGCGCCCTCCATGCGCGCCGGCTCATCCCTTGCCGGCTCCTGCCTGGCCGGCTCCTCTGTCGTCGGCTCCGGCGGTGGCGGCGCTCCGGGCGAAGCAGCTGGCCCAGTCGGCGCAGCCACCTCCGGCGCCTGAGGTGCCCCCTCCGGGCTCTCCACCAGCACCACCACGCTTGGCCCGGCTCCGGCTCCGGTCGCAGGTGTCGCAGCCCTGCCGGCTCCGGCTCCGGTCGAAGGCGGCATGCCCCGGCCGGCCCCAGCGGCTGGGTCCAGAAGACGAGCACGGCGCGAGAACATGTCATCCAGCGTCGGCTGGCGCGTCGGCTCGGCCCGCGTGCCACGGCCAGGCGCTGAGGCCAGTGGCACGGCGAAAGAAGGCGCCCCTGCGGGAGGCGGAGTACCCGCAGGCGGCGGCGGCGTAGGCGCGCGCGATGGAGGCTGTGGCGTTGACTCCCTCCTTTGTCGCGGAACCGGCGACACGACACGCGGGGCCTGCCGGGAGCCGCCGCCCTGAGCAAACTTGATGGGAGCCCTAGCCGATCAAATTAAGGAAAAATAAGCATAAAGAGTAAGGAAAGAAAAGGAATCAAACAAGAGAAAAAGAGAGCTCACCCGGCCTGCTCCGGAACCTTCTTCGGCTGCTGCCGGCGGAGCTTCTTCGCCTTCGCCTCCAAGGCGGCGGTGGAGCGGGGGTCGCCGACCCGCTTCTTCCCCTTGGGCGCCGAAGTCGCCGTGGTGCTTGGCGGCCTCGCGCGCAGGGGCACGGCGGGGATTGGCCCCGTGGCGGACGTCGCCGGCTCCTCGTCCTCCTGCTGCTCCGGTGAAGGGGGCGGATTGTGCTCCCCCTGGCCGCCTAGGTCAGGCGCCTGCAGCAGGTCGTCATCGCCGGCCTGGTCGCCGGTTTGGTCAGCCGGATCGGCGTGATCCGGCGTCCATCTCCTTGTCGCCAGGTCGCCGTCCTCGACGTTCTGGCGGTCGAAGAGCTAGAAAAACAGAAGACATGAGCAAACAGCAAGCCGGAAGTCGGCAGAAAGAAAGGGAAGTCGGCCTCGCAGCCGCAAGCCGGAAGTCGGCAAGAAAATAAAGCTTACCAGCTCGGGTTGGTGGTCCCTGTCGTGGGGCGCCAGCCCGTAATTCCACTCGTCCGGCATGTTCGCCTTGGTGATGTTGTTCACCCGGCGGGCCACCTGGGCCTTGGAGAGCAGCGCCTTGGACGTCCGGTTCGGGTCGAACCGGCCGGACATATGCCCGATCTTGTGGGTGCGCATCTGGAGCGGCAGCACCCGGCGCTCGGCGATGGTGCAGAGGAGGTCCTCGGCGGTCAGCCCGTTCCCGACGGCCGCCCCCAGGAAGTCCTAGAGCTGGTTCACCTCAGCGTCTGGGTCCGCCGTGCGGGCGTTGTAGCTCCAGTTGATCTGGCCGACTGGAGGAGCCGGATTGAACTCCGGCAGGTTGATCCGGTCGACGAGCTGGCCCTCGTTGCGCACGTAGAAGAATGACATCTGCCAATTCTTCACCGAGTCAACGGTTGGAATTTTGGGGAAGGGCGTACCCGGCCGGGTGTAGATCGAGGCGGCGCCGCAGCTGCTACGTGGCCTTCATGGAGGCTTACGCCGGCTTGTGGTGCGGCTGCAAGCCGAAGTTGTCGAGGAATTGGCGGAAGAAGTTGGACGCCGGCAGGCCCAACCCGCGATCGAGGTGCGCGCCGAAGACGACGCGCTCGCCGGGCCTCGGCTCAGGCTCCGTCTCCGCGCCGGGCGTCCTCGTGACCACCGACGACGGGATCCGGCGAAGGCGCACCAGCCGCTCGATGTCATCGTCCCTCATGTACGACCCCCTCCACGATCCGCTGGCGGAGGCCATCGACGAAGAAGAAGAAGAGGACCACGAGAGACGGAACGGGGAGGAAGAACCTCGCGACGGCGGCGGCGACGACGGCGGCGGAGGACGCACGGTTGAAACTTGGGGCCCCGTGGCGCCGGCTCGACGGAGTGGCGGCGGCGGCTTGACGGAGACGCGTTCGCCGGAGCTCGCCAGTGAGAACCTTCGCCGGAACCACGAGGAGCGACGGCGCGAAGAAAACAGCGAAAAGCTCGAAGTGCAGCGGAGCAGGGCGCGGGCGCGAGGAAGAAGAGGAAGTGCGGGAGTGCCGCCTCGATCCCCCCCCCCCCGCGCGGCATTTATAGCCGCCCGGGGCGGACGGTTGGCCTCCAAGTGGCGGATCTTCTGCGCATTAACTCTCCCCACGATCGCTGCAGTTACCGGAAACTGCCGCACCACGTCGCCCACGACAGCACCGGATCCGGAGGAGACATTGATGTGACCAGACGAACCGGCGGCAGAGCCCAGACGTCAGACCGGTCAAGTCGGGTGCAGGACCCGAGGCGGCGGAGACTCCGGCACGCCGCAAGCCGGAGCCGGACACTAAGTTCACCTCGGCCCAAAATTCATCCAGCAAGGCGGAGACATCACCAAAACTTGCGAGAAAGCAAAAGCTGCATAAGTGTAAATAGTGGCCGGCTAGAAGCAGCCGGCCGGAACGAGCCGGACGAGGGCGCAGCCGGCTGAATGGAAATTCTCAGTCGGCCCCTCCAAGTGCCGTCAAGTATATTCGAGAAGCCAGGAAAACCTGCCTAGGTCCTTCTAAACGTAGGACCTTGCCAGCTTCGGGGGCTAATGTCGGGGGGAAGACCCCGGGTAGGGCAATGGACGCGGAGCAGCCGGCTGGCCACTGGCCGGCTCGCGGCAAAGGCCGGCTGAGGAGCAGCCGGCTGGCGCCGTGGCCGGCTGGTCCGGAAGCCGGCTGGCTCTAGGTCCTAGTCGGCCTGGCTGTGGCCGCCAATGCTGTGGCTGGGCCGGCTTCTACAAGCCATATCCGGCTGGGGGTTTGTACCTCAGACCGACTCGAGGCTGGCGAGTCTTGCACTAGAAGGAACCGGGTTGGTGATCCGGGTTCCCAAAGTCCACGCTGACTTCACCTTCCGTAAAGCGCGGGGCACTGTGGAGCAATAGTGCCACGCGCCGGACAGGCCATCATGGTCTACGTTGATCCGTACTGGCAACAGTGGCTGATGGCGATAGGGACACCTCCTCTCCATACCGCTGACCTTGGCAGCCGGATGGGACAGGCCATGAGGCCTCAACGGCTCCTGACGTCACTGCCTCGGGAAGGAGCGGAAGCCGGAGCCGGCCAAGCCGGCCAGTAAACTATAGGGTCTTATATGTAAAGTGCCCGTGCCTATATAAGCCGCACTACCCCCTCTCGTGCAGGGGATCGATCGATCAATCATTCTCACCTCACTTCCACCCCTAGCGCTGCCCTGTGAGAGAGACTCTTGTCTTCCTTAGCCTCCCAGGAGCAGCCGGACACAGCTCAAGGAGCAACCTTGTATTGTGTGATCATCATATACACTCTAGCAGGAGTAGAGGTGTTACCTCCATTGGAGGGCCTCGAACCTGGGTACGTCGCCGTGTCGCTCGTCCCCATACCCGCATCCGGATACCGCCGTGAGATCCCTTAGGAACCACCTTCGTTAGCCACCCTATGGCATATGCCGTGACGATACCACGACAATGCTTGCAAGACATTAGACGACATTCCACCGAGAGGGCCCAGAGTATATCTATCCGTCATCGGGATGGACAAATCCCACTGTTGATCCATATGCCTCAACTCATACTTTCCGGATACTTAATCCCACCTTTATAACCACCCATTTACGCAGTGGCGTTTGATGTAATCAAAGTACCTTTCCGGTATAAGTGATTTACATGATCTCATGGTCATAAGGACTAGGCAACTATGTATTGAAAGCTTATAGCAAATAACTTAATGACGTGATCTTATGCTACGCTTAATTGGGTGTGTCCATTACATCATTCATACAACGATATAACCTTGTTATTAATAATATCCAATGTTCATGATTATGAAACTAATCATCCATTAATCAACAAGCTAGTTAAGAGGCATACTAGGGACTCTTTGTTGTTTACATATCACACATGTATCAATGTTTCGGTTAATACAATTATAGCATGGTATATAAACATTTATCATAAACATCAAGATATATAATAACCACTTTATTATTGCCTCTAGGGCATATCTCCTTCAAAACCCCCAGTACCGAGAGCCACGATACGGAAAACCTTCCAGAGACGCCGCCGCCGCCAATCCCATCTCGGGGGATTCAGGAGATCGCCTCCAGCACCCTGCCGGAGAGGGGAATCATCTCCCGGAGGACTCTTCACCGCCATGGTCGCCTCCGGAGTGATGATTGAGTAGTTCATCCCTGGACTATGGGTCCATAGCAGTAGCTAGATGGTCGTCTTCTCCTAATTGTGCTTCATTGTCGGGTCTTGTGAGCTGCCTAACATGATCAAGATCATCTATCTGTAATGCTATATGTTGTGTTTGTTGGGATCCGATGGATAGAGAATACTGTGTTATGTTGATTATCAATTTATTACCTATGTGTTGTTTATGATCTTGCAGGCTCTCCGTTGTTAGTAGAGGCTCTGGCCAAGTTTTTGCTAGTAACTCCAAGAGGGAGTATTTATGCTCGATAGTGGGTTCATACCTCCATTAAATCTGGGACAGTGACAGAAAGTTCTAAGTTTGTGGATGTGCTGTTGCCACTAGGGATAAAACATCGATGCTATGTCTAAGGATGTAGTTGTTGATTACATTACGCACCATACTTAATGCAATTGTCTGTTGTTTGCAACTTAATACTGGAAGGGGTTCGGATGATAACCTGAAGGTGGACTTTTTAGGCATAGATGCATGCTGGATAGCGGTCTATGTACTTTGTCGTAATGCCCAATTAAATCTCACTATACTCATCATGTCATGTATGTGCATGGTCATGCCCTCTCTATTTGTCAATTGCCCAACTGTAATTTGTTCACCCAACATGCTTATTCTTATCGGAGAGACGCCTCTAGTGAACTGTGGACCCCGGTCCATTCTTTTAATCAAATACAATCTACTGCAATACTTGTTCTACTGTTTTCTGCAAACAATCATCATCCACACTATACATCTAATCCTTTGTTACAGCAAGCCGGTGAGATTGACAACCTCACTGTTACGTTGGGACAAAGTACTTTGGTTGTGTTGTGCAGGTTCCACGTTGGCGCCGGAATCCCTGGTGTTGCGCCGCACTACACTTCGCCGCCATCAACCTTCAACGTGCTTCTTGGCTCCTACTGGTTTGATAAACCTTGGTTTCATACTGAGGGAAAACTTGCCGCTGTACGCATCACACCTTCCTCTTGGGGTTCCCAACGGTCGCGTGTTGTACGCGTATCAAGACTGTTTTCTGGCGCCGTTGCCGGGGAGATCAAGACACGCTGCAAGGGGAGTCTCCACTTCCAATCTCTTTACTTTGTTTTTGTCTTGCATTATTTTATTTACTACTTTGTTTGCTGCATTATATCAAAATACAAAAAAAATTAGTTGCTAGCTTTATTTTATTTACTGTCTTGTTTGCATTCTCCATATCAAAAACACAAAAAAAATTAGTTACTTGCATTTACTTTATCTAGTTTGCTTTATTTACTATAGCTAAAATGAGTAATCCTGAAGTTGAAGTTCGTTCGTTTAAGCAACAAGGGGGAGAATGTTTAAAAGATGCTTGGTATAGAATTAGTGATGCCCATAATAGGTGCACTAAGAAACACTCCACCACTATCCTACTCAGGAATTTTTATGTTGGTATCTCTAGCTGGAATAGGTATGTTCTTGATTGTCTCGCGGGAGGTAACTTCCTAGGCGCTCCTGCTCTAGAAGCTAGTTGCATTATTGAGAGTCTATTTGGAATACCACCTATTAATGAAGTTAAAATTGAAACCTCTCTTGAAGATGTCATGAAAAAGTTGGAAACCATAGAGCAAAACCTTCCAAGTATTAATACTAATTTGGGAGCATTACTTGATAGCACTGATAAACTTGATAAATCTCTAGGAGGAATTAATGAGAGAATTTCCATATTAGAATCTTGTGCTATTCATGATAATCAAACCCAAAGGATTAGTGAACTTGAAGAGGCTATGGGAACATTGGGTTCAACCTTTTCATCTATAAAGTTTAGAGAGAAAGCTTATGTGGGTAAGGAGCAAAAGTTCATGTATGTCTCTAAGGTGCCTAAACCAAAAAACTATTATAGGCCTAAAATTGATAAATCTCTTAAAACCACTACAGATAAGGGAGCATCTAAGATACCTAATGGGATAAATTGTGAAAATAATGTTGATGCTCCGTCTCTTGATAACACTTGATACACACTTTCTGCGCCTAGCTGAAAGGCGTTAAAGAAAAGCGCTTATGGGAGACAACCCATGATTTTACTACTGCACTTTTATTTTATATTTGAGTCTTGGAAGTTGTTAATACTGTAGCAACCTCTCCTTATCTTATTTTGTTGCATTGTTGTGCCAAGTAAAGTCATTGATAGTAAGGTTCATACTAGATTTGGATTACTGCGCAGAAACAGATTTCTTTGCTGTCACGAATCTGGGCCTAATTCTTTGTAGGTAACTCAGAAAATTATGCCAATTTATGTGAGTGGTCCTCAGATATGTACGCAACTTTCATTCAATTTGAGCATTTTCATTTGAGCAAGTCTGGTGCCTCTTAGAAATTCATCTTTATGAACTGTTCTGTTTTGACAGATTCTGCCTTTTATTTCGCATTGCCTGTTTTGCTATGCTTGATGGATTTTTCGATTCCATTAACTTTCAGTAGCTTTGTGCAATGTCCAGAAGTGTTAAGAATGATTATGTCACCTTTGAACATGTGAATTTTGATTATGCACTAACCCTCTAATGAGTTGTTTTAAGTTTGGTGTGGACGAAGTTTTCAAGTATCAAGAGAGGAGGATGATACAATATCAGGTCCTGCATATTTCAATATGATCAAGGAGAGTGAAAGCTCTCAGCTTGGGGATGCCCCGGTGGTTCACCCCTGCATATTTCAAGAAGACTCAAGCGTCTAAGCTTGGGGATGCCCAAGGCATCCCCTTCTTCATCGACAACATTATTAGGTCCTCTAGTGAAACTATATTTTTATTCCATCACATCTTATGTACTTTGCTTGGAGCATCTTTTTGTTTTTGTTTTTGTTTTGTTTAAATAAAGTGGATCCTAGCATTCATTGTGTGGGAGAGAGACACGCTCCGCTGTTGCATATGGACAAATATGTCCTTAGGCTTTACTCATAGTGTTCATGGCGAAGGTTGAATCTTCTTCGTTAAATTGTTATATGGTTGGAAACGGGAAATGCTACATGTATTAATTGGAATAATAATTTGGATAATTTTATACTTGTCAATTGTTGTGCTCATGTTTAAGCTCTTGCATCATATACTTTGCACCTATTAATGAATAAAAACACATAGAGCTTGCTAAAATTTGGTTTGCATAATTGGTCTCTCTAAGGTCTAGATAATTTCTAGTAAGGATTGAACAACAAGGAAGACGGTGTAGAGTCTTATAATGTTTACAATATGTCTTTTATGTGAGTTTTGCTGCACCGGTTCATCCTTGTATTTGATTCAAATAACCTTGCTAGCCTAAACCTTGTATCGAGAGGGAATACTTCTCATGCATCGAAAATCCTTGAGCCAACCACTATGCCATTTGTGTCCACCATACCTACCTACTACATGGTATTTCTCCGCCATTCCAAAGAAAATTGCTTGAGTGCTACCTTTAAATTTCTATCCTCAACCTTTACAATATATAGCTCATGGGACAAATAGCCTAAAAACTATTGTGGTATTGAATATGTACTTATGCACTTTATCTCTTATTAAGTTGCTTGTTGTGCGATAACCATGTTTCTGGGGACGCCATCAACTACTCTTTGTCGAATATCATGTGAGTTGCTATGCATGTCCGTCTTGTCTTAAGTAAGGGCGATTTGCCACTAGTTGAATGGTTTGAGCATGCATAATGTTAGAGAAGAACATTGGGCCGCTAACTAAAGCCATGAATCATGGTGGAAGTTTCAGTTTTGGACATATATCCTCAATCTCATATGAGAAAAATTAATTGTTGTTAAATGCTTATGCATTAAAGAGGAGTCCATTATCTGTTGTCTATGTTGTCCCGGTATGGATGCCTAAGTTGAGAATAATCAAAAGCGAGAAATCCAATGCGAGCTTTCTCCTTAGACCTTCGTACAGGCGGCATAGAGGTACCCCTTTGTGACACTTGGTTAAAACATATGTATTGCGATGATAATCCAGGTAATCCAAGCTAATTAGGACAAGGTGCGGGCACTATTAGTATACTATGCATGAGGCTTGCAACTTGTAGGATATAATTTACATGATACATATGCTTTATTACTACCGTTGACAAAATTGTTTCTTGTTTTCAAAACCAAAGCTCTAGTACAAACATAGCAATCAATGCTTCCCTCTGCGAAGGGCCTTTCTTCTACCTTTTATGTTGAGTCAGTTCACCTATTTCTCTCCATCTCAACAAGCAAACACTTGTGTGAACTGTGCATTGATTCCTACATACTTGCATATTGCACTTGTTATATTACTTTGCATTGACAACTATCCATTAGATATACATGTTACAAGTTGAAAGCAACCGCTGAAACTCATTCTTCCTTTGTGTTGCTTCGATACCTCTACTTTGATTTATTGCTTTATGAGTTAACTCTTATGCAAGACTTATTGATGCTTGTCTTGAAAGTACTATTCATGAAAAGTCTTTGCTATATGATTCATTTGTTTACTCATTACATTACCATTGCTTTGATCGCTGCATTCATTACATGTGCTTACAATAGTATGATCAAGGTTATGATGGCATGTCACTCCAGAAATTATCTTTGTTATCGTTTACCTACTCGGGACGAGTAGGAACTAAGCTTGGGGATGCTGATACGTCTCCGACGTATCGATAATTTCTTATGTTCCATGCCACATTATTGATGATACCTATATGTTTTATGCATACTTTATGTCATATTTATGCATTTTCCGGCACTAACCTATTAACGAGATGCCGAAGAGCCAGTTGCTATTTTCTGCTGTTTTTGGTTTCAGAAATCCTAGTAAGGAAATATTCTCGGAATTGGACGAAATCAACGCCCAGGGGCCTATTTTCACACAAGCTTCCAGAAGACCGAAGAGGATACGAAGTGGGGCCACGAGGTGGCCAGACAGCAGGGCGGCGCGGCCCAAGCCCTAGCCGCGCCGGCCTAGCGTGTGGGGCCCTCGTGTGGCCCCCTGACCTATCTCCTCCGCCTACTTAAAGCCTTCGTCGCGAAACCCCCAGTACCGAGAGCCACGATACGGAAAACCTTCCAGAGACGCCGCCGCCGCCAATCCCATCTCGGGGGATTCAGGAGATCGCCTCCGGCACCCTGCTGGAGAGGGGAATCATCTCCCGGAGGACTCTTCACCGCCATGGTCGCCTCCGGAGTGATGAGTGAGTAGTTCATCCCTGGACTATGGGTCCATAGCAGTAGCTAGATGGTCGTCTTCTCCTAATTGTGCTTCATTGTCGGGTCTTGTGAGCTGCCTAACATGATCAAGATCATCTATCTGTAATGCTATATGTTGTGTTTGTTGGGATCCGATGGATAGAGAATACTATGTTATGTTGATTATCAATTTATTACCTATGTGTTGTTTATGATCTTGCATGCTCTCCGTTGTTAGTAGAGGCTCTGGCCAAGTTTTTGCTAGTAACTCCAAGAGGGAGTATTTATGCTCGATAGTGGGTTCATGCCTCCATTAAATCTGGGACAGTGACAGAAAGTTCTAAGGTTGTGGATGTGCTGTTGCCACTAGGGATAAAACATCGATGCTATGTCTAAGGATGTAGTTGTTGATTACATTACGCACCATACTTAATGCAATTGTCTGTTGTTTGCAACTTAATACTGGAAGGGGTTCGGATGATAACCGGAAGGTGGACTTTTTAGGCATAGATGCATGCTGGATAGCGGTCTATGTACTTTGTCGTAATGCCCAATTAAATCTCACTATACTCATCATTTCATGTATGTGCATGGTCATGCCCTCTCTATTTGTCAATTGCCCAACTGTAATTTGTTCACCCAACATGCTTATTCTTATCGGAGAGACGCCTCTAGTGAACTGTGGACCCCGGTCCATTCTTTTAATCAAATACAATCTACTGCAATACTTATTCTACTGTTTTATGCAAACAATCATCATCCACACTATACATCTAATCCTTTGTTACAGCAAGCGGGTGAGATTGACAACCTCACTGTTACGTTGGGACAAAGTACTTTGGTTGTGTTGTGCAGGTTCCACGTTGGCGCTGGAATCCCTGGTGTTGCGCCGCACTACACTTCGCCGCCATCAACCTTCAACGTGCTTCTTGGCTCCTACTGGTTCGATAAACCTTGGTTTCATACTGAGGGAAAACTTGCCGCTGTACGCATCACACCTTCCTCTTGGGGTTCCCAACGGTCGCGTGCTATACGCGTATCAGTCGCCTATAACATAGGCGGCGTTGTTATCTGCGTTTGCCCTGATGTCGAATACTTCGATGTCAAATTCCCTGACTCAGTTCAAGGGTGGCGCAAAAAGTGGCTGTATATCCACGAGGAGAATCATGGGTCTGTCGAAGACAACATTCCTCCTTTTGATGGTGCCGAGAAAATCTATCGCCGTCGGTCCTGGGATGCAGAGGCTACCGACGAAGAAAAAACGGCGACGGAGGCACTGATGACTCGCATCCACGAGCTTCAAAGTACCCGCAGTAAAGAACTGTCGGGTATCCAAATCACGGCATATTTCCTTAGAATCAGAGTGCAGCCTCTGCAAGCTCGCAAAAATCCCCTCTGGAAGTATGCTGGCGACAATGGTGTGGATCGCCTGTCGGTGGATTTGTCGGTCAAGGACTTAGAAAAACTCGTCCGGAAAATCTCTTCCCTCAGCAAGAAAGATGTTGTCCCCTCTTCTTGTCGCGTAAAACCATATAGCGCCACCAATGCGCTCCCCAAGGTAACCTTTGTCGACTTGCTCATTTTTGTTTGACATCCTTTGCATAACTCTTTTATTGACATCCCCCGTTGTTTTTTATAGAACCATCCAGATCTTGTTTCTCTTCCTCCCCTTCCTGAAGGTGGAGAAGTCGAAGAACGAGCTGTTGTCACTGATGACAACCAGGGTGCTCCTTGCCCTGAGAGTGAACCCGCAAGTTCTCGAAAATCTGCGGTATCCTCTGAAAAGGAGGTTGGATCCGAGGCTACCGGATCGGCACACTCTTCTCCTCCCGTTGTTTCCCCAACGAACAAGAGGAAAAGGGATGAGGTTGTCGACTCTGGCCCCTCTAAGACCAACACTCATGCTGCCGAAGAAGTTGTTCCTACTGAAAAGAGGACAACTTTCGACCCTTACGCCGATGCTCTCATCAGCTCGTAAGTTCCTATCGTTGTTTTATTGCTCACCATTGATTACTTTGACTATATTGATTAATGTCCTGCCGCCTTTTTTGTAGTGATGACGAGGATGAAATTCAACCTGTTGACGTGACTGCTCGAACAAGTACGTCTCGTACTTTAGTTATTTCTGAAGCTCATCCTGATGGGGATGAATCTTCGCCTCCTCCTCAAGATGCAAAGCATCCAACACCAGTCGCAAGCCCCCGAGCCTCTTCACCGAAGAGGGCTAGGACAGAACTATCCGCGGACCCTGTCCTGGTGGCCAATACGTCTGCAACTCCTTCACTAGATGACGTAAATATTTCTCTTCTTCCTTTTCGTCTCGACGTTTGTCAATACTTGCCTCTTCCCTCTGTTTTATTTTAATTGCTGTCGAATTTTCATCTTTCTATATTGATTTCTTTTTTCCTTTGGTTTGCTCTCCAGCCCGTGATGCAGTCATTTATTCGCCTCGGTACCCAATTCATCGGGTACCATGATCATGCGAATAAACTGGAAGGTATTGTTTTTCCCTTGCCCTCTTTGCTACATACTCCTTTAGTATGTTTGTCGTGATGTTTTACCGTTGTTTGTTTTCTCCAGAAAATCTTGCCGAAGCCAACAAACGTGCTGATGCTCTTCCAATTAAATTAGAGCAAAGCAAATCAGCTCGTAAGAAGGCTGAAGCAGATGCTGCCTCTGTCGAAGACCTCCGGAAAAGGCTTCATGAGGCGGAAACTTCTTTGAGCGAGCATATAACCGAACAATCTGCTCGTGAAGAAGCAATTACTAAGCGCTTGGAATCGCAAAGCCGTCGCTTTGTCAGTAAGTGCCCGAGCTTTTTTGCATTCCTTGGACTTGCTTTTTTTTTACTCATTTGTTGATCAATAAATTTTTGCCTCACCAGGGAAAACGTCTCAAGAATATGAACTTGAAGATCCCGGCAATGATCCCCTTCTTGACGCACTTTCTTTCCTTGAGTTTCACGGAGATGAAGCACGCGAAGGCATTGATGAGGCTAGGGAAGGATTGTCACGGCTCTACCCTTACTTCTTCCCGAAGAAAAAGGAACCCGCAACTTTTCTTGCTCTCGCCAAGTGCTTCAATCCCCCAGAAGATCTTGGACTTAAGCTTCGCCAAGAAAATATGAAGGTTGCCGTTGAAAGCACTATTGCCCTGGTTGCTGACAGCCAGCAAAATGTCGACTGGACCAAAGTTGGCGACACACAGGAAATGGAGACCACGAAATGGCAATCACTGATCAGGGCTGCAAAGCCTAACTCAAAGAAAATCCTCGCCTATCTTGGATGCAAGCCGACTCCTGCTCCTAGCTCGTCGAAGCCGGAGGTCTAGTAGAATGCCCTATCTTTTTTTTACTGTTTCTTTTGATGTAGTTCTTTTGAAGACTCCTTCTGTAATAGCTGTGTAAATTTTCTGAAGATCAATGGAATTATGTTTTGTGTGATCATTGATACTGAAATTTTCTTTTCCAGTTGATATTTGATAACTACTCCGCAAATCCTCATCCTGGCGATACTTTTCCTGCTTCCTCCTTCTCGAAAAAACACTTGTCGATGATAACTTTATCGATGGTTCTTCGAGTAAACACTCCTCGCAAGATTTGCAAGAACTTCTCCAACTACTTTAGTCCATGAAAAAGCAAACTCTTGCGATGATGGAGCAATCCCGCTAAGCATCCGAAAGAGAGAAAATTGCCCTTCAACAAGCTCGAGAAGCCATAACTGCCAAGGAAGCTGTTGTTTCTGAAGCTGAAAAAGCAACCACTCGAGAAAATAGTATGCTCGAGCTAATGAATGAAGCTAGTGTGGATATGTCAGGTACGCTTTTTCAACCCAGAACTTCTTCTATCTTTTTGCTGTATCCCTTTTTTTTAATTTCTCGTTCTGTCACTCAATAGGCTCTTTTCTCGATGCTGCTGCTGAAGATGAAAGGGTGAATATAAGGACGAATCTCCTCGTTAACCTTTCTCTTAACTACGGCTCTCTGTTCTGGGCCACTCCAGAGCGGACCCGACAGATTGTCAGGTTTCAAGACCGCGCCTGTCAGGTTCGCAAATTCCTTGATTTCTGCACTAGAACCTTGACCCTTGTTTACAAGACCATGTTCCCTCGAGATGAAGCTCCCGATACTCTTCTTGGCTTGATGGAAAAGTTTCAAGATGCCCCTCGTATTCATAACTTTGTACGAGCTCAGTTAACTGCTGGAGCAAGATTCGCCATGATCATGATACATATCTGCCATCCAAAATTAGATCTGACGAAGATTGTCTCCGAGTGCCTGGCCAAGAAATCGAAACGAAAGAATAACATCGACGAAATCAATGACATGGTGACTCCTGTAGCCGAAGAGATGATGGATGAACTTCTTCGGATGGATTCTGAATTCTTTGTCAAGGGGAGCTATGCTGATCATAAGACGACTGCTGCAAGTAACAAAGGTTTATCCATAGATAGTATATTAGGCATTGACTAAGTTGTACTATATTGCGAAAAGTTATGTCTATATTTTTCGTTGAATTATTTGTATTGATGAAGTTGTCTATATTGTGAAGTGTAATCTATATTGCGAAGCCCCCGAGCCTTTGGCCGGAACTTATACTATTTTTTTCGTCTCGAAGAATTTGCTATTTTGCGAGAATATATGTATTTTGCTGTCGTGGGTTATGAGCCCCCGAGCCTGTCGAAGAAAAAGATGTATGTCATCACTATCTTTTACTATATTGCAGCACCGCGAGCCCGCCTCATTAAAAACCTTTTCAGCCCCACTCGGTGCCCTGAAAAGGAAAAGAGTGCGTCTGAAAACTCGCGGGCGTTTCAGTACATTGTATTTTTACAAAGGAGGACTATATTTCGACTCTAAGCGTAGAACCGCCTGAGTTGCGCCACGTTCCAGGGATTTTTCTCTGGAACCCCTGTCTTCTTATCCTTGATCCTATATGCTCCTCCTTCGATTACTTCTGTGACGATATAAGGCCCCAGCCATGGCGACTCGAGTTTTTCAGTACTTTGCTGATTGAGCCATAGGACTAAATCTCCGACTTGAAAAGATCTTGGCCGTAATCGTCTACTGTGGTAGTTTTTTAGGTCTTGCTGGTACTTGGTGACCCGTGAGAGTACTTCATCTCGAGCTTCGTCGAGTGCATCTACATCGTCCTCCAAAGCTCTTCTTGAAGTTTTTTCATCATACTCTGTGACTCTTGGGGAGTCATGCTCTATTTCAATCGGTAGTACTGCCTCAGCTCCATGGACTAAGAAGAACGGAGTTTCTTGTATCGCCGTGTTTGGTGTTGTTCGAATACTCCACAAGACACTTGGCAATTCTTCTGGCCAGGTATGTCGAGCTTTTTCAAGCGGTCCTAGCAGGCGCTTTTTAATACCATTGCAGATGATACCATTAGCTTTCTCGACTTGACCATTGGTTTGCGGGTGCCCGACTGACGCGAAGTGAAATTTGATGCCTACTTCTGCACAGTACGTCTTGAATTCCTTGGATGTGAAGTTGCTACCATTGTCTGTGACGATGCTATGAGGTACTCCAAATCGAAAAACGATGCTCTTCACGAATTTTATTGCTGACGCTGCATCTGGTGAATTTATCGGCTTTGCTTCTATCCACTTGGTGAATTTATCGACAGCAACCAGCATGTACTCGTATCCTCCTGGCGAGGCCTTGTGTAATTTTCCCACCATATCGAGACCCCATTGGGCAAAGGGCCAAGACAATGGTATTGGCATCAGCTCTGCTGCCGGAGAGTGGGGTTTTGCGGTGAATATCTGGCACGCGTCACAGGTGCGTACTATCTCTTTTGCATCCTCAATTGTTGTCAGCCAGTAGAATCCAGCCCGAAAAACCTTGGCCGCAATAGCTCGACTGCTCGCGTGGTGACCACATACTCTCTCATGTACATCCTTTAAGATTATACTTCCTTCTTCGGGTGTAACACACCTTTGTAGCACGCCGGAAATACTGCGCTTGTATAACTCCCCTTTGACCACTGTAAAGGCTTTGGATCGTCGAATAACTCGCCTTGCTTCAACTGGATCGTCGGGTATTTCTTTCCTTAAGATATACGATATGTACGCTTGCATCCATGGGACTTCCACCATCATTACCAGCTCCTGGTCCCCTTCTTCTTCTGGTGCGTCTTTAAGAGCTATCGAAGTTTTCTCCTCCTTTTCCTTCTTCTGCACCTTCTTTGGTTTGGTGGATCTCTCGGTTATTTCTTCCCAAAATACTCCTGGCAGGATTGCGAGGCACTGCGACCCGATGTTTGCGAGAACATCGGCTTCATCGTTGCTTAACCTGCTAATATGATTTACTTCGCATCCATCAAATAGCTTCTCAAGCTCATTGTACACATCCTTGTATGCCACCATGCTGTCATTGACTGCATCACATTGGTTCATAACTTGCTGAGCTACCAATTGTGAGTCGCCAAAGATTTTTAATCGGGTTGCCCCACAAGCTTTCGCCATCTTCATCCCGTGTAAGAGAGCTTCGTATTCTGCTTCATTGTTAGATGCGTTTGGGAACGTCATCCGTAGGACATACTTCAGTTTGTCGCCTTCAGGTGATATAAGTATCACGCCTGCACCAGCTCCTTCTACCCTTTTGGACCCGTCCAAATTCTTGGTCCAAGTTCTCGATAAATCTGGAGGTCCTGTATTTTGCCGCTCCATCCAATCTGTGATGAAGTCTGGCAGAATTTGCGACTTGATTGCCTTTCTTTTTTCATCCATGATGTCCCGAGGAGAAAGTTCTATTCCCCAAAGGGAGACACGCCATGTAGCTTCTGGATTGTTCAGTATATTTGATAGAGGTGCTTCATTGACCACTATTATTGGGTGTGCCGAAAAATAGTGGCGCAATTTTCTTGCTGTTGTGAACACTCCATATGCTAACTTCTGGTACTGCGGGTATCGCTATTTGGAAGGCGATAAAACTTCACTAATGAAATATACCGGCCTTTGTATTCCATGGAGTTTTCCTTCTTCTTCTCTTTCGACTACTAGCGCCGTGCTGACCACCTGGGGCGTAGCTGCAATGTATAACAGGAGAGGTTCCTTTTCTTTTGGCACCACCAAGATTGGTGGTGTCGAAATTGTGCGCTTTAGATCCTCGAAGGCTCTATCTGCCTCTTCGTTCCACTGGAACTTCTCTCCTTGCTTGATTAAAGCATAGAACGGTAACACTTTTTCTCCCAGCCTGGCGACAAATCTGCTTAAAGCTGCGACTCGCCTAGTTAGTTGCTGTATTTCTTTTAACTTTGTTGGCTTCCTCATTGTGACGATAGCTTGGATTTTTTCGGGATTTGCTTCAATCCCTCTTGCTGAAACTAGAAACCCAAGAAGTTCTCCTGCAGGGACACCAAAGGAACACTTCGTCGGGTTCAACTTGAGGCAAAACTTGTCGAGGTTATCGAAAGTTTCCTTTAGATCCTCGATTAGCGTTGTCCCCTTTTTTGATGTTATGACGACATCGTCAATGTACACTTGTACGTTTTTCCCAATCTGTGTTGCTAAGCACTTCTGCATCATCCTCTGGTATGTTGCTCCCGCGTTTTTCAGACCAAAAGGCATTGTTCTATAGCAAAACACGCCATACGGTGTGATGAACGCTGTTTTGACCTCATCTTCTTCTTTGAATCTGATCTGGTTATAACCAGAATATGCATCCAGGAAGGAAAGACGTTCACATCCTGCCGTGGAGTCGATAATTTTATCGATCCTCGGGAGGGGAAAGTGATCCTTTGGACAATGTTTATTGAGACACGTAAAGTCGACGCACATGCGAAGGACTTTAGTGTTTTTCTTCGGCACCAACACTGGGTTCGCTACCCATGTGGCCTCTATATGCAGCTCCTTGATAAAACCAGCTTCTCTCAGTCGATCGATTTCTGACAGCATAGCTTTGCGGTTTGGCTCCGAAAAACGCTGCAAAGGTTGTTTTATTGGTCTCGCTAATGGATCCAAGTTTAGGTGGTGCTCGGCAAGTTCCCTGGGTACTCCTGACATGTCAGCTGGACACCATGCGAAGATTTTCCAGTGCTCACGGAGGAACTCGACGAGCGCTCTTTCCTATGCGAGGTCCATGTCTGTCGCAATGGACGTCGTCTTTTTCGGGTCTGTCGGGTGAATCTGCACCTCCTTAGATTTTTTCTCAGTGTTAAAAGCTGATTCTTTGTTGGGCCTTCCTACAGCTGGCAGCACATCATAGTCAGTCATGAGCCTTGACGCCATGTACTCTGCTTGCATCCCGAAGGTTTCTGACAGTCGATGAAAATCCTTGTCACATTTATCAGCTAGCGCGAAGCTTCCTTTCACTGTGATTGGTACTTTATGTCCGGGCATCCTCCACAATAGGTACGTGTAATGTGGTACCGCCATGAACCTAGCATATGCTGGTCGTCCCAACAAAGCGTGGTACTGTGATGGGAAATCCACGACTTCAAACTCCAGCCTTTCTATTCTGTAGTGTAACATCCCAAGTTTCAACAATAATAAAATCAAGAAAGAACATTTTCCCAAACCCAAATTTTTGCAACAAACAAAAACTTTTTCTATGCATATAGTGCCACATATAGTTTCATGCATATGAGTGATTTACTTTTGTGCAATTGCCATGATGAGTGTTAGTATGTTGATCAATTGCTATTAATCCCTAAACCAAGATCATCTAACCCTCATTTGAGAAAAATAGAAGAAATGGAAAACAACCCTCTTCTCACTCACATACACTTTAGGCCAAATTGCAAATCTTCATCAAAGGTCATAATTGCTTGCTCTCTTGCTTGTAGAATACTTAGATATGATAAACAAACATAATTGTATCAAAGAAACAAGAATCAAACTCAAGGAAATCTCAAAACTTACACACATATGATAATGGTCATATGTCACTTTTATATTTTCTTCACCACTTTGCACCTCCTTATCTTTTTTTCTTAAACAAAACTTTGTCAACTATTGCCATGTCATCCAAGAACTTGTCAAGGTGAGTAACTTTCATGTTGACCACCATTGCTAGAGTTGACTAGGTTGACCAGAAATGATGTGCCACAATGGAACCCGAAAATGGAAACAAGATCATCTTAAATTTGAAATTCTGCAAATCAAATCCAAAATGAATACCACCACCACCAATCCTTCACTTTAATTATATAAATGAGATGTACCAAAAAGATTTCCAAAATTCATCAAAAAAGTTCATGCGGCCATATGATCGAACACTTGGCAGGCATAGTTTCATATTTGTGTTACACACCCTTGTCCACTGGATTTTAGCCTAAACCAACTTTAACCTGTGATCATTTGCTCCCTCTGCCTCCCCTACATCGAGCTTGGTACTTGCTAGGGTTGGGTAAAGTGGAAAAGTGAGGAGAAAGGCACCATGCCATGCACACCCGGCCACCTTTGGCCAATCCACCTCTGGCCACCATCTCACCTCTTCTCCCTGTCCTGGAGCATCTCTGCAACTCCAGGAACCTCACCGTACACCGCACCAGCTCGCCAAGCCACGGCATTGGCTGGAACGCGCGCGTCCAAAGCCTGCCAGGACATGCCAACACGCGCGCTCACCGCGCTCTGGCCGCGCCAGTACATCGCGCGCTCGAGCGACGTCGTCCTCCTCTGCGCCAGCTACGCCTGCGTTGAGCATCTCCTCCCCGCCCTCTACACGCTAGACAACGCCAGTAGCCTGCCCCTGCTCCGTCGCCGTCGTCCTCGACCAAATCATGCCGCACGCTCTGCCGCACTCCCTGCAAGCTCGTGAGCAATCCCGTCGCCCTTTTCTCTGTCTCGATACACGTTGAGCATCGCCAGGACGAGAGCTAGCCATAGCCGTCCTTCACTTGCCCCTTCGATCGCCAGAAGCGCCACGCCATGGCCGCTCCTCCACGGCACCCCACGGCCATCTCCTCCCGCTATAAATAGAGGACCTCAGCCCTCCATTTCTTCACACACCTTGCTCCCCTCTCACCACTGATCCTTCTCCCCCAGTCAATTTCACTCCATCTCGCCGGAGTAGCTCGAATCGAGAGCTCGAAGCCGCCGGAGCCCGCGGAAGCTCTGCATTGACTGGGGCCTCGACGAGCTCCGCCGCTGCACCAGGCTCTTCCCCATCTTCTTCCACTTCACCGAGCAGCCTGCCCACCCTCTCCGATGGCCTGGTACCCCCTCCGACCCCCTAGGCTCGCCGCCAGTGCGCCCGTCGCTCGTCGGAGACGACGACGATCACACGCCGTCGGATTCTGTTCTAATCCTACGGTCTAAATCATGCATACCGTTTCGCTTCGTTACAAGCCACTGACGGGTGGTCCCCACCTCGTCAGGGCAGCCCAAATGCACCCGTTGCTTGTTGGGCTGTGCAGTGTTTTAATTTCTGTTTCGGCCCAGTAGCGTTTCCCGCCTAGCCCACGAATTCAAATTTAGTTTTAACAATTATTCAAATGTCCTGCAGATGACTTTGTAAATTTCGAATAGTTTGAAATCTACCAATCCAAATCTAGCAAACTTTATACCGTTGGAAAGCTAATGAAATTATCTAACTAATGCCACTGGTCCCACCTCCAAATTCAAAGTAGAATTAATCTGAGAAAAATAACAAGACAGGGACTTTTGCAAATTGAAATTTTATTTAAATTTTAACAATAATTGGGTTTGAATTGTTTCCAACTCTAATAAATCACAAATGATGTTCTCTAATTGATTATGCAATAATATAGACAGGTTGTTTGAATTATCATGGACTAGATCAAATTAATGACTATGTAGTCAATTCTAGGGCAATTAAATTGTGGAATTCAAATTCTATAAATAGTATGAGAGCTACTCTCTCATTTAAATTTTGATCCTAAGTGATACAACCAGAGGGAATGACCTTAGGCTAATGAACCTCTGATTATTATTACTTAGAGATTTTAAATCATTTAATTGTTAGTCTTAAATTGTGTGAAGTGTAGCACCTCATTTAAATTATACTCCCATATAATAGATATGGAATGTTGACCTTGGTCAACCTATATTTCATACCTGATTATTATTTGAGGAGATTGAGAGGAAATTATTTTCTCTAAAGATCTAAATAACAAATTAAAGAAATAAGAATAATGAGAGGAAATTATTTTTCTCTTAACTAAAAACCAACCAAGTAATCCACCATGCCATGATTGATATGATGCTAGGATTAGAGTGTGAATCTTTGAGTGTTTTAGCTTAGTATGTGAGCTTGGTTTAGTATTTATACCTCGTATTCGTATATAGACGCTAGTAACGAGGAGTATCAAGAGGAGGAAGCCTACTCCCAGGAAGAAGAGGAGAACTTTGACAACTACCCTGCTCAAGGCAAGTTAACCCTTGCTAAACACCAAGTGCATAGCTCCACAAGAGAAATGCACCATCACACTTTATTTAATGTCTTACCTATCCCATGTTTTTACCTTGCAATTATTTTGCTTACTTACTTTCAAAGTACTTTTTGATTTATGATTCACTTGGTCTAGATTAGAACAATATTTAAAGTGAGCTTAGAATAAATCCAAGCTAGATAGCACCCCTCATGAAATAGTTGCTAGTGCTAATCAATTAAAATTGACTACTCTAGATGGGAACATGGTGAAGTGAAATGACTTTGAAAGAATGTAAAGTTGAAGGTGAATATGACCAAGAGAAGATGGTGATTCTTGACAAAATTGATGATTGGGTTTGAATGCGATACCCTTCCAATTATACAAGTACCCCCACAATACCTGATTATGGGTAGGGCTTAACTAGAAACTTGTGTATTTTAGTATGGGTTCCCTCTAAACAAGCATCATAGGGGTTACGCCGAGGCTGCCTCCGTTAAGTGTGGAACGATGTTAATATGAGGTGAATGTACGGCCCAAGCCCTGTGCAGTTCCCGGGTTAACTGCGGTTTTCACCGGGAGGCCAAGCTCATGGGGAGAGGTGCTCATACTAGCATATATAAGTGAAAGGTTATGGTTGATGATCCACGTACTGTGTTACGATGATTCGGGGTTATCCTCGACGGATGTAATCAAAAGTTGTGGCACAAGAGTACAACCTCTGCAGAGTGTTAAACCTATTCGAATAGCCGTGTCCACGGTTACGGATGATTGGAAAGGCCATACTGTCTCCGTTATCAGATTTTTGATCTTAAAAAGGAATGATGAATTGAAAGGTGATAGTGAGGTGAATCAAAAATGAGTTGTGGGAATGACACTAATGTTCCCACTTGAGTTAGTCTAGCAAATGATAAGGCTTTACTAAATGTTTATCAAACTAAACTTGGCTTTATGCAAATAAACCTAGAGGTTAGCACCCCCTTACTACACTTAATAAATAATTACTCTAGTGTTAGTTTGCGAGTACTTTAAAGTACTCATGGCTTTGCCCTAGCTATTCAAATGCCAGAATTTGAAGGAGAGCAACAGTATCAGGATGACAGACAGCAGGACGTCTACGATAACTAGGATCGTCTTCTATCGTCAAGCGTTGCCTGTGGAATAGATAGTCCACTACTACTTTGCTTCCGCTACTATTGGTGTTGTTGAACAATATATTTGTGTAATATTGGATCATGTGATCTATGGTTGTAAGACAATATGTGTTGTAATAAATGATGACTCTATGCTACTTACTATTATGTCTCGCAAAACATTATTCCTGGGATTGCGATGTACGGCATAATAGGCATCTGGACTTAAAAATCCGGGTGTTGACAAGTTGGTATCAGAGCCATTGTTTGACCTTAGGAGACCCTAGTTAGAATGGACGTTCAAAAACTTAGTTTCAAGTTCAAAGAATTGACTAGTTATGAAAATTTTATTCATCCCCTTATCCTTGAAGAATCTTTTACCAACTTAAAATTCATGCTCTTTCTTATGAGTTAATTAAAATTTTGAACACTTGCACTTCACTAACTTACTCATCTAATCCATCTACAGATGGAGCCCATCATCCCAGCGGAGCCTTTCCTCCAGACTGAGTTCTATCAGTTGGGGAACGGTGGTGAGATCATTTTCGAGAGGGACCTCTTTGCCCTCTCGGAATTCCTCGGACGCCCACCTCCGGAAGTCTTTGGTGGACAGATCAATGACCAACCCGGTGGTCAGCTCCAATGGGTCATCATGGTTGACCTCCGAGGAAGGTTCACGCTTCCCATGAGCCAGAGGATCCAGTTCTCCTTCAGGGAGAACAACTGGGCGGATGGTCTCGCCCGTGGACTACAGGAGGGGCTCGCACGTTTGTGCGAGCAGAATGCCATGGACCTCGAGGGGAGTCGCTTTGTATACTATGCAAGGAACAACTCTCTTGGGGTGGCCATGAACCTGCCGCCGCACCCTCAACTGCGCCACCATGTGGATCATCTCGACTTTATGTTGAATGAGACCCGCATCGACTTGTACAACTCCCGCGAGTATGCCAACCACACCCACCTTCAGCTGGCGCAGCAGGCGGAGACCATCAAGGTCATCGCCGGGGAGCGCAGGGCTCTCCGCCGCCTCAACCTGAAGAAGGACTACTCCATCAACCGCCTCAAGGCCAGGATCACCACACTGAAGGCGACCATCGAGACCCAGGCCGAGCAGATCAAGGAACTGGAGGGCGAAGGTGAGGGGGAGAACATCCAGGGGGACGGCTACTCCTACGTCAGCAACGACAATGACTACGAGGAGGAGGAAGACGACTACCTGGAGTTCCACCCTTACGAGGATGGCCACGAGCACCTTGCAGCCCGGGTAGACAACGTCTACCCGATCAACGTCGATGGAGAGTAGTCCCGTCTGAGCACTTGCGTCCCGTGATATGTATCGGTCCTTTGTATCTGCCCCATGTATTGTAGATTGTTGAAAGGGTTCTTCAAACCCTCCGGATTGTTGGCTTGTAATAATTGCTACCTCTATGACTATGTTTGTGTGTGTAATATTATTATTATTAGTATTTTATGAATCAAGTCTTAAATTGTGTGAATTTTTTTATCCCAAAATGAGCCATAGAAATTTCCCTCTCATCTCATGATCCCTATCCCTGTTCAGATGGCACCCCCAACCCGCAACATGACTCAGGAGGCAATGATGCAGATGTTGCAACAGATGTTGGCTGATAGAGAAGTTGAGAGAGCTGAACGACAAGCCAACTTAGCTGCACTTCAACAGATTGCTCAGGGCAATCAAGGCCATGGAAACCACGACCACCCAGGGTCGAAGCTGAAGAACTTCCAAAAAACCAACCCACCGGTGTTCAGCAAGACGGAGGAACCCCTCGATGCTGATGATTGGCTCCAAACCATGGAGAACAATCTCGAGGTTGCCGGAGTTGAGGACAACGAGAAGGTGTTGTTCGCCACTCACTATCTGGCTGGACCGGCACGTGCCTGGTGGACAAGTGCCCGCGCACTGAATGCGGGGCAAATGATGACTTGGGAAGATTTCAAACTCAAGTTTAGCAAGTATCATGTGCCCCCGGGCCTGATCAAGAAGATGAGGGATGAGTTCAGGGAACTGAAGCAAGGCCGGATGACCGTGGTGGAATACCGCGACAAGTTCCTCACTTTGTCAAGGTACGCCCCGGATGAGACGGATACCGTCGAGAAGAGGAAGGAAAGGTTTCTGAATGGACTGCATGATGAGATGCAGACTGTGTTGATCAACATCCCCTTTGCTGACCTGGAAGCCCTCGTTGACTCCGCCATTCAGATGGAGGGGAAGATACACCAAGCCAATGAGAACCGCAAGCACCGCATGATGAATCAGAGTGGGCCCAGCAATAACCACAAGTATCGCCCCAGCTCAAGTGGAGGGTTCGCCCCAAGAAACAACAAGCCCCCGATGCAGAACCCACGTCCGAGTTATCAGAACCGGAGTGAAGGAAACCCTAGGCCAGGAGGCCACAACAACTACAACAACAACAACTTCAACCGCGCTCCACCCCGCGCCCCCAACAACAACTCCAACACAGCTCCAAGGACTGGGAGCAACGCCGTTCCCATCACCCCCAAGGACAAGTCCACCTACAACTGCTACGAGTGCGGAGTGGCGGGGGACTTCTCCTACGAGTGCCCCAAGAAGCTCGCCAAGACTGCCGCCAACACCTCTGGCCCTGCTCAGCAGCAACGCCGTGTCACCAACAACAAGAAGTTTGCCCCCAACAACCCGAACAACCGCAATGGCCGCCTCTATCACATGAACACGGAAGAAGCTCAGGAAGCCCAGATGTTGTGCTGGGTATGTTCTCTGTTAACTCAATACCTGTAAGAGTGCTGTTTGATTCTGGAGCATCGCATTCGTTTGTTACCGAAGATTTTGCATGCACTAGTAAGATTCAACCCATCAGTTTGAAGCATGTCATGATAGTTCAAATACCTAGGTCAACAACTAAAGCTAGAAAATTTGCAAAGATGTGCCTATCAGAATTCATGAAATAGAATTTTATGCAAATTTGATTGTTCTGGGAGCCAAAGGTTTGGAAGTAGTCCTGGGTATGGACTGGATGGCGAAACATCATGGACTGATTGATTGTGCCAAGAAGGCCATCACCATGACTAGTAGCACCAGAATAATAGTCGAGCACATATCTGAAAGAATGCCCAGAAAGTTTACCTGCAACCAAAGTCTAGCCAAACCCACCTTGGATCAGACCAGGGTCGTTTGTCGATATCCTGATGTGTTTCCAGATGATCTACCCGGTATGCCCCCAGATCGGGATATCGAGTTTATCATCGAGTTAATCCCTGGAACCGGACCTATAGCGCAGAGAGCCTATAGCATGAACCCGACAGAGTTAGTGGAACTGAAGAAGCAACCGGATGATATGCTATTCAAAGGTCTGATTCGACCAAGTGCGTCGCCTTGGAGATCACCAGTTTTGTTTGTGGATAAGAAGGACGGTGCCACTCGTTTGGTTACGGACAATCGTAAGCTTAACGATGTCACCATTAAGAACAAGTATCCGTTTCCCAAGATAGAAGATCTGTTTGACCAGGTGACCGGTGCCAAAGTGTTCTCGAAGATTGATCTGAGGACAGGATACCATCAACTGAAGATTCGTGCCACCGATATCCCCAAAAATGCCTTTACCATCAGATATGGATTGTATGAGTACAATGTCATGTCATTCGGATTGACCAATGCCCCCGCTTATTTCATGAATCTCATGAATAAGATCTTTATGAACTTCCTGGACAAGTTTGTCGTTGTCTTCATCGACGACATTCTCATCTACTCCAAGTCCGAAGAAGAACATGAGCAACATTTGGAAGTGGTCCTAGATACCCTTCGGGAGCATCAGTTGTATGCCAAGTTCAGCAAGTGTGAGTTCTGGTTGAAGGAAGTAGGAATCTTGGGTCATATCTTGTCTGCCGGAGGAATTGCCGTTGACCCCGCAAAAATCAAGACCGTTGAATAATGGAAAGCCCCAACCACTCAGACCGAAGTCCGTGCATTTCTCGGATTGGCGGGATATTACCGCCGGTTCGTTGAAGGATTTTCGAGCATAGCAAGACCGATGACTCAATTATTGAAGAAGGACAAGAAGTTCGAATGGACCGACAAGTGTGAAGAGAGTTTTCAACAGCTCAAGAGCAGATTGACATCCGCCCCAATACTGGTTATGCCGGACATTACCAAGCCATTTGATGTGTACTGTGACACCTCCAAGATTGGTCTTGGATGTGTGCTGATGCAAGAAGGCAAAGTGATATCTTACCTGTCAAGACAGCTGAAGCAACATGAGCAGAACTATCCAACCCATGACTTAGAGCTAGCAGCCGTGGTTTTAGCCCTGAAAGTATGGCGTCATTACCTCATGGGTAATTGATGCGAGGTTTACTCGGATCACAAGAGCCTGAAGTATATCTTCACGCAGAAGGAGCTGAATATGAGACAGCGCAGATGGATAGAGTTAATCAAGGATTACGACATGGAAATCCACTATCACCCCGGCAAGGCCAATGTGGTAGCGGATGCTCTGAGTAGACTGCCGTGTCAGTTGAACTCCATGTTAGCGAGTGAGCAACCTAGCCTGTTTCAAGAGTTTGAACAGTTTAGACTTGAACTGGTTAGCGAAGGATATCTAGCCAGCATTGAAGTCCAACCCACCCTGATTAGTCAGATCAAGGAAGCTCAGAAAGGAAATGCTAGCATTGATGGGATCAAGAGCCAAATAGCTGCGGGAAAGGCACCGGGATTCACAGCAGATGAAGAAGGAGTGCTATGGTACAACAGACGCCTTTGCGTGCCGTCGGACTCAGAGTTGAAGCAAGTTATTCTGAAAGAAGCCCATGACACCCTTTACTCCATTCATCCCGGAGGAACCAAGATGTACCAAGATTTGAAGGAACAATTTTGGTGGCATGGAATGAAGAGAGAAATTGGAAGCTACATCGCCAAATGTGACATCTGTCAAAGAGTCAAAGCAGAACATCAACGCCCCGTAGGACTGTTGCAACCCCTACAAATTCCCGAATGGAAGTGGGATTCCGTAGGAATGGACTTCATCACCGGACTGCCCAAATCTAGTAAAGGGAATGATTCCATCTGGGTAGTGGTCGACAGACTGACCAAAGTCGCCCACTTCATCCCCGTCAAGACCACCTATCAAGGACCAAGACTCGCAGAGTTATATATCTCAAGGATAGTCAGCTTGCACGGAACCCCGAAGTCGATAGTGTCCGATAGAGGATCCCAATTCACCTCCAGATTCTGGCAGAAAGTACATGAAGGACTCGGAACTCGTCTGAATTTCAGCACAGCCTATCACCCGCAGACAGATGGACAGACAGAACGAGTCAACCAGATACTAGAAGATATGTTGAGAGCATGTGTGCTAGAGTATGGATCTAAGTGGGAAGACTGCTTGCCGTACATAGAATTCTCATACAACAACAGCTATCAAGCCAGCTTGCAGATGGCCCCCTTTGAAGCACTGTACGGAAGGAAGTGCCGTACCCCTCTGAATTTGTCGGAAGTCGGAGAGAGTCAAGTTTTTGGACCAGATATTCTCCGAGAAGCTGAAGAGAAGGTTCACAAGATCCGCGAGTATCTCAAGACAGCCCAATCCAGACAGAAGAGCTACGCCGACAAGAGACGCCGAGAGATGACCTTCGAGATCGGAGATTTCGTATATCTCAAAGTGTCCCCCCTTAAAGGAATGCAGAGATTCCAGCTTAGAGGAAAGCTTGCACCCCGATATGTCGGACCTTTCAAAGTCCTGAGCCGCCGAGGAGAAGTATCTTATCAACTGGAGTTACCGGAAGAAATGTCAGCGGTACACAATGTGTTTCACATCCTTAGAAGTGCCTGAGAAGACAGAGGTTTTCAAGAACATCGATCATCGAGCTGTGGATATCAACTCAGATCTGACCTACCGCGAAGTACCTATTCGCATCTTGGAAGAAGATTTCAGAACCACCCGTACCCAAAGTATCAAGTTTCTTAAGATCCAATGGAGTAATCACACCGAAGAAGAAGCCACTTGGGAGAGAGAAGACTTCATGAGGACTAAGTACCCAGATCTCTTTAGTACCTAGTTTTCTCTCAGATCTCGGGACGAGATCTTTTGTAAGGGGGAAGGGTTTGTAACATCCCAAGTTTCAACAATAATAAAATCAAGAAAGAACATTTTCCCAAACCCAAATTTTTGCAACAAACAAAAACTTTTTCTATGCATATAGTGCCAGATATAGTTTCATGCATATGAGTGATTTACTTTTGTGCAATTGCCATGATGAGTGTTAGTATGTTGATCAATTGCTATTAAACCCTAAACCAAGATCATCTAACCCTCATTTGAGAAAAATAGAAGAAATGGAAAACAACCCTCTTCTCACTCACATACACATTAGGCCAAATTGCAAATCTTCATCAAAGGCCATAATTGCTTGCTCTCTTGCTTGTAGAATACTTAGATATGATAAACAAACACAATTGTATCAAAGAAACAAGAATCAAACTCAAGGAAATCTCAAAACTTAAACACATATGATAATGGTCATATGTCACTTTTATATTTTCTTCACCACTTTGCACCTCCTTATCTTTTTTTCTTAAACTAAACTTGGTCAACTATTGCCATGTCATACAAGAACTTGTCAAGGTGACTAACTTTCATGTTGACCACCATTGCTAGAGTTGACTAGGTTGACCAGAAATGATGTGTCAAAATGGAACCCGAAAATGGAAACAAGATCATCTCAAATTTGAAATTCTGCAAATCAAATCCAAAATGAATACCACCACCACCAATCCTTCACTTTAATTATATAAATGAGATGTACCAAAAAGATTTCCAAAATTCATCAAAAAAGTTCATGCGGCCATATGATCGAACACTTGGCAGGCATAGTTTCATATTTGTGTTACACACCCTTGTCCACTGGATTTTAGCCTAAACCAACTTTAACATGTGATCATTTGCTCCCTCTGCCTCCCCTGCATCGAGCTTGGTACTTGCTACGGTTGGGTAAAGTGGAAAAGTGAGGAGAAAGGCACCATGCCATGCACACCCGGCCACCTTTGGCCAATCCACCTCTGGCCACCATCTCACCTCTTATCCTTGTCCTGGAGCATCTCTGCAACTCCAGGAACCTCACCGTACACCGCACCAGCTCGCCAAGCCATGGCATTGGCCGGAACGCGCGCGTCCAAAGCCTGCCAGGACATGCCAGCACGCGCGCTCACCGCGCTCTGGCCGCGCCAGTACGTCGCACGCTCGAGCGACGTCGTCCTCCTCTGCGCCAGCTACGCCTGCGTCGAGCATCTCCTCCCCGCTCTCTACACGCTAGACAACGCCAGTAGCTTGCCCCTGCTCCGTCGCCGTCGTCCTCGACCAAATCATGCCGCACGCTCTGCCGCACTCCCTGCAAGCTCGTGAGCAATCCCGTCGCCCTTTTCTCTGTCTCGATACACGTTGAGCATCGCCAGGATAAGAGCTAGCCATAGCCGTCCTTCACTTGCCCCTTCGATCGCCAGAAGCGCCACGCCATGGCCGCTCCTCCACAGCACCCCACGGCCATCTCCTCCCGCTATAAATAGAGGACCTCAGCCCTCCATTTCTTCACACACCTTGCTCCCCTCTCACCACTGATCCTTCTCCCCCAGTCAATTTCACTCCATCTCGCCGGAGTAGCTCGAATTGAGAGCTCGAAGCCGCCGGAGCCCGCGGAAGCTCTGCATCGACTGGGGCCTCGCCAAGCTCCGCCGCTGCACCAGGCGCTTCCCCATCTTCTTCCACTTCACCGAGCAGCCTTCCCACCCTCTCCGACGGCCTGGTACCCCCTCCAACCCCCTAGGCTCGCCGCCAGTGCGCCCGTCGCTCGTCGGAGACGACGACGATCACACGCCGTCGGATTCTGTTCTAATCCTACGGTCTAAATCACGCATACCGTTTCGCTTCGTTACAAGCCACTGACGGGTGGTCCCCACCTCGTCAGGGCAGCCCAAATGCACCCGTTGCTTGTTGGGCTGCACAGTGTTTTAATTTCTGTTTTGGCCCAGTAGCGTTTCCCGCCTAGCCCACGAATTCAAATTTAGTTTTAACAATTATTCAAATATCCTGCAGATGACTTTGTAAATTTCGAATAGTTTGAAATCTACCAATCCAAATCTAGCAAACTTTATACCGTTGGAAAGCTAATGAAATTATCTAACTAATGCCACTGGTCCCACCTCCAAATTCAAAGTACAATTAATCTGAGAAAAATAACAATACAGGGACTTTTGCAAATTGAAATTTTATTTAAATTTTAACCATAATTGGTTTTGAATTGTTTCCAACTCTAATAAATCACAAATGATGTTCTCTAATTGATTATGTAATAATATAGACAGGTTGTTTGAATGATCATGGACTAGATCAAATTAATGACTATGTAGTCAATTCTAGGGAAATTAAATTGTGGAATTCAAATTCTATAAATAGTATGAGAGCTACTCTCTCATTTAAATTTTGATCCTAAGTGATACAACCAGAGGGAATGACCTTAGGCTAATGAACCTCTGATTATTATTACGTAAGATTTTAAATCATTTAATTGTTAGTCTTAAATTGTGTGAAGTGTAGCACCTCATTTAAATTATACTCCCATATAATAGATATGGAATGTTGACCTTGGTCAACCTATATTTCATACCTGATTATTATTTGAGGAGATAAGATTTAATGAGAGGAAATTATTTTCTCTAAAGATCTAAATAACAAATTAAAGAAATAAGAATAATGAGAGGAAATTGTTTTTCTCTTAACTAAAAACCAACCAAGTAGTCCACCATGCCATGATTGATATGATGCTAGGATTAGAGTGTGAATCTTTGAGTGTTTTAGCTTAGTATGTGAGCTTGGTTTAGTATTTATACCTCGTATTCGTATATAGACGCTAGTAACGAGGAGTATCAAGAGGAGGAAGCCTACTCCCAGGAAGAAGAGGAGAACTTTGACAACTACCCTGCTCAAGGCAAGCTAACCCTTGCTAAACACCAAGTGCATAGCTCCACAAGAGCAATGCACCATCACACTTTATTTAATGTCTTACCTATCCCATGTTTTTACCTTGCAATTATTTTGCTTACTTACTTTCAAAGTACTTTTTGATTTATGATTCACTTGGTCTAGAGTAGAACAATATTTAAAGTGAGCTTAGAATAAATCCAAGCTAGATAGCACCCCTCATGAAATAGTTGCTAGTGCTAATCAATTAAAATTGACTACTCTAGATGGGAACATGGTGAAGTGAAATGACTTTGAAAGAATGTAAAGTTGAAGGTGAATATGACCAAGAGAAGATGGTGATTTTTGATAAAATTGATGATTGGGTTTGAATGCGATACCCTTCCAATTATACAAGTACCCCCACAATACCTGATTATGGGTAGGGCTTAACTAGAAACTTGTGTATTTTAGTATGGGTACCCTCTAAACAAGCATCATAGGGGTTACGCCGAGGCTGCCTCCGTTAAGTGTGGAACGATGTTAATATGAGGTGAATGTACGGCCCAAGCCCTGTGCAGTTCCCGGGTTAACTGCGGATTTCACCGGGAGGCCAAGCTCATGGGGAGAGGTGCTCATACTAGCATATATAAGTGAAAGGTTATGGTTGATGATCCGCGTACTGTGTTACAATGATTCGGGGTTATCCTCGACGGATGTAATCAAAAGTTGTGGCACAAGAGTACAACCTCTGCAGAGTGTTAAACCTATTCGAATAGCCGTGTCCACGGTTACAGACGATTGGAAAGGCCATACTGTCTCCGTTATCAGATTTTTGATCTTAAAAAGGAATGATGAATTGAAAGGTGATAGTGAGGTGAATCAAAAATGAGTTGTGGGAATGACACTAATGTTCCCACTTGAGTTAGTCTAGCAAATGATAAGGCTTTACTAAATGTTTATCAAACTAAACTTGGCTTTATGCAAATAAACCTAGAGCTTAGCACCCCCTTACTACACTTAATAAATAATTACTCTAGTGTTATTTTGCGAGTACTTTAAAGTACTCATGGCTTTGCCCTGGCTATTCAAATGCCAGACTTTGAAGGAGAGCAACAGTATCAGGATGACGGACAGCAGGACGTCTACGATAACTAGGATCATCTTCTAACGTCAAGCGTTGCCTGTGGAATAGATAGTCCACTACTACTTCGCTTCCGCTACTATTGGTGTTGTTGAACAATATATTTGTGTAATATTGGATCATGTGATCTATGGTTGTAAGACAATATGTGTTGTAATAAATGATGACTCTATGCTACTTACTATTATGTCTCGCAAAAACATTATTCCTGGGATTGCGATGTACGGCATAATAGGCATCTGGACTTAAAAATCCGGGTGTTGACATGTAGTTTTCTTGGGTCCCAAACTGAACGTCGAGATTAATCTTCCCCAGCGGATAACTTGGCTTCTCTGGTGTGATGCCATGGAATCGTGTGTCGGTTGGTTTCAAGTTTGCTAGGGATATGTTCATCTTCCTTAATGTATCTGCATGCATAAGGTTTAAACTGCTGCCGCCATCTATGAACACTCGAGATACATCGAATACTGCGATTACTGCTAGTAGGATAAGTGCTGACTGCCCTGGTCGAGGAACTTGCTGAGGATGATCCGCTATTGTGAAGCCAATATCTTGCCCTGACCAGTTAAGGTACTCAACTGTTGGTGGAGGCATTTTCTCTGCCATGAACACCTGTCGCGAGATTACTTTCTGAGCTCTATTGGATGGCCTGCCTTTCTCAATCATCGAGACCGCTCCGTTGGAATTGGGATCAACATAAGGTGGTGGTGCAGGCACTGCCGCTATTCTGAGCTGATGTCGATTTTCGTCCGTAATTGCGGGAGGAGGTGGCAAGTGGATTTCACTCCTGGGTCCTTGAGGATTTCTGTGTGCTGCCTGGTTATTGGCGTATCCTGCCCACCTTAACATTGCTTGGAAATTGCGGCAATCCTTTTGCAAGTGTCCTGACTGTCTTTTTTCCGTTGTTGTCGAGATAAAAATGCATCTGACACGGCCCGTTCATCATCTCCTCGGGGGACACGAAAGGTCTTTGGAACCTTGGCCCGGTATTTTGCCTGTTGTTTCGGGAGTCATCTCTATTGTCGCCTCGCTGCTCGTTGCTCCTCTGATAATCATCTCTATTGTTTCCTCCAGCGCTTGCTTGAAAACCAGCCGAAATTTATCCAGGAGCATCATAGCTCGAGTATTGTCGAGGAAACCGTCGCCTATTTTGATAATTTCGGCCGCGGTCCTCCTCTGGTGACCTATGCCGTTTGTTGTGAACAACATCTTCTCCATCTGCCCATCTGTTTTCTATCACCATTAATGCGGATACTGTCTTTGGGTTGGTTCTTCCCAAGTCCTCGACAAAATCTCCTCGCCTGATTCCTGCGACAAACGCATCTATCGCTCTCTCGTCAGATATATTCTCTACCGAGTTTTTAATGATATTCCATCTTTGGATGTACTTCCTCATTGATTCATCTGGCTTTTGTCGACACACCCTCAGTTCCTCTAGTGATGCTGGTTTTTTGCAAGTGGACCGGAAATTCTTGAAGAACACGTCCTCGAAGCTATCCCAGTTGTCGATGGATCCTGGAGGAAGCTTTTTTATCCAAGATCGCGCAGCTCCACTTAAATACACCTGGATTCTTTGCATAGCTGTTGCTCTAGTTCCTCCTGTGAGCTTCACCGTCTCGAGGTAATCAACTAGCCAATCCTCTGGATCTTGCAAACCGTCGAATTTTTTGAAGTTATCAGGCAGTTTAAACCCCGAAGGGACTCGAGTTTTTCGGACCCTCCTTGTGAAGCATGGCAACCCACACATATCCTTGTCGTTTAATTCTGGGGAATGCCGATGTTCTCTTCTATTTTGCCGTGCTCTGTCCACCCTTGCTTGCGCTGCTGTGTCTCTTGCTCCACTTGTTCCTTCGGGAACTGTTGCTGCTGCCGCAGGTCGTGGACTATTTTGCCTTGCTGTTCCTTCGGGAGGTGTTGACACAAACGCCGTTCCCATGGCTCCGACTCCTGCCATCGCCATATTGTACAATGCCTCCCTTGGATCTCCTGGAGGTGGCCTAGACGCCAGGATAAAGGCCTGTGTCGCCATATACCCAGCTTCTGGTGTCTTGGGGATAATGTTCCCTCTCGTGTCTATCGACATAAAAGACATGTCGAGGTTTTGAACCAAGTGCTCTCTTTCTCCTTCAGGTATGTTTTGCAGCCTTGATCTCGCTCTGTTCCGAGCTTCCCTGTGGCTATCTCCCGAAGTTCCTGATTGTCGACTTAACTCCGCCCTTCGTCGGCTTGATGCGGAGGCTGCCTCCCTTCTTCTGTTCAGAGCAGCTGTCTGTTTTTCCAATTCCCTTGCAGCACGCGCGAGCCTATATTGATATGCTTGCAATTCTTCTGGCGTGGCTGTTGTGGCCATTGGTTCTAAGCCATCCATAGCTCTTGCGGCTCTATCCCATGCTGCTTGTGGGAGTTGAACCCTAACACGTGGTGTAGGTCCGACATATTTGCTGCCTAAACCTTGTCGTAAATCGGAGGGATCGACGTATGGATTTCCCAAATCGTCGAAAGCCTCAGACGTTTCCTCTTGATCGCGGCTTGGCTCTTCGATGGCATAAATCTGATGATATTTTGAATTCAGATCTTTGCTGGGTTTGGTGACACCATCATAAAGATTGGTGAAGACCTTGCCCAAGGTAATGGATTTGTCAATGAAGTTGAAGCTGTCGACGTTGCTCGAGTCATCGCTTATAGGAGTCCGCAGATGACTCGAAGGACATGTCGCTAAAGATATTGGCGAGCTTTTCGCTTGCCCTGGTGCTGATGAAGCATGGCAACGAAGTCTCCTCTTCGCCTGACTCGATTGTCGATGCTGAGTTTGAAAAATCGGAATCGACCGCCGATAATTCCGACGAGATCGGAATTTCGAGACGATACGCTCCCTCCTTCTCGACGCGAAAGTGGAACCTTCCGAACGTCATATCCATAGGCTCCTCCAGATACGCATATGCATCCAAACGGGAGGGCGGGTGAGGAACAAAATCGACAGGACCAGTTGCGATCTGTTTACCTCGATCCATCGCGTTGCTTGCTGTTGATGAAGTCGACGATCTTGAGCATGCCATCGAGATTAGATCCTTGACACCTCTAATTCCCACAGACGGCGCCAATTGACAAGGGATTAACTTATCAATGCCTACGGGTTGTAGACTAGGGTTTAGTTAGAAGTAGAGGGCAAGTAGATATCGAAGGTTTCAGCCGAAAAGTACTCGACGATATGAAAACTAGGGTTTGTGAGACAATGATTCGATGCTTTCTTTGTCCCTCGACTCCCCCTTATATAGGAGGTGGAGCCGAGGGATTCGTAATGTACAAGTCAGAGAGTCCGGGAGGGTTTCCAACTCATCCCACAAGATTACAAATATCATCTTGTAATACAACTCTAACTTTCCTTAATAACAATTTGGGCTTCTGATTCTTCTTATTCTTCGAGTCTTGGGCCTTCAGTAAACCCCGGGTACTATCTTCGGCAGGCCCATTGGGGATGCCTATGTCAGTTGGCTTGGCGTTCAGCTCTCTCGGCTTCTCGGTCGGCCATCATCATCTCTAGCATCTGCAGTATGGCGTCTTGGGTGGCGTTGTGGGTTGGTGGGGCCATCTGAACATCGGAGTGGATGATAAGATAACAGGGAAATTTCTACGGTTTGTTTGAATTAAAGTTCACGAAGTTCAAAACTTGAAAATTTGAGTAGTGTTGAGGCGGTAAAACCATCAACATTTTTTTCATTCATACCAAACATCATACATTACAAATCTAACACACCGTTGGTTTGAAGAACCATTCATTCGCTCTACGATACAAGGGGATCCTGATACAACTCACACCTACTTAAGTGCTGGAGTGATACTACTCTTCGGGGTGGAGTCTTCGTCGTCACGGGTAATGTGCTTGGCGAGAGGCGAGGGCGTTGTCCAACTCCTTGCGGGTCTTGTATAGCATGAAGTCGAGGTGTGCTACATAGTGGTTCATCTCCGTGTGCGGAGGCATGGTCATCGGTCTTCCCATGGGGTCATGTATTGGGTAGTAGATGAAGCGAGTGTTCTTGATCTTTTTCTCATTTTGTCCACATAGACGGGAAATTGCTTCTTGCATGGCTCTGACTAGTCCCTCCTTCCAGGTGTTTCCCGTTACAGAAAACCATATGGTTTCCCATATTGGGGCTCCAAGCTTCCTTCGTAGATCTGCAGAAACTTCCCACCGAGGTGGTCCTCCGGAGTGATTGTTGAGGGGTGTTCCGAAGAACTCGGGATACGGGCGTCCTAGATAGTCCACTAGTTGCTTCAAGTTTTTTTCGAACATCAGGTTTCCTCCGTGACCAAGCTGATAGAACTCCCATTTGTACTCCATCTGTGAGAAATTAGGATGAGTAAGTTCAAGAGGTGGTCAAGTGTGTAAATTTTTATGTAGTTCTCAAAGGAAAAGTAGAGCATGAAATTCTCATTTTGAAAAAGATCTTCAAGGATAAGAGTGAGAATAAGTTTTTCACAAATATTCACTTCTGTTGTTTTGAAACTAAGTTTTTCAGACGTCCATTCTAACTAGGGTCTCCTAAGGTCAAACAATGGCTCTGATACCAACTTGTCAACACCCGGATTTTTATGTCCAGATGCCTGTTATGCCATACATCGCAATCCCAGGAATATTGTTGTTGCGAGACATAACAGTTGAATATCATAAGTCATCATTCATTACATACCATACCGTCTTACAAATAGATATCACATGATCCAATATTACACAAATAGTTGATCTATTGATCAACGGACACCAAGTTCATAGATTCATAGCGGAATCGTAAATAGAAGGGACTCTTGAGTCCACAGGCCAACGTCTGACGTCAGAAGATTCCCTAGTTGTCGTAGACATCTTGGTTGCCATCATCGTGGTAGTTCTGCTACTCTTCATAGTCTGGCCATTTGAATAGGCAGGGACACAGCCGTGAGTACTTTAAGGTACTCGCAAACTAATACTAATGTAAGTACTTAACAGTTCTAGTAAGGGGGTGCTAAGCTCTAGTTTATTTGCATAAAGCCAATTTTAGTTCACAAGTATTTGAGAAAAGCTTATTCATGTGCTAGACTAAGTCAAGTGGGAACATTAGTGTCAGTCCCACAACATTGTTGTGATTCAAAAATCAAGTCACCAATTCACCATTCATTTCATCAACCTTTTCAAGAAGTTGACATCGGAAACTGTATGGCCTTTCCAACCATCTGTAACCATGGACGCGGCTATTCGAATAGATTTACACTCTGCAGAGGTTGCACACTTGTGCCACAACATTTGATTTCATCCGTCGGGATTACCCCGAATCATCGTAACACAGTACGCGGATCATCAACCATAACCTTTCACTTACAAATCCTAGTGTGAGCACCTCTCCCCATGAGCTTGGCCTCCCAGTGAAGACCAACTGTCAACCTGGGAACTGCACAGGGCTTGGCCGTACAATTCACCTCAATTCACATCATTTCTCAACAACGGAGGCAGCCTCGGCATAACCCCTATGACGTGTGTTCAGAGGGAACCCATACTAAGATGCATAAATTTCCAGTTAAGCCCTACCCATAATCAGGTATTGTGGGGGTACTCAATATTGGAAAGGTATCACATTCAAACCAATATCAGTTTTATCAAAAATCACCATCTTCTCTTGGTCATATTCACCTTCAAAATTCATTCAATGGAATGACTCATCATTCCAAGGTTTCAAATTCATTTCAAAGTCACATGTTCCCATCTAGAGTAGTCAAGTTTTAGTATTTAGCACTAGCACTAATCATGAGGGGTGCTAATATTGCTTGGCTAGCTTGAGACTAAATTAACTACTCTAGTAACCTTCTTTACTTTGACCAAAGTTAACCATAAAAGTAACCCTTGGAAAACAACAAGTAAAACTTGTATGGTAAAAACTTAGGGTAGGCTTATGGTAAGAAAAGATAAGATTTGTGGTGCCTTGCCCCAAAGGGGCTTTGCACTTTGCAAGAATATTAGCTTGCAACTTTATAACTTGCAATAGTCTAGCTTGCCTTGGTTGTTGAGGTGGTCAAAGTCCTCTTCTTCTTCTGGGTAGAATCCTTCCTCTTCCTGGTATTCTCCGGTACTAGCATCTATACACGAAAACGAGGATACAATCACCAAGCAATACTTAAGTAACCTTAATTAGCCTTAATGGCTCACTCCAAATGATCTAGCATCATCACTTAGCATTGCTACTAAGAATTAATCTAGAGTTTTCTGTCTTAGGGTTAGGGAAATAATTTTCTCTCATTACATATGTAAATGATAGTTTCCATATGGTTCTTGAGGAATAATTTCCTCTCATTGAAATCTTCTTAAGATTTAATTTCTCAAACAATCACACATGAATACAAGTTGACCTAAGTCAACCATTCATCATCATCATTTGAGAAAATGATTTGAATGAGGTAGAATACCTCATACCATTTAATAATGCCTATTATGATTTAAAATATCCAAGTATCTCATGTGAGAGTATTTGACCAGGGGTCAATACTTCATATGAAAGTATTTGGGACAAGATTTAAATGAAGTGAAGCACTTCATACCATTTGCATAATAGTTTTGGACAATATCAACTAACTAGAATAGCCATATTGTCCATTATTTAAACTAGGGCATGATCATGCAAAGTGACCACACCATTTTATTTAAGAAACAATTAGTGTAAATCAAATGTGAGCTATTGGAGTGGGAATTAACTAAATATCTATTTTGGTTGATTTTTAATAATTATTTGAATATGAAAAAGTCCCTGCTTATTCTTTATGTCACATTAATTCTACACAAGATTTCCAAGTGGGACCAATGGGGTTGGATTGATATTTTTACAAGATTTCCAACCATATGAAATTCACCAAATTTGGTTGGGTAGATTTGAAACTATTTAATTTCTAAGACAGGACCAGTATTTAACTTTCTACCCAATTATTTAACCAGAATTGGAAAAATGGGCCGGCGGGAAATGGAATGGGGCGAAAGATTCAAAAATGCCAGAAGGGCCAGCCCAGCTAGCGCTTCACACGCCACGGGCCGCCTGACAGAGGGGTCCGCACGTCAGTGAGTCAGACTCACCGAAGCGGTATCGTTCCGTCGTTGGATTAGAAGCAGATCGTGCGGTGCAGAGGCGTCGTCTTCGTCGGGGGGAGGAGCGTGATACGTCCCCGACGTATCCATAATTTCTGTCATTCCATGCTTGTTTTATGACAATACTTACATGTTTTGCTTGCACTTTATGATGATTTCATGCGTTTTCCGGAACTAACCTATTAACGAGATGCCACAGTGCCAGTTCCTGTTTTCTGCTGTTTTTGGTTCCAGAAAGGTTGTTCGGGCAATATTCTCGGAATTGGACGAAATCAACGCCAAACCTCCTATTTTTCCCGGAAGGCTCCAGAACATCGAAGAAGAGTCGGAGGAGACCCAGGGGGGCCCCACACCATAGGGCCGCGCGGGCCAGACCCTGGCCGCGCTGGCCTAGGGTGAGGCCACCCTGTCGACCCTCCTGCGCCGCCTCTTCGCCTATAAAACCCCTTTCGACCTAAAAACGCAGTACCAATTGACGAAACTCCAGAAAGACTCCAGGGGCGCCGCCGCCATCGCGAAACTCCAATTCGGGGGACAGAAGTCTCTGTTCCGGCACCTCGCCGGACGGGGAAGTGCCCCCGGAAGCCATCTCCATCAACGCCACCGCCTCCATCATGCTCCGTGAGTAGTTCCCCCATGGACTACGGGTTCTAGCAGTAGCTAGTTGGTATTCTCTCCTCCATGTACTTCAATACAATGATCTCATGAGCTGCCTTACATGATTGAGATTCATCTGATGTAATCGGTGTTGTGTTTAGATTGTATCTACAAGTTGTATGCACATGTCACTATCCGGAACCAAAGGCCCCGAAGTGACAGAAATCGGGACAACCGGAGGGGATGGCGGTGATGTGAGGGACACATGTTTTCACCGAGTGTTAATGCTTTGCTCCGGTACTCTATTAAAAGGAGTACCTTAATATCCAGTAGTTTCCCTTGAGGCCCGGCTGCCACCGGCTGGTAGGACAAAAGATGTTGTGCAAGTTTCTCATTGCGAGCACGTACGACTATAATTGGAAAACATGCCTACATAATTAATAATCTTGATGTTCTGTCTTAATGCTTTGATTCCTATCAATTGCCCAACTGTAATTTGTTCACCCAACACTTGTCACTTATTGGAGAGTTGCCACTAGTGTAGATCGCTGGGAACCCCGGTCCATCTCTCATCATTATATACTTGTTCTATATGTCATTGGAAGTAGTATTAACTATTTTCTGGTGCCATTGCTCTCATATTGCTATTACTGCTGCTGTGTTACTGTTACTACTGCTCTCATATTACTGCTACTTTCACATCACCCCTGTTACTAGTGCTTTTCCAGGTGCAGCTGAATTGACAACTCAGTTGTTAAGGCTTATAAGTATTCTTTACCTCCCCTTGTGTCGAATCAATAAATTTGGGTTTTACTTCCCTCGAAGACTACCGCGATCCCCTATACTTGTGGGTCATCAAGACTTTTTTCTGGCGCCGTTGCCGGGGAGGCATAGCTCTACTCATAAGTTCACCTGGGGAGTACACTCTACCTCTCTCTCTGTTTTTATTTTGTTTTATTTTGTTTTGCTTAGTTTACTTTTATCTAGTTTATTTGTGCTTAGTTTATTTCTGTCTAGTTTTATTTTGCCTAGTTTACTTTTGCTTAGTTTCTTTTTGTCTTGTTTTACTTTTCTCATATACCCAAAAATCCATAAAAATTTGAAAAATCTAAAAATTAAAAACTGCTGTTATGGGAGAACCTACAACCTACTTGGAGCTCATAGAATGTTATAATAATTATAGGAAATCAAGAGCTGGTGAAGTAATGAGTGCTATGATAGAAAAAGTGAATACAATTGCTAAAATCTTGCTTAAACGCCATGATATAAACTGTTGCTCTCAACAGGATACTAAACATCTTAAATTTCAATGTGGCTTTAGTGAGGAATTTTTAATTAAGAACTATAATCGGAATTGCTATATTCATTATGGGTTCGAAGAGGTAGAACAATTTGTCGTATTTATGGGAGCTTCCGAGATAGAATCCTTCATGGTTGAGAATTATGAAACTTGTGTTGTTTGCAAGGACCTTAAAGATTATGTCTCTTCTATCCTTAATTGTTGCATAGAATGCTTCAGTGATAATCCTTATATCATTGATTATAAAGAGAGACTCATTAATGCACAAGAATGCACTCACAATTTGCAGGAACCGGTGGAAGAAGAAATTGATGAACCTGAAAGCTCATTGGATGAAAAAGAGGAGGAAATTGATGAACCTGAAAGCTCATTGGATGAAAAAGAAGAGGAGAGCGACGAACAAAAGGAGGAAGAATGGATTAGCTACCCATGCCAACCTTCTAATCAGAGTAACTCTTTATCTCTTACACTATTTGATTGTCCTCCATGCTTACCGAAAGAGGTTGAATGTTATGTTCTTGTGGATTCTCTTGAAATAGTACCTATGAGTAAAACTTGTGAGAATAATTATGCTACTGTTATTTATGATAATCCATTCTACTTTGATAAATCTTATGATAATGCTTTGTTTGTGCCTGATGTCGAAATGCATGGTACTAAAGAATTTTGCTTGGGAAATGTTTATGATAAAGCTCTAGATGATGGTCCTATGTTACTTGATAATATTAATTGTACTACTAATGAAAATGGGATTGGAGAATTCTTGACTTATTCTATAAGTCCCATATCTCTTGAGATTGATCAATCATCATGTTATGTTATTGATAAAAGTGAGTTTGAAAGTTTTAATCCCGCTATTCTTGAACTTGATAAAAATTATATGTTTGGAAATCATGAAAAGTATGCTGCATGTGATAGTTATATTGTTGAGTTTATTCATGAAGCTACTTAAAATTATTATGAGAGAGGAAAATATGGTTGTAGAAATTTGCATGGTACTAAAACACCTCTCTATATGCTGAAGATTTTGAAGTTACGCTTGTTCTATCTTCCTATGCTTGTTACTTTGCTTTTCATGAACTTGTTTATTTACAAGATTCCTTTGCATAGGAAGCATGTTAGGCTTAAATGTGTTTTGAATTTGCCTCTTGATGCTCTCTTTTGCTTCAAACACTATTTCTTGCGAGTGCATCCTTAAAACTGCTGAGCCCATCTTAATGGCTATAAAGAAAGCAACTTCTTGGGAGATAACCCATTTGTTATTTTGCTACAGTACTTTGTTTTATATTTGTATCTTGGAAGTTGTTTACTACTGTAGCAACCTCTCCTTATCTTAGTTTTGTGTTTTGTTGTGCCAAGTGAAGCCTCTAATCGAAGGTTGATACTAGATTTGGATTTCTGCGCAGAAACAGATTTCTATCTGTCACGAATCTGGGCTGTTTTCTCTGTAGGTAACTCAGAAAAATATGCCAATTTACGTGCGTGTTCCTCAGATATGTACGCAACTTTTATTAGTTTTGAGTTTTCTGATTTGAGCAACGGAAGTATTTATTTAAAATTCGTCTTTACTGGCTGTTCTGTTTTGGCAGATTCTGTCTCTGTTTTTTGCATTGTCTCTTGTGGACTTTAAGCGAGGTTTTCTAGACATGGAGAGCTGTAGCTAATGTTTTATTGAGTTCTTGCAATGTGCCACTACAGGACCAAGGTGGATTCAAATTTTTCTGAGTACTAACCCCTCTAATGAAGTTTATGAGAAGTTTGGTGTGAAGGAAGTTTTCAAGGGTCAAGAGAGGAGGATGATATATGATCAAGAAGAGTGAAAAATCTAAGCTTGGGGATGCCCCCGTGGTTCATCCCTGCATATTTCAAGAATACTCAAGCGTCTAAGCTTGGGGATGCCCAAGGCATCCCCTTCTTCATCAACTTATCAGGTTTCTTCTATTGAAACAATATTTTTATTCGCTCACATTTTATGTGCTTTACTTGGAGCATCTGTATGTTTTATTTTTGTTTGTGTTTGAGTAAGATCGGATCCTAGCAATCCTTGTTTGGGAGAGAGACACGCTCCGCTTTTTCATATGAACACTTGTTATTCGTTTTACTTTTAATGTTCAATGATAAGATTTGGAAGCTACAATACTTATGGTTATTTTGTTGGAAAAAGAAAATGCCTTATATGTCTTGGATAATTTGACACTTGGCAATTGTTTTGAGCTCTCAAGTAGATCATGATTAAGTTTTTTCATGTAGTTTAAACCTATTAGTGGAGAACTACCGTAGAGGTTGTTAAAATTGGTTTGCATGATTGGTCTCTCTTAAGGTCTAGATATTTTCTGGTAAAAGTGTTTGAGCAACAAGGAAGACAGTGTAGAGTATTATAATGCTTGCAATATGTTCTTATGTAAGTTTTGCTGTACTGGTTCATACTTGTGTTTGCTTCAAACAACCTTGCTATCCTAGCCTTGTACTGAGAGGGAATGCTTCTCGTGCATCCAAAACCTTGAGCCAAAAACTATGCCAATTGTGTCCACCATATCTACCTACTATGTGGTATTTCCTACGATTCCAAAGTAAATTGCTTGAGTGCTACCTTTAAACAATTCAAAATTTATCACCTCTGATTTGTGTCATTGTTTTATAGCTCATGAGGAAGTATGTGGTGTTTATCTTTCAATCTTGTTGGGCAACTTTCACCAATGGACTAGTGGCTTCATCCGCTTATCCAATAATTTTGCAAAAAGAGCTGGCAATGGGATTTCCGGTCCCAAATTAATTAACAAAAAATAGACACTCCTCCATGGTATGTGATTGTTGGACGGCACCCGAGGGATTCGGTTAGCCATGGCTTGTGTAAGCAAAGGTTCGGAGGAGTGTCATCATAATAAAACTAAAATAAAAAGGCACTCCTTCATGGTATGAGATTGTTGGCAGGCACCCGAGGATTTGGTTAGCCATGGTTTGTGAAAGAAAGGTTGGAAGGAGTGCCACCCAAAAATAAAAATAATTCATGGGAGCCGCTCTTTGAAGGTTTGTCTGGCGAGGGGGTTAGAGTGGCCACTACCATTCGTTGACAACAACAAACACCTCTCAAAACATTACTTTTTATGCTCTCTTAATGTTTTCAAAACCTAAGCTCTAGCACAAATATAGCAATCGATGCTTTCCTCTTTGAAGGACCATTCTTTTACTTTTATTGTTGGGTCAGTTCACCTATTTCTCTCCATCTCAAGAAGCAAACATTTGTGTGAACTGTGCATTGATTCCTACATATTTGCATATTGCATTTGTTATATTACTCTATGTTGACAATATCCATGAGATATACATGTTATAAGTTGAAAGCAACCTCTGAAACTTAATCTTCCTTTGTGTTGCTTCGATGCCTTTACTTTGAATTTATTGCTTTATGAGTTAACTCTTGTGCGAGACTTTTGATGCTTGTCTTGAAAGTACTCTTCATGAAAAGTTTTGCTACATGTTATCTATTTGTTAGCAACTATAGATCATTGCCTTGAGTCACTTCATTCATTTCATATGCTTTGTAATAGTATGATCAAGGTTATGTAAGTAGCATGTCACTACAGAAATTATTCTTTTTATCGTTTACCTGCTCGGGACGAGCAGGAACTAAGCTTGGGGATGCTGATACGTCCCCGACGTATCCATAATTTCTGTCGTTCCATGCTTGTTTTATGACAATACTTACATGTTTTGCTTGCACTTTATGATGATTTCATGCGTTTTCCGGAACTAACCTATTAATGAGATGCCACAATGCCAGTTCCTGTTTTCTGCTGTTTTTGGTTCCAGAAAGGCTGTTCGGGCAATATTCTCGGAATTGGACGAAATCAACGCCAAACCTCCTATTTTTCCCGGAAGGCTCCAGAACATCGAAGAAGAGTCGGAGGAGAGCCAGGGGGCCCCACACCATAGGGCCGCGCGGGCCAGACCCTGGCCGCGCCGGCCTAGGGTGAGGCCACCCTGTCGACCCTCCTACGCCGCCTCTTCGCCTATAAAACCCCTTTCGACCTAAAAACGCAGTACCAATTGACGAAACTCCAGAAAGACTCCAGGGGCGCCGCCGCCATCGCGAAACTCCAATTCGGGGGACAGAAGTCTCTGTTCCGGCACCCTGCCGGGACGGGGAAGTGCCCCCGGAAGCCATCTCCATCAACGCCACCGCCTCCATCATGCTCCGTGAGTAGTTCCCCCATGGACTACGGGTTCTAGCAGTAGCTAGTTGGTATTCTCTCCTCCATGTACTTCAATACAATGATCTCATGAGCTGCCTTACATGATTGAGATTCATCTGATGTAATCGGTGTTGTGTTTGTTGGGATCCGATGGATGATACATTATGATTAGTCTATCTATAAAGTTTGTGAAGTTATTGTTGCTGCAATCTTGTTATGCTTAATGCTTGTCACTAGGGCCCGAGTGTTATGGTCTTAGACTTGAGCTCTATAATTATTGCTTAGATTGTATCTACAAGTTGTATGCACATGTCACTGTCCGGAACCAAAGGCCCCGAAGTGACAGAAATCGGGACAACCGGAGGGGATGGCGGTGATGTGAGGGACACATGTTTTCACCGAGTGTTAATGCTTTGCTCCGGTACTCTATTAAAAGGAGTACCTTAATATCCAGTAGTTTCCCTTGAGGCCCGGCTGCCACCGGCTGGTAGGACAAAAGATGTTGTGCAAGTTTCTCATTGCGAGCACGTACGACTATAATTGGAAAACATGCCTACATAATTAATAATCTTGATGTTCTGTCTTAATGCTTTGATTCCTATCAATTGCCCAACTGTAATTTGTTCACCCAACACTTGTCACTCATTGGAGAGTTGCCACTAGTGTAGATCGCTGGGAACCCCGGTCCATCTCTCATCATTATATACTTGTTCTATATGTCATTGGAAGTAGTATTAACTATTTTCTGGTGCCATTGCTCTCATATTGCTATTACTACTGCTGTGTTACTGTTACTACTGCTCTCATATTACTGCTACTTTCACATCACCCCTGTTACTAGTGCTTTTCCAGGTGCAGCTGAATTGACAACTCAGTTGTTAAGGCTTATAAGTATTCTTTACCTCCCCTTGTGTCGAATCAATAAATTTGGGTTTTACTTCCCTCGAAGACTGCCGCGATCCCCTATACTTGTGGGTCATCAGAGCGTGCTGGAGCGGCGGAGGTAGGGGGTCGGCGGCCAACCGGAGCTCCGGCGAGGGGCGGCGCTGGTGCTTGGCCATGTTGTCGACGACGAGGAGTCTTCTGGTAGCGGTGGCGAGGATGGAGGTGGTCTGAATCGACGCCGGCGATGTGCTACTGGTGCGGCAGACTCCGGCCAAATTCCGGTGGTGGAGGATGATACGTCTTGACGTATCGATAATTTCTTATGTTCCATGCCACATTACTGATGATATCTACATGTTTTATGCATACTTTATGTCATATTTATGCGTTTTCCGGAACTAACCTATTGACGAGATGCCGAAGTGCCAGTTCCTGTTTTCTGCTGTTTTTGGTTTCAGAAATCCTAGTAAGGAAATATTCTCGGAATTGGACGAAATCAACGCCCAGCATCTTAGAATCCCCGGAAGCATCCAGAACACCCGAGAGCCGCCAGAGGGGGGCCACAGGGGCCCCAGATGACAGGGTGGCGCGGCCAGGGCCTGGGCCGCGCCCCCCTATTGTGTCATCGCCTCATCGCCCCTCCAACTCCGCCTCTTCGCCTATAAAAAGGTCCCTGACCTAAAACATCGATACGGAAAAGCCACGGTACGAGAAACCTTCCAGAGCCGCCGCCATCGCGAAGCCAAGATCTGGGGGACAGGAGTCTCTGTTCCGGCACGCCGCCGGGACGGGGAAGTGCCCCCGGAAGGCTTCTCCATCGACACCGCTGCCATCTCCACCGCCATCTTCATCAACGCTGTTGTCTCCCATGAGGAGGGAGTAGTTCTCCATCGAGGCTAAGGGCTGTACCGGTAGCTATGTGGTTAATCTCTCTCCCTATGTACTTCAATACAATAATCTCATGAGCTGCCTTACATGATTGAGATTCATATTATGATGCTTGTAATCTAGATGTCATTATGCTAGTCAAGTGGGTTTTACTTATGTGATCTCCGGAGACTCCTTGTCCCACGTGTGTAAAGGTGACAGTGTGTGCACCGTGTGGGTCTCTTAGGCTATATTTCACAGAATACTTATTCACTGTTATGAATGGCATAGTGAAGTGCTTATTTATATCTCTTTATGATTGCAATGTGTTTTGTATCACAATTTATCTGTGTGCTACTCTAGTGATGTTATTAAAGTAGTTTATTCCTCCTGCACGGTGTAATGGTGACAGTGTGTGCATCGTGTAGTACTTGGCGTAGGCTATGATTGTGATCTCTTGTAGATTATGAAGTTAACTATTGCTATGATGGTATTGATGTGATCTATGCCTCCTTTCGTAGCGTGAAGGTGACAGTGTGCATGCTATGTTAGTACTTGGTTTGGTTATGTTGATCTGTCATGCACTCTAAGGTTATTTAAATATGAACATCGAATATTGTGGAGCTTGTTAACTCCGGCATTGAGGGTTCGTGTAATCCTACACAGTTAGTGGTGTTCATCATCCAACAAGAGGGTGTAGAGTCTAGCATCTATCTATTTATTCTGATATGTGATCAATGTTGAGAGTGTCCACTAGTGAAAGTATGATCCCTAGGCCTTGTTTCCAATATTGCTATCGCTGCTTGTTTACTGTTTTACTGCATCTGTACTATCCGCAACATTACCACCATCAACTACACGCCAGCAAGCACTTTTCTGGCGTCGTTACTACTGCTCATACTTATTCATACCACCTGTATTTCACTATCTCTTCGCCGAACTAGTGCACCTATTAGGTGTGTTGGGGACACAAGAGACTTCTTGCTTTGTGGTTGCAGGGTTGCTTGAGAGGGATATCTTTGACCTCTTCCTCCCTGAGATCGATAAACCTTGGGTGATCCACTTAAGGGAAACTTGCTGCTGTTCTACAAACCTCTGCTCTTGGAGGCCCAACACTGTCTACAAGAATAGAAGCACCCGTAGACATCAAGCACTTTTCTGGCGCCGTTGCCGGGGAACGAAGGAAAGCTACACCATTTCCTCCCTCGTCAACCACACGCCAGTAAGCACTTTTCTAGCGCCGTTGCTGGGAAGAAAAGGTAAAAGGCACTCATACTCCGGTTCCAGGTAACAGTACTTTTCTGGCACCATTGTGTGCGTGCTCGAAGCTATTTCCTTTAGATCCTGCAATTGCATCTTTTTGTTTCTTGTTTACACTAGTAAGGCATAATGGACAACAATGATCTTCTTATTCTATTTCCTGATTTAAGACATGGATGGTTTGATCTGAAAATTAAAAAACCCATGGAACATATTAGTATGAACACTTTGAACACCATTTTTGCTAATGATATGGAAAATTCTAAGCTTGGGGAGGCTGGTTTTGATGAGCATGATCTTTTTAGTCCGCCAAGCATTGATGAGAAAATTTACTTTGATGATACTTTACCTCCTATTTATGATGATTATAATGATAGTAGTCTTTTGGTGCCACCTGTTATGGAGGATAAATTTGATTATGATTACAATATGCCTCCTATATTTGATGATGAGAATAATAATGATAGCTACTTTGTTGAATTTGCTCCCACTATTACTAATAAAATTGATTATGCTTATGTGGAGAGTAATAATTTTATGCATGAGACTCATGATAAGAATGCTTTATGTGAAAGTTATATTGTTGAGTTTGCTCATGATACTACTGAAAGTTATTATGAGAGAGGAAAATATGGTTGTAGAAATTTTCATGTTACTAAAACACCTCTCTATGTGCTGAAATTTTTGAAGCTACACTTGTTTTATCTTCCTATGCTTGTCAATTTTCTATTCATGAACTTGTTTATTTACAAGATTCATATGCATAGGAAGTGGGTTAGACTTAAATGTGTTTTGAATTTGCCTCTTGATGCTCTCTTTTTGCTTCAAATACTATTTCTTGCGAGTGCATCATTAAAACTGCTGAGCCCATCTTAATGGCTATAAAGAAAGGACTTCTTGGGAGATAACCCATGTGTTTATTTTACTACAGTATTTTTGTTTTATATTTGTGTCTTGGAAGTTGTTACTACTGTAGCAACCTCTCCTTATCTTATTTTGTTGCATTGTTGTGCCAAGTAAAGTCTTTGATAGTAAGGTTCATACTAGATTTGGATTACTGCGCAGAAACAAATTTCTTCGCTGTCACGAATCTGGGCCTAATTCTCTGTAGGTAACTCAGAAAATTATGCCAATTTACATGAGTGATCCACTGATATGTACGCAGCTTTCATTCAATTTGAGCATTTTCATTTGAGCAAGTCTGGTGCCTCAATAAAATTCGTCTTTACGGACTGTTCTGTTTTGACAGATTCTGCCTTTTATTTCGCATTGCTTCTTTTGCTATGTTGGATGGAATTCTTTGTTCCATTGACTTCCAGTAGCTTTGGGGAATGTCCAGAAGTGTTAAGAATGAATGTGTCACCTCTGAACATGTGAATTTTTGATTATGCACTAACCCTCTAATGAGTTTGTTTCGAGTTTGGTGTGGAGGAAGTTTTCAAGGGTCAAGAGAGGAGGATGATATACTATGATCAAGGAGAGTGAAAGCTCTAAGCTTGGGGATGCCCCGGTGGTTCACCCCTGCATATTTCAAGAAGACTCAAGCGTCTAAGCTTGGGGATGCCCAAGGCATCCCCTTCTTCATCGACAAAATTATCAGGTTCCTTCTCTTGAAACTATATTTTTATTCCATCACATCTTATGCACTTTGCTTGGAGCGTCTGTTTGTTTTTGTTTTTATTTTGTTTGAATAAAATGGATCCTAGCATTCTTTGTGTGGGAGAGAAACACGCTCCGCTGTTGCATATGGACAAGTATGTCCTTAGGCTTTACTCATAATGTTCATGGCGAAGGTTGAAACTGCTTCGTTAAATTGTTATATGGTTGGAAACGGAAAATGGTACATGTAGTAATTGGTATGATGTCTTGAATAACTTGATACATGGCAATTGTTGTGCTCATGATTAAGCTCTTGCATCATATACTTTGCACCTATTAGTGAAGAAATACATATAGCTTGCTAAAATTTGGTTTGCATAATTGGTCATCATGGCAAAAACACAAGTAATAGGTATGAGCACTATGCATAGCACTCTATATAGGAAAAGTTTTTGTTGGTTCTCATTTTTGGAAAAAAAGGAAATTCATTTTCTCTTTGTTTTAAAAATTTGGGGTGTTACATATCCTGGATCATAAGAGGCCCAAAAGTAAAAGAATTTGTTTCAAAACAGAGAAGTGCATTGTGGCTGTCTGATTCTATCGGCAATAGAGCTGTGACGATGAAACATGCCCTATGTACTGATCCAAAATGAAATGAATAAAATGAAAGTATAAAGTTAAAAGAAAAGTTGATATCAAGGGGGAGAATCTTAGGATGATCTCCTCGCGTCCGAGCCCAACGGCTCGAACTCGGACCCTTGACCTCGTCCGCGCCCTGATCGGGGCCGCCCAACCGCATCTGGTTGGTGGGCCCCTGTCTCCTGTGCTATATATACAGTGGTGGGGGCGGTGGCACACGTGACGAGGTTGACCGGAGTGCCACTCGCCCCACCGATAGACCCACCGATTAGGGTTCAGCACGATCTTGGCCGGGAAGCACCGCCGCCATCAATTCCTCACCGACGCGCCGCCATCGCCACCATCACCATGTGGATGTCGGGAGGATCGTCCTCCAGTAAAGGAGAAGGTACACATCTCTGTAATCTCAAAGTACTACTCGGAAAGATCTAGACTAGTAATCCCAAAGATTTAACAGAGCTCAGTAGCCTGGAGAATCTCCATTGCCTTGAGAGAGTGAGCGTGTACATCTGTTCGATGGAGGCGCACGAGAGGGACTTTGTCAAAGCGGACGCAGCGCTGAGGCACGGTGCCCACATCCACCTCAACCATCCCGTCCTTGAGGTACTTCATTTCCTACTCAATTACTCTGTCTATTTCATGTTTGTTCATGGATCCTATAGGTAGCTAGTGTTTTTACCACTCAGTTCCCTTAAATTGCTCGTCTGTTTATTTGTTTTGCAGATTGACTGCGACTATGAGTACGATATCAGTGAAGACTCGGGACGATGACGGATCAAATCCTGACGATGAGAAAGACCAGGAGGTAGCACATCCTATTTGGCATAGCAACTAATCAATTCTTGAGTTCCACGCACCAATAGTGCTTCCTCTTTTAAAAGTGTATCTACATCTATTTCAGACGGGCGATGAGGATGATGACGAAGCGGAATATAGGAATGCACGTAGTGTGCGGAGGTGAGCTAGCTAGATGTACTAGGAAATATAAAGGTATGATTGCTACACCCCCATGGGGGTCTCACAGCGATCCTAGCTTCTGAGCCGTCGGATCTCCACTATGTGGCCAATCTCATTCGTTGATTGTGGGTTCATGACAGCTAGACAAAGCCATGCAACGGCCATGTGCTACCCGCATCAGGCTGTTAGTGGGCCCTGCCATCGTGCGGAGCCGCCTGGCGGTCGCTGTGGGTAGCACATGGCCGTTGCATGGCTTTGTCTAGCTGTCATGAACCCACAATCAACGAATGAGATTGGCCACATAGTGGAGATCCGACGGCTCAGAAGCTAGGATCGCTGTGAGACCCCCATGGGGGTGTAGCAATCATACCTTTAGATTTCCTAGTACAACTAGCTAGCTCACCTCCGCACACTACGTGCATTCCTATATTCCGCTTCGTCATCATCCTCATCGCCCGTCTGAAATAGATGTAGATACACTTTTAAAAGAGGAAGCACTATTGGTGCGTGGAACTCAAGAATTGATTAGTTGCTATGCCAAATAGGATGTGCTACCTCCTGGTCTTTCTCATCGTCAGGATTTGATCCGTCATCGTCCCGAGTCTTCACTGATATCGTACTCATAGTCGCAGTCAATCTGCAAAACAAATAAACAGACGAGTAATTTAAGGGAACTGAGTGGTAAAAACACTAGCTACCTATAGGATCCATGAACAAACATGAAATAGACAGAGTAATTGAGTAGGAAATGAAGTACCTCAAGGACGGGATGGTTGAGGTGGATGTGGGCACCGTGCCTCAGCGCTGCGTCCGCCTTGACAAAGTCCCTCTCGTGCGCCTCCATCGAACAGATGTACATGCTCACTCTCTCAAGGCAATGGAGATTCTCCAGGCTACTGAGCTCTGTTAAATCTTTGGGATTACTAGTCTAGATCTTTCCGAGTAGTACTTTGAGATTACAGAGATGTGTACCTTCTCCTTTACTGGAGGACGATCCTCCCGACATCCACATGGTGATGGTGGCGATGGCGGCGCGTCGGTGAGGAATTGATGGCGGCGGTGCTTCCCGTCGGCACTGTGCTGAACCCTAATCGGTGGGTCTATCGGTGGGGCGAGTGGCACTCCGGTCAACCTCGTCACGTGTGCCACCGCCCCCACCACTGTATATATAGCACAGGAGACAGGGGCCCACCAACCAGATGCGGTTGGGCGCCCCCGATCAGGGCGCGGACGAGGTCAAGGGTCCGAGTTCGAGCCGTTGGGCTCGGACGCGAGGAGATCATCCTAAGATTCTCCCCCTTGATATCAACTTTTCTTTTAACTTTATACTTTCATTTTATTCATTTCATTTTGGATCAGTACATAGGGCATGTTTCATCGTCACAGCTCTATTGCCGATAGAATCAGACAGCCACAATGCACTTCTCTATTTTGAAACAAATTCTTTTACTTTTGGGCCTCTTATGATCCAGGATATGTAACACCCCAAATTTTTAAAACAAAGAGAAAATGAATTTCCTTTTTTTCCAAAAATGAGAACCAACAAAAACTTTTCCTATATAGAGTGCCATGCATAGTGCTCATACCTATTACTTGTGTTTTTGCCATGATGACCAATTATGCAAACCAAATATTTTAGAAAAGAATAAAATTATGACAAGTGGGTCCAAATTATTAAACTTTTTTTATTTTCTGTATAATTTTCAGAAATTGATTTAAAATGAATTAAACTTGGGAAATTCATAAATAATTCATTTTAAATCAGAAAAATATAAAATTATATATCAAAATGATCAGAAAAACAAATCCTAGTTGTTTATCCATGTTTCATACATCTTTGAACCAATTAAATATGAGCCTTAGTAGAAACCCTAATTTGACCCCTCTCATATGTCGGGGTTCGAAGCCGAACCCCTTTAATTTCCATCGATGCACCTAGGGTTACCCAAACCCCTTTAATATGACATGTCATCATGTTGTATGTGCATTGCATTGTACCTTGTTTTGATTGTGCTCTTCCTTTCCGGTGTTTGGTTCTTCATCGATAGGGACCGAACGCGAGCCTGAGAGCAACGCCACCGAAGAGCAGCACCAGAACAACGAGGGACAAGGCAAGCCCTAACCTGGTTCATATATGGTTTCGAAATGCTTTACTTCTGGTTCTTACATATTGCATCCGCTTCAAATATGTTTTATCGGCAGTTCAAGATATCCTATGTGTGCATATTCCATCTTTGTAGCCCAAAGTTCCTGATCCACCGCTCCCAGCAAAACTAGGTTGAGCTTTGTTTGCATCGCTAGAGCCATATATATATTATGCTTAGCCATGCTTAGCTATTGAAGTCTGGTCCATTCGGTTGATGAATCAGAGCTACGAATGAACCTAGTTTGACAGGATGACGTGGTAAGATCAGTGATGATTTTAATAAACATGCTAAAGGCTTGGATGGGCCGCCACATGGGGATGTGGTGATTTGACTCGTTCTCGCCGATACTAGGACCTGAGTTCTTGCCTCTGGAACCAAGACTGAGCGTACAGCCACACGGGGCCCATGGGAACCCCTTGGCCCGAACTTACCTAGCTTACCCATGAGTCAATTAGTTTGCGAGTTCCATTTGCCATACGCATGGGGGAAAGGTGGAAAAGGTTTTCAAAGTGCATCATACAGGGCGTGGCCGGGGTGAAGGATGCTGGAGGCATTGAACTGGATCCCCTGCGCACAATGACCGGGACCGCCTCGGAGAATGGCTACCTACGATGACGGAGCTCCCCAGTTAGTTTGACTCATGGAATAGGCGAAGTAAGGGAAAGGTTTTGGTCGACCACCCTCTGCCGGCACACCAAGGAAGTGTGCTAACGTTCTAGCATTAAGAGTCGATCGGCGCGTGTGGGTAAAGTTGTACACCCCTGCAGGGTAAATCTTTTCGAAAAGCCGTGTCCACGGTTAAGGACGACTTGGGAAAGGACGTGATGATCATAGACAACTTGAACCTGATCGTAAAACTTGATATCTATGTGTGTATAAGGATCCCTTCTCAGGGTGTCGAGGGGTGATCCTAGGTAACAGGTTCAGGTAATGATGAAGATTCGGTGGATTCAACATGATGATCTTAGAGCTAGAGTTGATATCGCTCTATTACCTCTTTTTAAAATGATCTGAATAGACGAGCTTCTGCTCCCTCCTATTTACAAAGGAAAACTGGCTTTCTGCAAAATAAGCTCCACCTAAAGCCTCGCATACCCGCTTTGCTAATAGGTTGTACTAAGTCTTGCTGAGTCCCTGTACTCAGCCTTGCATGCTTTGTTTCAGATGAAGTTCTTCCAACTGATGGTGGCTTCTACCTTGATGTCGACGAGTAGTTCGGAGTTCCTCAGGCGGCAGCCTGAGACTTATGGGCTGGGACGTCACCTTATGTTATGGCCTCTTAGGCCCTTTGTAGTCTTGTTATCTAGATAACATAATTTGCTTTCCGTTGCTTGTTGATTTGTGGTCAGTGACCTCTGCGTGTAATAAATTTGGATCTTAACTCTGCTAAGAGTTGTAATATATTTGCTTTCAGTCGTAGAGTCACTGTTGTGTTACCGATTCTTACCCTGTAGGCCCTAGAGATCTAGGTTAGGCTTATGCCAGATGTGATATCTGGGTTTGTCTAGCCCTGACCTCCGGGGTCGCGACAGGTTTTCACTAGCTCTACTGATCATCATATTGAATCCACCAAATCTTCATCATCAGCTGAACCTATCCACTAGGAGCACCCCCTCGATACCCTGAGGAGGGATCCTTATCACACATTGATTCCAAGTTTTACGATTAGGTTAAAGTTGTCTATGATCAACACGTCCTTCCCTAAGTCGTCCGTAACCGTGGACACGGCTTTTCGAAAAGATTTACCCTGCAGGGGTGTACAACTTTACCCACACGCGCCGACCGACTCTTAGCGCCGTACGTTACACACTTCCTTGGTGTGCCGGCAGAGGGTGGTCGACCAAAACCTTTCCCTTGCTTCGCCTATTCCATGAGTCAATCTAACTGGGGAGCTCCGTCATCGTAGGTAGCCATTCTCCGAGGCGGTCCCGGTCATTGTGCGCAGGGGATCCAGTTCAATGCCTCCAGCATCCTTCACCCCGGCCACGCCCTGTATGATGCACCTTTGAAAACCTTTTCCACGCCTTCGCCATGCAGAATGCCAAATGGAACTCGCAAACTAATTGACTCATGGGTAAGCTAGGCAAGTTCGGGCCAAGGGGTTCCCATGGGCCCCGTGTGGCTGTACGCTCAGTCTTGGTTCCGAAGGCGAGAACTCAGGTCCTAGTATCGGCGAGAACGAGTCAAAACACCACATCCCCATGTGGCGGCCCATCCAAGCCTTTAGGCATGTTTAATTATCATCACTGATCTTACCACGTCATCCTGCCATACTAGGTTCATTCGCATCTCTGATTCATCAACCGGATGGATCAGAATTCGTCAACTAAGCATGGCTAAGCATATTCGATGAAACGGCTCTAGCGATGCACACGAGCTCAAACCTAGTCTCGCTAGGAGCAGTGGATCAGAGTATTTAGGCTACAAGGATGGTAAATGCAACACACATAGGATAACTATATCTGCCGATAAAACATATTGGAAAGCGTATGCAATATGTAGGAACCAGAAGTAAAAGCATTTCGAAATCATAATATGAACCAGGCTAGGGCTTGCCTTTGTCCCTGACAAACCAATGTGGATCTTCGATGATCCCATGCTTGAGTTATTCGTCGATGGACAAGTATTGACCTGCGTCGTTGTCGATCTTCATCGTCTCGGCACTTGCTCTATCGATCGCGAAGAAGCAAACACCGGAAAGGTAGGACAACAATCAACATATGGCATAATGCAATGCTCATACAAGAATGATGATATGACATGTTAATTAGGTACTGAAATAACCCTAAGACATCATCAATTTAACTGGGTTTCGGCGAACTAGGGTTAGTAGTTCCGGAAACCTCAGAGGGGTCCATTTTAGTTCTTATACAACAACTAGGTTCTAAGTTGTTTAACAATGCATGATTGTGTAACCAAATTGTAGATCTTATTTTTCTGAAAATTTTGATATATTATACATATTTTTCTGATTTAAAATGAATAAGTTATGAATTTCACAAGATTTAATAATTTTAAATCATTTTCAGAAAATTCCAGAAATTATTAAAAATCTGACAGACCTGGGCCCACATGTCATGGATTTAATCTTTTTCTAATTATTTACGAAAATACTAAAAAAATCTGACAGGGGGTCCCACCTATCATGGATTTCCTATTTACAGAAAATAAAAGAAAATAAAAAGAAAAGCCACCTGGCCAGGTCCCACCGGGTCAACCGCCGGTGGTTGACCACGGCGTCCTAGCGCCGGCGGCGAACGAAGCGGGCGCTCCCGGCCACGCCTGGACGCGCGACCAGGCGCGTTGGACGCGCGCCGACGGGGCGAGCTGAGGGGTGGTGGCGCCACCCGAAGGAGGTCGCCAGAGACGCGCCGGCGACGACGTGCGGCGGCGGCCGGCACGGGCGCTCGTGGAGGCGGTGAACCAGAGGGGGAGACGGTGTACCGAGGGCGCCAGGAGGAGCAGAAGCTCACCCGGAGCATCAAGAAGGCGACGGCGAGGCTCGGGGTGGCCCGTGGCGCCGGCGTTGAGCCGTTTTCTGGCCGCCGGACTTGGAGAAGAAAGGCGCGGCGGGGACGATTCGCGAGCCCCGCGTCAATTCCTTTGACGGGGAGGGTCGTGGCGACGAGGCGGAGAGGATGGTGTGGTCGGTAGAGCTCAGGGGTGGCCGGAGCGGCGGGGGACGGCGACATCTGCGAGCTCCGGTTAGGGTTTCGTGGCACAATTGCACAGAGAAAGCGAACGAGAGGGGAACTAGGCGGCTAGGGTTCGTCCGCGGCGGCAGAGGGGGGTCTTGTAGGTGCCGGCGGGCGGCGGCGAGCATCTTGGCACCGGCGTGGAGCTAGGCGTCGACACGCAGGTGCTTCGGTGAATGGAGGAAGGAGATGCAGTGGCAGTTTTGCACATAACCCCCTGGGGCTTTTGCTGGTTTAGTTTGGGCTGCAGCTGGGCCGGTTTGGGCCAAGCCAGGAGTAAGGGAGAGATGGGCTGCGCCCAGGAGAGAGAGGGAAAGAGGGTTTCTCTTTTAATAATTAGGAAATATTTTAGAAAAGAATAAAGTTATGACAAGTGGGTCCAAATTATTAAACTTTTATTATTTTTATTTAATTTTCAGAAATTGTTTTAAAATGAATTAAACTTTGGAAATTCATAAGTAATTCGTTTTAAATCAGAAAAATATGAAATTATATATCAAAATGATCAGAAAAACATTTCCTAATTGTTTATCCATGTTTCATACATCTTTGAACCAATTAAATATGAGCCTTAGTAGAAACCCTAATTTGACCCCTCTCATATGTCGGGGTTCGAAGCCGAACCCCTTTAATTTCCATCGATGCACCTAGGGTTACCCAAACCCCTTTAATATGACATGTCATCATATTTTATGTGCATTGCATTGTACCTTGTCTTGATTGTGCTCTTCCTTTCCGGTATTTGGTTCTTCTCGATAGGGACCGAACGCGAGCCTGAGATCAACGCCCCCGAAGAGCAGCACCCGAACAACGAGGGACAAGGCAAGCCCTAACCTGGTTCATATATGGTTTCGAAATGCTTTACTTCTGGTTCTTACATATTGCATCCGCTTCAAATATGTTTTATCAGCAGTTCTAGATATCCTATGTGTGCATATTCCATCTTTGTAGCCCAAAGTTCCTGATCCACCGCTCCCAGCAAAACTAGGTTGAGCTTTGTTTGCATCGCTAGAGCCATATATATATTATGCTTAGCCATGCTTAGCCGTTGAAGTCTGGTCCATTCGGTTGATGAATCAGAGCTACGAATGAACCTAGTTTGACAGGATGACGTGGTAAGATCAGTGATGATGTTAATAAACATGCTAAAGGCTTGGATGGGCCGCCACATGGGGTTGTGGTGATTTGACTCGTTCTCGCCGATACTAGGACCTGAGTTCTTGCCTCTGGAACCAAGACTGAGCGTACAGCCACACGGGGCCCATGGGAACCCCTTGGCCCGAACTTACCTAGCTTACCCATGAGTCAATTAGTTTGCGAGTTCCATTTGCCATACGCATGGGGGAAAGGTGGAAAAGGTTTTCAAAGTGCATCATACAGGGCGTGGCCGGGGTGAAGGATGCTAGAGGCATTGAACTGGATCCCCTGCGCACAATGACCGGGACCGCCTCGGAGAATGGCTACCTACGATGACGGAGCTCCCCAGTTAGTTTGACTCATGGAATAGGCGAAGTAAGGGAAAGGTTTTGGTCGACCACCCTCTGCCGGCACACCAAGGAAGTGTGCTAACGTTCTGGCATTAAGAGTCGGTCGGCGCGTGTGGGTAAAGTTGTACACCCCTGCAGGGTAAATCTTTTCGAAAAGCCGTGTCCACGGTTAAGGACGACTTGGGAAAGGACGTGATGATCATAGACAACTTGAACCTGATCGTAAAACTTGATATCTATGTGTGAATAAGGATCCCTTCTCAGGGTGTCGAGGGGTGATCCTAGGTGATAGGTTCAGGTAATGATGAAGATTCGGTGGATTCAACATGATGATCTTAGAGCCAGAGTTGATATCGCTCTCTTACCCCTTTCAAAAATGGTCTGAATAGACGAGCTTCCGCTCCCTCCTGTTTACAAAGGAAAACTGGCTTTCTGCAAAATAAGCTCCACATAAAGCCTCGCATACCCGCTTTGCTAACAGGTTGTACTAAGTCTTGCTGAGTCCCTGTACTCAACCTTGCATGCTTTGTTTCAGAGGAAGTCCTTCCAGCTGATGGCGGCTTCTACCTTGACGTCGACGAGTAGTTCGGAGTTCCTCAGGCGGCAGCCTGAGACTTATGGGCTGGGACGTCGCCTTATGTTATGGCCTCTTAGGCCTTTGCAGTCTTGTTATCTAGATAACATAATTTGCTTTCCGTTGCTTGATGATTTGTGGTCAGTGACCTCTGCGTGTAATAAATTTGGATCTTAACTCTGCTAAGAGTTGTAATATATTTGCTTTCAGTCGTAGAGTCACTGTTGTATTACCGATTCTCACCCTGTAGGCCCTAGAGATCTAGGTTAGGCTTATGCCTGATCTGATATCTGGGTTGGTCTAGCCCTGACCTCCGGGGTCGCGACATGTTCTCTATGATCTCCACGTCCGTTCCCAAGTCGTCCGTAACCGTGGACATGGCTTTTCGAAAAGATTTAACCCTGCAGGGGTGCACAACTTTACCCACACGTACCAGCCGACTCTTAATTGCAGATCATAAGCTCTCTACCTTGGAAAGCCGGCAGAGGGTGGCTGATGACCCACAAGTATAGGGGATCGCAATAGTCTTCGAGGGAAGTAAAACCCAATTTATTGATTCGACACAAGGGGAGACAAAGAACACTTGGAAGCCTTAACAGCGGAGTTGTCAATTCAGCTGCACCTGGAAACAGACATGCTCGCAAGAGTTTATCAGTAGTAACAGTTTTATAGTAGTAGCAGTAGTGAAATAACAGCAGCAGAGTAACAGAGACAGCAGTGGTGATTTAGTAAACAGCAGGATTAAAATACTGTAGGCACGGGGACGGATGACGGGCGTTGCATGGATGAGAGAAACTCATGTAACAATCATAGCAGGGCATTTGCAGATAATAATAAAACGGTTTCCAAGTACAAAGCAATCAATAGGCATGTGTTCCATATATAGTCGTGCGTGCTCGCAATGAGAAACTTGCACAACATCTTTTGTCCTACCAGCCGGTGGCAGCCGGGCCTCAAGGGAAACTACTGGATATTAAGGTACTCCTTTTAATAGAGTACCGGAGCAAAGCATTAACACTCCGTGAACACATGTGATCCTCACATCGCTACCATTCCCTCCGGTTGTCCCGATTTCTGTCACTTCGGGGCCATTGGTTCCGGACAGCGACATGTGTATACAACTTATAGGTAAGACCATAACAATGGTTATCTTGATGAAACAATAACATGTTCAGATCTGAGATCATGGCACTCGGGCCCTAGTGACAAGCATTAAGCATAACAAGTTGCAACAATATCATCAAAGTACCAATTACGAACACTAGGCACTATGCCCTAACAATCTTATGCTATTACATGACCAATCTCATCCAATCCCTACCATCCCCTTCGGCCTACAGCGGGGGAATTACTCACACATGGAGGGTTTCTGGCGACTTCGACTTCTCCCCGTGCGTTTTTAGGTCGAGGCCGATAAATAGTCCGAAGGAGGGCGTCGGAGGCCGGCCGAGGGGGCCACACCACAGGGCCGCGCGGGCCCCCCTGGGCCGCGCCGCCCTATGTTGTGGGGCCCTCGGGCCTCCACCTTAATTGTCCTTCTGGCTCCGTCATTATTCTGGGAAAATAGGGCCTTCTGCATAAATTCCGAGGATTTTCCCGAAAGTTGGATTTCTGCACAAAAACGAGACACCAGAACAGTTCTGCTGAAAACAGCGTTAGTCCGTGTTAGTTGCATCCAAAATACACAAATTAGAGGCAAAACAATAGCAAAAGTGTTCGGGAAAGTAGATACGTTTTGGACGTATCAACTCCCCCCAAGCTTAGCTTATTGCTTGTCCTCAAGCAATTCAGTTAACAACTGAGCGATAAAAGAACTTTCACGAACACATTTGCTCATATGATGTATATATTCTCATGCTATGGCTAATACTTAAGCAATTCATAATGAGATACATGCAAATAAGATCATCTAACAGCTATGTCAATCATGGAGAGGTACCAACAATTAATAATAAGCATCATGAATCATGTATATAAGCAGGATTGCAATGTTCATAAGAGAGTATGATAAAGTGGTATCTCGCTTGCCTGTATTTGATTGGCAAAACATAAATGCCCGGGCACCTTTGGAGTTCATAGAAAGACTAGAAGTAGTGATTGTCAAAAGATAAATGCATCAAAGTTATACCACAATCAATCATATTTTGAGACAAGCATATTATACTAAGAATGACAGTTGTGCTCTCAAGATAGTGCTCAAAGAAATAATGGAGACACAACATAAAAGTAAAAGATTGACCCTTCGCAGAGGGAAGCAGGGATTAACATGCGCTAGAGCTTTTCATTTTTATAAAGACAGGAGTAAAATTATTTTGAGAGGTGTTTGTTGTTGTCAACGAATGGTAATGGGTACACCAACTACCTCGCCAACCGGACTTCCAAGAGCGGCTCCCATGACTTCCAAGAGTGTCTATTTAAATTAATTAATTCGGGACTGGGAATCCCATTGCCAGCTCTTTTTGCAAAATTATTGGATAAGCGGATGTGCCACTAGTCCATATGAGAGTCCGTCAAAAGTAAATGACAAGGTTGAAAGCTAAACACCACATACTTCCTCATGAGCTATGAAACATAAACACAAATTGAGAAGCATTTTGAAGGTTTTAAAGGTAGCGCATGAGAATTTACTTGGAATGGTTTGAAATGCCATGCATAGGTATTTATGGTGGACACTTTTGGAACAACTTGGTTTTCAGGTGTTTGGAAGCGCGAGCAGCGTTCCCGCTCAGTACAAGTGAAGGCTAGCAATAGACTAGGGAGCGACAAATCAAGAGAGCAGTAACTGTCATAATCATGCTTGCGGCAAAATAAATTAACGCAGGTATAAAAGTGACACAAGAACTCTGAAGCAATATAAATCATCGAGGCTTAATTGACTTTTTGTTCAGTCATATGCATGCGTGAGCATGTGCCAAGTCGATATAAATGAATTACTCAGAGGAGGATACCACAATGCCATACTTACTTATGAATAAAACAATGCAAGCAAACATCCATGACATGCTACTCATATTAATAAATTGGAGCTAAACATGAGAGATCATAAACTACTAGACTTTCTCAAATAACATATACCTCACATGAACCAACTAAGCATGCTCACATGGATGAGTATATGTACAAAAATGAAAACAAATAGAGTTCATACCAGCCTCTCACCACAATCAGATTGTCGTAGATCGTCATTATTGCCTTTTCACTTGTGCAGCTTAGATAATATGAAATGAAAACCACGCTCCAGCCACCGAAGACCATTGAACTCATAAAGAACTTTACAAACCAAAGAAGAATAGCAAATATTTTTGGTATTTTCGAATTAGAAACAAGAACAAAAGGAAACAAACAAACAAAGCAAAATCTTTTTGGGTTTTCTTATAGCAAACTAGCAATAGCTAATAAAGTGAAACAAATGCAAGAAACCAAAGCAAACAAATGGTAAAGAGAAACAACAGAAATATTTTTGGTCTTTTGTGTTTTGGAAAAGAAACAAAGCGAAAACAAGAAATAGCAAACTAAAAGAAACACATAACAACAGGATGACAGAAATCTGCCAAAACCTGACAGCAGTACAGAAATCGATTTTTACAAAAATCTTACGTTGTTCAGCTCGAAAAGTGTTCAACTAATGAAAGTTAGATAACAACCTGGGGAACCTGCACAAAAATTGGCAGCTCAAAATGACGCTCTGGCTATTTTTGAGAATTTTTACGGTAACATTCCAGAATCTGTTTTTAGGCAGCACTTCCCCAAATATCATCTTCCTCTCATTAGAAAACCACTCAAACGAACAGAACAAATATGTACAAGTATCCAGCAACCATAATATGCAAAGAATGAGTGATGCCGGTATACCCCCCCCCCAAGCTTAGGCTTTTGGCCTAAGTGGAGTTCAATCCCAATGAGGATCGTTGTTACTCGCCGGTGGGTAATTCATGGAGTAGTCATAGTAAAGTTCCTGTGCAGAAGAAAAGTGTGGAGGCTCCACATATCCAACATGTTGATGCGAGGAACTTGCTGCATCGGATGATGAGTCGAGGTGCTCCTCGACCTCAGTGTCATCTCTTGCATGTTGACCTCCTCTCTCTATGTGTGCATCCAGTGCACCTTCTGTGACCGACCAATCTCCCCTGGAATCAAGGTTAGACAAAACAGGCGCAGGCAATCTTACTAGTTTCTCAGTTTTCTTAGTTATTCTCCAGACTTTCTTATAAAATGTCATCTTGTAAAATAGGTTACCCAAGTTGGAGGAATCTGAAACAAATTCATGTTTAATCATAGAGGCTATGTCAAGTTTTTCTATGGGGAATGGAATATCAAAATGATGAGGTTCTACATTATGAAAAGCTAGTAAACGAGAGGCGATGAGACCTCCACAAATTCCACCTTTCTCAAGGTTAGTAGCAAGTCTATAAGCTATCAATGCCCCCAAATTATAAGTCCTACTACTTTGCAGTGCCGCAGCTAGAAAAGCCAAATCCGGGATAGAAAGTTTACCACCAATCTTTTTAGCAAGAACGCATTTGGTAATAAAATAGGCAAAGTAGCGGATAGCCGGGAGCTGAATACTAGTGATTTTACCATTATCCCCTGAGAAACTCCTTCCATCGCAAATCATCTTGAAGAGGTCCAAGAGTTCTTGTGGCGATCCCCTTATCTTCTCGCATGACCCCCATTGCGGTACTCTAATTGCTGCACAAAAAGCACTAAATGGCAAGTTGACAGCTTTATTGTAAATTTTATACTGGACCGTGGGGTTAGATCGCGACCAATTGAACTTGAAGTCCTGCACAAAAGACATAGTTAATTTTACATATTGTCTTGGCTCTCCTTCAACAAAGTCACTCAGCCCTGCACGAGAAATTAGACTTTGAACATCTTCAAGTATTCCCGCGCTTCTCATGAAATCCGCGCACGGGTAATAAGAGGGGTATACTCCCTCTTCACGATTGACTCTCATAACTTGTTGGACTTCCAATTCTTGCTGGTTCAAGTGATATCTATTCCACTCCATTTTCTGAAATTTCAACAAACAATATAAAAATTTGATTTGGTGACATATAATTGAGGGAAACTACCATAGGAACTTGCTAGAGTACTAATCATGCATCAAAACTAGTTTCTACCACTTAGAACAAGCATGCAAGTTCACTAAACATGTTACCTACAGCAGCAAAATATTCAAGATATACTCAACCAAACAAAATTCTACTTGGATGGGTGGAGGAGTCACATACCAAGGAGCAAATGTGCCAAATTTCAGCAAGAAATCTGGGCTGAGCAAAGAGATCGAGAAATCTGGAGCTCTGGAGCAAAAACGCGAGAGAGAGGAACTTGGTACGAGTTTTTTCGGGAGAGAGAAGGTGCTGGGAGAAAGAGACGACAAAGTGGGGCAAGGAGGGGCCCACACCACATGGTGGCGCGGCCACCACCTTGGCCGCGCCGGCCTGTGGTTTGGCGCCCTCTGGTGCCCCACAGGTCATCCTCTGGTGCTCCCAGGTGCCTCGTCGAAAAATAGGACCAATGGTATAATTTTTGTGAATTTTTGAAAACTTTGAAAAATGCACATTTCTGGGTATTTAATTTATTATTACTGGCCAGGAAATTTTTTGAAATCTTCAATTAACTAAGGAACTTTGCAAATTAAAAGTGCTACAGCAACTAGAGCAAGTGGAGGAAGAAAGAGATGTTGTTTACCCTCTCTATGCATGTAAAAGGTATTCGTTAACAAGGTTGATCAAGTCTTGTCACCAAATAAATTTTACATAGCATAAGAAGAAATAAACCTCAAATCAATCATGTTACCTTGAATTGTATTGATATGGATCCAATCACAAGAGTTTGATATTCTTCCTTAGGCTCATATATAGGACAATCAATAGTTCCCACTTTGATAGTTCTCACATTAGAAATAGTATTAACTCCACATGCTTTCTCAATCCTCTTGGGAAAATAAACGGTATGCTCCCTATCATCAACATTGAAAGTAACCTTTCCTTTATTGCAATCAATAACAGCCCCTGCGGTGTTAAGAAAAGGTCTCCCAAGAATAATAGACATATTATCATCTTCAGGCATTTCCAACACAACAAAATCAGTTAATATCAAGCAGTTAGTAGTAACTTGAACAGGAACATCCTCACATATACCAACAGGAATAGCAGTAGATTTATCAGCCATTTGCAAAGATATATCAGTAGGTATCAACTTATCTAAGTAAAGTCTCTTATAAAGAGAAAAAGGCATAACACTAACACCGGCTCCCAAATCACATAGAGCAGTTTTAACATAATTATTCTTGATAGAACAAGGAATAGTAGGTATACCTGGGTCGCCCAACTTCTTTGGAACTTTGCCATTGAAAGAATAATTAGCAAGCATAGTGGAAATTTCCTCATTGGGGATTTTCCTTTTGTTAGTAACAATATCTTTCATATACTTTGAATAAGGTGGCAATTTAATAGCATCAGTCAAAGGGATTTGCAAGAATAAAGGTTTCATCCAATCACAAAATTTATTATAGTGTTCTTCTTCCTTTGATTTTAGTTTCTTAGCAGGAAAAGGCATTTGCTTTTGCACCCAAGGTTCTCTTTCATTACCATGTTTCTCAGCAATAAAATCTTCTTTAGTATACTTTTTATTTTTAGCATGCTTTTCAGGTTCTTCTTCAACCTCTTCTTTATCAGGAATATCATTCTTATCATTATCTTTATCATGTTCATTACCACTTTCAGTTTCAGCATCAGAAATAGAAATACTATTAGGATCATTAACAGGTTCAGAGGATTCTACAACATTTTTATGTTTCTTCTTCTTTTTCTTCCTAGAATGAGCACTAGGTTCAATGTGTTGAGAATCTTGTTCAATTCTTTTGGGATGCCCTTCAGGATATAGAGGATCCTGGGTAGAGACACCACCTCTAGTTGTTACTTCATAAGCATGTTTCTCTTTAGAATTATTCCCTAACAAGTCATTTTGCACTTTAGTGAGTTGATCAATTTGAGTTTGAATCATATGAAAATGTTTAACAAGCATCTTAACATCATTGGAGGTTCTCTCCACAATATCATGCAATTCACTAATAGCTTGAGAATTTTCCATTAAATGATTCTCTACTCTCATATTAAAATTTTCTTGCTTAACAGTATAATTATCAAACTCATCTAAGCATTGTGCAGGAGGTTTCGAATACGGAATATCTTCCCTAGTAAAGCGTTGAAGGGAGTTTACCTCAATCATGGAGGAAGGGGGAATTATCTCACATATATCTTCTATAGGAGGTAGATTCTTCACATCTTCAGATTTAATACCTTTCTCCTTGAGAGACTTCTTGGCTTCCCTCATATCTTCATCATTCAATTTAATTAAACCCCTCTTCTTTAATATTGGCGTTGGAGTTAGTTCAGGCGTAGTCCAATCATCATGATTCTGGCTTATTTTAGCCAATAATTCTTCAAATATTGCCCTGAGTTCTTTTCCTGAAAACACAACTAGCACAACTATCCAGGTATGCCCTAGACTCAATGGTTAGTCCGCTATAAAATATATCAAGCAAATCATGCTTTTCCAAATCATGATCAGGCCGAGCTCTAATAAGAGAGCAAAATCTCGCCCAAGCCTCAGGCAATTTCTCTTCATCTCTCTGGTCAAAATTATAAATTCTCTGCAAAGCAATATGTTGAGCACTAGCAGGAAAGTATTTGTGGAAGAAAACATCAAGCAATTCTTTTGGACTTCTAATAGAATGGAAAGATTTTAGCAACAAAGTAAGTACGCATCTTGACATCATCAGAAAACAAGCTACTCAGAGTAGATAACTCAGTCATGTGTTCAACAGCACTTTCTTTTTCAGTACCACAAAAGGGTGTTTTCTCAACAATAGCTATATGAGATAGATCAAGAGAAAAATCATAATCTTTATCCTTAATGTTTATAGGAGATGTGGCAAACTTAGGCTCAGGAGACAGTTTATATCTAACAGCATGTTCTGCAAACAACTTTTTAATTTTTCTTGCATCAGTAGTAGCATTGCATTTTTCAATAAAATCATCATTAAGCTCCACATAATCTTCATCAGGATCATCACTAAAATAATCAAGTTCAGGTGAATTAACAGGTGTAGTAGCATTAGGAGTTTCAGTATTTTCAATTTGTCTAGACCTAGCAATTGTAGCATCTAGAAAAGATCCCAATGAACCACTATCATCAAGCACAGTAGAAATATTATCAATATTATGAGAGTTTTCAGATTCAGCAGAAGTACCCGCATGTGAAGCATGTGGCGGTGAAACAAGTTTATCAATCACAGATGGTGAATCAAGTGTAGCGGAGGTATTCAGAATTGTACCTTTCCTTGTAGTGGATGGTAATATGGCGATCTTAGTATCGCGAGGTTTACCCATGATGGAGAATTTGCAGCGAACAATATTAATCCAAGTGAACTTCCAAATAAAGCTATGCTCCCCGGCAACGGCGCCAGAAAATAGTCTTGATGACCCACAAGTATAGGGGATCGCAACAGTCTTCGAGGGAAGTAAAACCCAATTTATTGATTCGACACAAGGGGAGACAAAGAACACTTGGAAGCCTTAATAGCGAAGTTGTCAATTCAGCTGCACCTGGAAACAGACTTGCTCGCAAGAGTTTATCAGTAGTAACAGTTTTATAGTAGTAGCAGTAGTGAAATAATAGCAGCAGAGTAACAGAGACAGCAGTAGTGATTTAGTAAACAGCAGGATTAAAATACTGTAGGCACGGGGACGGATGACGGGCGTTGCATGGATGAGAGAAACTCATGTAACAATCATAGCAGGGCATTTGCAGATAATAATAAAACGGTGTCCAAGTACAAAGCAATCAATAGGCATGTGTTCCATATATAGTCGTGCGTGCTCGCAATGAGAAACTTGCACAACATCTTTTGTCCTACCAGCCGGTGGCAGCCGGGCCTCAAGGGAAACTACTGGATATTAAGGTACTCCTTTTAATAGAGTACCGGAGCAAAGCATTAACACTCCGTGAACACATGTGATCCTCACATCGCTACCATTCCCTCCGGTTGTCCCGATTTCTGTCACTTCGGGGCCATTGGTTCCGGACAGCGACATGTGTATACAACTTATAGGTAAGACCATAACAATGGTTATCTTGATGAAACAATAACATGTTCAGATCTGAGATCATGGCACTCGGGCCCTAGTGACAAGCATTAAGCATAACAAGTTGCAACAATATCATCAAAGTACCAATTACGAACACTAGGCACTATGCCCTAACAATCTTATGCTATTACATGACCAATCTCATCCAATCCCTACCATCCCCTTCGGCCTACAGCGGGGGAATTACTCACACATGGATGGGGGAAACATGGCTGGTTGATGTAGAGGCGTTGGCGGTGATGGCGGCGATGATCTCCTCCAATTCCCCGTCCCGGCGGAGTGCCGTAACGGAGACTTCGGCTCCCGCGACGGAGTTTCGCAATGTGGCGGCGTTACGGGAGGGTTTCTGGCGACTTCGACTTCTCCCCGTGCGTTTTTAGGTCGAGGCCGATAAATAGTCCGAAGGAGGGCGTCGGAGGCCGGCCGAGGGGGCCACACCACAGGGCCGCGCGGGCCCCCCTGGGCCGCGCCGCCCTATGGTGTGGGGCCCTCGGGCCTCCACCTTAATTGTCCTTCTGGCTCCGTCATTATTCTGGGAAAATAGGGCCTTCTGCATAAATTCCGAGGATTTTCCCGAAAGTTGGATTTCTGCACAAAAACGAGACACCAGAACAGTTCTGCTGAAAACAGCGTTAGTCCGTGTTAGTTGCATCCAAAATACACAAATTAGAGGCAAAACAATAGCAAAAGTGTTCGGGAAAGTAGATACGTTTTGGACGTATCAGTGGCTGACCACGACCTTTACCTTGCTGTCGCCGAGACCATGAGTCACGCGCTAAGGATTGTTCCGCCGTAACGGGTCAAGTCCCGAAGTCGGTCCTTAACGATGTGAGGCGAGGTGGGTTTCCCCAGGGGCCGCAACCCCCAGCCACCACGGCCACGCTTACCTACCTGTTATGTACCTTTAACCCCAAGCAAAAATGCAATGCATATGACCAGGTAATGCGCAAACTATGTGACTCATGGAATCTACTAGGCAAGTTAGTGAGTCGAGAGGGTACCATAATACGGCCTCGTGTGGTTGTACGCTCAGTCTTGGTTCAAGAGGTGAGAACTCGGTTCCTAGGGTCGGCAGAAACGAAACAACCCACCACATCCCAATGTGGCCTCTCGTCTGAGCCTTTAATCATGTTTAACATCATCTCTATACTTACCACGTCAACCTGTCATGCTAGATTCATTTCATTGTATGGCTCCTGTCCGAAGACCGGAGTAGTAGCGTAACAAACTAAGCATGGCTAAGCATAAAGAGATAAAGGCTCTAGCGATGCACACATGCCAAACCTAGTTATGCTAGGAGCAGTGGATCATGTATTTGAGGCTACAAAGGTAGGACATGCAACAGATAGGGTAACTCTATCTATCGATAAAAGACAGTTGAATCGCATGCAATATGAAGGAACCAGAGTAAAAGCATTTCAAAAACATATATGAACCAGGCTAGGGCTTGCCTTTGTCCCTCAGCGGATGAGTACTGTTCTTCGGTGGCGTTGACGTCGGACTCCGGCTCAGATCCTATCGCGAAGAACCAAATACCGGAAAGGGAAACAAACATTCACGACATGGCATAATGCAATGCGCATACAATATGAATGACATGTCATGTGAAAGGAATTGAGCACCCTAGGTACATCGTCAGGTTAAAGGGGTTCCGACATCGGACACCGCCATATGAGAGGGGTGTATTAGGGTTTTCTACTAAGCTCCACCTTTAATGGGTTCAAACATGTATGAAACATGGATAGGTAAATAGGAAATGTTTTTCTGATCAAATTGATATATAACTTTGCATTTTTCTGAATTAATATGAATTATTTAACAATTACTGAAAAATAACCAGAAAATAGAAAAAGAAAATATGACCTCACGCTGACGTCACCATGACGTCAGCGCGGCCATGAGCTCCCTGGGAGCTCTGGTCGAACTCCAATCGGCCGATTCGGCCTGCGATCGAGGCGCGCGGGAGGGGGAAAATGAACAGGGCGACGCGGGCGACCTTTTGGTGGTGGCGCCGCCCGTTTTGGGTCGCCGGAGCATGGTCGGCGACCATGTCCGACGGCGGCGGGCGCAGGTGCACGGTGCGGGGTCGGTGGAGGAAGCAATCGGGGAGGGGAGGGGCGCCATTCGGCTGAGAAGCTCACCACGAGCGTGTGGAGCTCGACGCCAGCGCCGGGGGTGGCCGGAATCGGTGGCGAGGTGCGGTGGCCGGCGGCACGGGCTCCGGTCGATTCGGCTGCTAGGGAGCTCCCCGGAGGCTGCCGCTTAGCTGAGGAGGAAGAGGGGGTCGAGGCGGAGCTCCTGGTGGTGGCGGCCCAGCGTGGGGAGGCGCAGAACGGCGGCGAGCGGTGGAGGCCGGAGCTAGGGTTTCGGCCGGCGAGCACGCAGAGAGGAGGAAGAGAGGGCCAGGGGAGGGAGAAGAGGATAGGAGAGAGGGGCAAGGCGTCGTGGCGCGCGTGAGGAAGCTCCAGGGCGTCCTCCTCGTCCAGGCGGCGAGCAGGAGGTGGCCGGCGTCGGGCACGCAGGGCAGGGCACGCAGGTGCCTGCCTGTGCGAGGAAGAAGACAAGGGGCATTTTGCCCAAAGCCCCCTGCCCTTCTCTGTTTTCTTGAAACAATTAAAAACAGGGCTAAGAGCAATAGATTTTGGCATTTTGCAACCTTGTAGGGATCCAAAATAGCTCAAATATTTTAGGCAAAATATTTTGTGGAATTCCTAATCATAATTGAAAGTCCACATATTTTTGGTTTTGAGGTTTTCAAACATTTGAACACATTTCAAATAGAGAAAGACTTGCATAAACCTGAGGTTTCCACTTTGTTTGAAATGCAAATTTTTCTTAATGCATTTTAAATGATGCTCATGAATGCACAAATCACTTCCAAATTAGGTTTGGCAAAACAGGGATGTTACAACTCTACCCCCCTTACAAGAATCTCGTCCCCGAGATTCCTAAGGTAGGAAAAGAGAAGGTAACAAGGACTACACCGGTCTTCAACGAGCTTGTCGATACCATGCCGATCTTCTTTGTTGAAGAAGTTGATCCACGACACCATGAATGAAGTGGACCCACAACACCAAAATGAAGCGCTTCATTTTCTTCCCTTGAGGTTGTTGCTCCTGCACCTAAAGGAAAGAGGGAATAACTCTGGAACGATGGATCTTCACGAAGATCGAGTATCTCATGGTCAACTCATGGAAGGAGTGTTCAGAAACCACTCATGAGAGGACAAACATGAAACACGTCAAGGTAACGAAGGAGACGGAAAAAGTTTCAAATTTTTGGTAGACAATTGCTCCACGCTTGACAAGAACACGAAGGACAAGGTAGCGAGGAGTTAAACTGCCTTTGATACCATGACGAGGCACTCTTAGAGAGGGTGACTCGTGAAAGCACAAAGGATTATCCAACCATAGCAACTTTAGACTTCATAATCATAGTCACTCTTCGGGAAAGGATACATGAAATGATTGTTGTCTACTCAAAAAGCTGGGGGCTAGATGACTGACGAATTCACACAACGTGTGAATTGATTAGAACTTCAGGTTCTAACCAACGGAAAGGGAAGGGTACAGACTAGGGAAGTGCCAAGGATCAACGGAGATTGAAATTTCTCTGAACAAAATTGCTGTCACCGGAGAAATGATTTCGAGGGATTGACCAAGAGACATTTAGCAACTTTGTTTGTAATATTCTCCTTGATGTTCTAGACACCAATATTAGGCTATTGACCAGCCTTCAATAGGTCATCAAGTGAAGGTCATACTTCGGAATGAAAAGACATCATAAGGGCAACTTCTAGAATAAGTCGCACAAGATCCTTATGGAGAGTGATTATTCTTGATGATTCAAGAGATTATGGCATTAGGCCTTCCGAATAATTGTGTTAAACACGACATCAATCTTGTCGGATTTACAAAGAGACCTATGTCAAACATCCTTGAGAAACACTGACCATCATTGCCGCTTGAGATTCAGCTTAGGTTAGGTGTAAAGATATTTTAGACTCGGCATGTTTGAAGGTAAGATTTGCAACAGTTACCACCAAGGTAAAGTCGCTAGATTCTCAAGATATGGACCACAATGTCAAGCTCCAAAGGACTGAGCTAGATTGTGTAATACATGTGGTTGCGACTTCAAAGGCCATTGCGTGCATATGAACTTGCAATGTAACGCTAGTGAGTCCTTATGGGGACACCAAAGAAGATTTTGAAGTTCTTAAGCTTCGTATCTTTCTTGAACAAACCAGTCAGTGGCTTAGGGTGCATAGAGGAACGTTTCAAGGAATGGAGGTAACAACCTGCCATCTCAAGAATATTCCGCACATGCATAACTGAATTGCGATGATTCCCGAGGAAAACAAAGGGAACTCGACTCAGATCCACGGCGACATCTTTCAGCAAATGCACGTGAACTAGAGAAGGTCACTTCCAACATCCAGAATACATACTTCATGGTAACACAAAGATTGTTCTCAAAAGTTTCCAATATTAGTGCCACTTGTTCAATGTGAACCTCTTTAGACATGGAGGAAATAAGAATGTCATTGATGGGCTCAATAACAAACTTACCAAGATACTCCAATGAGGGACTCATATATTCTATATGAACTCGGTAGAAATATTGGTCAGACCAAAGGACATGAAGGTATACTCAGACGAGGCACCATGAATATAATCATCTTCAAGATAGTCCTTGAGACTGAGTTTGATTTGACGATAGCCCAAACTCAAATCAAATATGGGGAAGATAGCATATCCATAAAGGAGATACTTTCTGACTTCAACACAAGCACTAGACATCCCTTTATGAAGGAACGAAGTTGGATAGAGATTTTGTCTTTCAACTCTCCAAGTTGTTGTTTAAGCTCAACCAATTAGTCATGGATATCCAGTATGGTTTCTTGGAGAATGAGTGATTCATAGAACCAGCTTACTCACGAACTCGACAACACGGTCATGTAACAACATGGCGATACTTCTAGAAGACAACTAGAATATCACGAACCACCGGTATATCACTGAATTCAATAGGGGAACTTGCTTTACAAAGCAAACGATATGGTCTCGAGAGCTTTCGCATAACCTAACTCTTTGACCGAAGATGTGCGCCTGAATGAATGGACTTGGAAGCACAATCAAACTTCGCTTAATAATTGGCAAACCAATTATGCTAAGAATGACACAAACGTCCTTAGATTTCAAAGCAATGAGAATTGCTAAGAATCTCGGATGGCCACATCAATACACCAACCCCAACATTCCCAAGCACGAACAGCTCGGAGGAAGGGTGAGTATAGATATGTAAGAGCATCACTTCATCAATAAGGCCATGAGACTTAACATGACCTATAGATATAGAAGAGGGTGATACTCGAAGGTAGAACAGAACAAAAGCTAACGATGCCTCTTAATCTGCGGATTACAACACTTTGACCAAGTCTTTGAAATGGACAAGGTACTGGAGTTTGTTTCTCCTGACATACTGAAGTGGAATGTCTGGACGAACCACAAGGATAATATGCATTGAAAACACCAATGCACATTTGCAACTTGACTGCTAACTAGCAGACAAAGATCGGGAAGCAACTAAAGAGGAAGAACATGATATGGAACAGAATTCCTGAGAGGTAGATGCACAAGTTATCACTATTGGGAAACTTATGCTGAAAAGGGAGGTGTGGCGGAGTTACAGGCATACATATGAGACTCTCAAAGAGCACTCTTGTCGTGATACATTTGGTTCAATGAAAGAACCTCTGCGATAGCTAGTGGAAGGGAAAGTCCTTTGTTGCCGCAATTCAATCACGACAAGTAACCACAAGCTTGAAGGATAGCTTCATTTGAATTTATCCAGCCCGATGTTATGTTTGAACATTAACACCAGTGTTTAATGGCATGGATCTTGGGTTAAAGGCCAGCTTCATGTACTAAGATTCATATACTAGAATCTAGCACAATCGGGGACCTTCGGTTCAAGTCCAAGGGTTAAACCCCGAGAAAAGAGTAACTACTAGATGAGTGACACAGAGGACACTGCGAGGTAGTAATCACGGTGTAGCTTCTAGAAGCAATGCATAGTTTCCGAAGTACCCAAGAAAATAAAAAGGAGGCATACAAGGAAAACGGGAACCTCGATGCCTAGAATAGAATGATGTGGAACCCACAAAATAAAAAGATCATGATGGAAGGAGATCTCTCTATCAAAACAAACAAAACAAGGAGGATGCACAGAACACACTCGACTCTAGAGAACTCTGCACTAGGTCAACTGGTTTAGGAACGACATGCCCTTGAGGCACCTAAGTTTTGAAAGACCAGAAGAGATATAAAAACTTTCAAATCAACACAAGGTAAGGCACCTTAGAATTAGAGTGACACCAGATAAGGAGTAAAAAGAATCCTATTCAGATGCTTTTGCAAACACTTTTAGCTTTCAAATAGTTTTCACAACTACTAGACTCAACATCGACCAGTCGAAAGGGTTTCCTATAGGCAGTCCTGCTCTGATACCAAAACCTGTCGCGACCCCGGAGGTCAGGGCTAGACAAACCCAGATATCACATCTGGCATAAGCCTAACCTAGATCTCTAGGGCCTACAGAGTGAGAATCGGTAACACAACAGTGACTCTACGACTGAAAGCAAATATATTACAACTCTTAGCAGAGTTAAGATCCAAATTTATTACACGCAGAGGTCACTGACCACAAATCAACAAGCAACGGAAAGCAAATTATGTTATCTAGATAACAAGACTGCAAAGGGCCTAAGAGGCCATAACATAAGGCGACGTCCCAGCCCATAAGTCTCAGGCTGCCGCCTGAGGAACTCCGAACTACTCGTCGACGTCAAGGTAGAAGCCACCATCAGTTGGAAGAACTTCATCTGAAACAAAGCATGCAAGGCTGAGTACAGGGACTCAGCAAGACTTAGTACAACCTATTAGCAAAGCGGGTATGCGAGGCTTTAGGTGGAGCTTATTTTGCGTAAAGCCGTTTTCCTTTGTAAACGGGAGGAGCGAAGCTCGTCTATTCAGATCATTTTAAAAAGAGGTAAGAGAGCGATATCAACTCTAGCTCTAAGATCATCATGTTGAATCCACCGAATCTTCATCATTACCTGAACCTGTTACCTAGGATCACCCCTCGACACCCTGAGAAGGGATCCTTATACACACATAGATATCAAGTTTTACGATCAGGTTCAAGTTGTCTATGATCATCACGTCCTTTCCCAAGTCGTCCTTAACCGTGGACACGGCTTTTCGAAAAGATTTACCCTGCAGGGGTGTACAACTTTACCCACACGCGCCGACCGACTCTTAATGCCAGAACGTTAGCACACTTCCTTGGTGTGCCGGCAGAGGCTGGTCGACCAAAACCTTTCCCTTACTTCGCCTATTCCATGAGTCAAACTAACTGGGGAGCTCCGTCATCGTAGGTAGCCATTCTCCGAGGCGGTCCCGGTCATTGTGCGTAGGGGATCCAGTTCAATGCCTCCAGCATCCTTCACCCCGGCCACGCCCTGTATGATGCACTTTGAAAACCTTTTCCACCTTTCCCCCATGCGTATGGCAAATGGAACTCGCAAACTAATTGACTCATGGGTAAGCTAGGTAAGTTCGGGCCAAGGGGTTCCCATGGGCTCCGTGTGGCTGTACGCTCAGTCTTGGTTCCAGAGGCAAGAACTCAGGTCCTAGTATCGGCGAGAACGAGTCAAATCACCACATCCCCATGTGGCGGCCCATCCAAGCCTTTAGCATGTTTATTAACATCATCACTGATCTTACCACGTCATCCTGTCAAACTAGGTTCATTCGTAGCTCTGATTCATCAACCGAATGGACCAGACTTCAACAGCTAAGCATGGCTAAGCATAATATATATATGGCTCTAGCGATGCAAACAAAGCTCAACCTAGTTTTGCTGGGAGCGGTGGATCAGGAACTTTGGGCTACAAAGATGGAATATGCACACACAGGATATCTAGAACTGCCGATAAAACATATTTGAAGCGGATGCAATATGTAAGAACCAGAAGTCAAGCATTTCGAAACCATATATGAACCAGGTTAGGGCTTGCCTTGTCCCTCGTTGTTCTGGTGCTGCTCTTCGGTGGCGTTGATCTCAGGCTCGCGTTCGGTCCCTATCGATGAAGAACCAAACACCGGAAAGGAAGAGCACAATCAAAACAAGGTACAATGCAATGCACATACAACATGATGACATGTCATATTAAAGGGGTTTGGTAACCCTAGGTGCATCGATGGAAATTAAAGGGGTTCGGCTTCGAACCCCGACATATGAGAGGGGTCAAATTAGGGTTTCTACTAAGGCTCATATTTAATTGGTTCAAAGATGTATGAAACACGGATAAACAACTAGGATTTGTTTTTCTGATCATTTTGATATATAATTTTATATTTTTCTGATTTAAAATGAATTATTTATGAATTTCCCAAGTTTAATTCATTTTAAAACAATTTCTGAAAATTATACAAAAAATAATAAAAGTTTAATAATTTGGACCCACTTGTCATAATTTTATTCTTTTCTAAAATATTTCCTAATTATTAAAATCCTGACAGATGGGGTCCACCTGTCATAATATTTCCTATTTAAAGAAATACATAAATTAAATACAGAAAATAGAAAAAAACTAATTATGGCGTCATGCTGACGTCATGCTGACGTCAGCATGGCCATGAGCTCGAAATTGAGCTCTTGTTGGAGCTCAATCCGGCGATTCGGCCAGCAGTAGCGGCGCGCGCGTGGGGGAAAAGGAGCGGGCCGACTCAGGGAGCCTTTTGGGGGCGGCGCCGCCTCGAATTGGTCGCCGGAGCTTCGCCAGAGACGAAGCTCGACGGCGGCCGGGGCAGGTGGTGCGGCGCGGCGGCGATAGAGGGGGGAATCGGGCAGGGCGAGGGTGCTGGGAGGACGAGGAGCTCACCCCGAAGCTGGTGGAAGGGTCGGCGACGGTCGGGGGAGCTCGCCGGCGCCAAATACCGGAAAGGAAGAGCACAATCAAGACAAGGTACAATGCAATGCACATAAAATATGATGACATGTCATATTAAAGGGGTTTGGGTAACCCTAGGTGCATCGATGGAAATTAAAGGGGTTCGGCTTCGAACCCCGACATATGAGAGGGGTCAAATTAGGGTTTCTACTAAGGCTCATATTTAATTGGTTCAAAGATGTATGAAACATGGATAAACAATTAGGAAATGTTTTTCTGATCATTTTGATATATAATTTCATATTTTTCTGATTTAAAATGAATTACTTATGAATTTCCAAAGTTTAATTCATTTTAAAACAATTTCTGAAAATTAAATAAAAATAATAAAAGTTTAATAATTTGGACCCACTTGTCATAACTTTATTCTTTTCTAAAATATTTCCAAATTATTAAAATCCTGACAGATGGGGTCCACCTGTCATAATATTTCCTATTTAAAAGTACAGAAATTAAATACAGAAAATAGAAAAAAAACTAATTATGGCGTCATGCTGACGTCATGCTGACGTCAGCATGGCCATGAGCTCGAAATTGAGCTCGGGCTGAGCTCAATCGGCCGATTTGGCCAGAGATTAGGGGCGTGTGGGTGGGGGAAATGATCGGGGCGACGCAGGCGACCTAAAGGAGGCGGCGCCGCCGGCTATTGGCCGCCGGAGCTAGGCCACCGGCGACGAGAGGTGGAGGCCGGGGCAGTAGCCCATGGCGGCGGCGCTAGGGAGCGAGGGGGAGCAGGGCGAGGGCACAGGGAGATGGAGCGGCTCACCCTGAGCGCCTTGGCGTGGTCGGAGACGGTCGGGGGAGCTCGCCGGCGCCGGAATCGATGGTGGCCGGCCGGCTACTGCAAGGTTAGGGTTAGGGTTCTTGGGGCGCCAGGGATCGCGGGGAGGGGAGAAATGGGGAATTAGGGTTAGGGCGGCGGCCGGCAGGGTACTTGTAGGCGCTAGGGGGCGGCGGCGGCGATCTTGGCGCGGCCGGGGATCGAGCGGCCGGCGCCAGGACACCGAGCTGCTTCGGTGCGCGGGGAAGACGATGGAAAAATTGCAGAAAACCCCCTGTGGGGTGTTGGGCTGCGGTGGTGTGCGGCTGGGCCGACTTGGGCCGAGCCAGAGAGAAAAAGAGGGGAAGGATGGGGTGGGCTGCGCCCAGGGAGAGGAAGAGAGGTTTCTCTCCTTTTTTTTCTGGTTTCCTTTTTCTATTGTTTATTTCTCCAAGTCTAAACCAAATTCAAATCTGTTTTTGAATAGTGTTTGAAAACTCAAATTTCCAGAGCACAATAGAAAACACACATGGGTTTATTGAGTAACAACAAAACCATGCATGTGGTTTAGTTTAGAAAATCTTGTTTGAATTTGAGACAAGAAATAGAGAAGGACTTTGCATAATTAGAAAATGCAAATGCAAATTTTTGCTCAAATGCAATCTAAATGCATGAAATGCACATGATCACTCCTTTATTTAGATAAACAAGGTTGGGATGTTACAAATCTACCCCCCTTACAAGAATCTCGTCCTCGAGATTCCTAGATTTTAGAAAAAAAAGGAAGGGTACTCAGATCGTAAACGATCTTCTCGTTCCCAGGTTGCTTCTTGCTCAGAATGATTAGACCACTGAACTTTCAGGAACTTGATGCTCTGACGTCGAGTTTTACGCTCGGCTTCATCAAGTATACGAACAGGATGTTCTCGATAAGTCAGATCCTCTTGAAGGTCAAGAGTCTCGTGATCAACACCACGGATAGGATCTTTGAAGCAACGCTTGAGTTGAGACACATGGAAGACATCATGAACTTCAGGAAAGTTTGAAGGTAACTCCAACTTGTAGGAAACATTACCACGTTTGGCAAGGACACGAAAAGGACCAACATAGCGAGGAGCTAGTTTGCCTTTGATACCGAAACGACGGACACCCTTGAGAGGAGTGACTCGAAGATAAGCTCGATCACCAATTTCATACTTCACTTCTTGATGATGGCGATCATAATAGCTCTTTTGACGAGACTGAGCAGTTTTCAGACGCTCGCGAATGATGCGAACTTGATCTTCTGCTTCATTGATTATATCTGGTCCAAAGAACTTTCTTTCTCCAGTTTCGGACCAGTTCAAAGGAGTTCTACACCTTCTGCCATACAAAGCTTCAAAAGGTGCCATGCCCAGGCTAGATTGGAAGCTGTTGTTATAGGTGAACTCGGCAAATGGAAGGCACTTTTCCCAATCTTTACCGAAGGATATAACACATGCCCTGAGCATGTCTTCGAGAATTTGATTCACTCTTTCGGTTTGACCACCGGTTTGAGGATGATAGGCTGTACTGAAGGAAAGACGAGTTCCCATAGCTTTCTAAAAACTTTCCCAAAATTTGGAAGTAAACAAGCTTCCACGATCAGAGATGATCTTCTTAGGAACACCATGAAGAGTGACTATCCGGGACGTGTATAGATCGGCCAGTTGATTAGCACGGATATCTTCCCGAATAGGAAGGAAATGAGCAACCTTGGATAGACGGTCAACCACTACCCATATAGCATCTTTTCCATTTTTGGTCTTGGGGAGACCGGTAATGAAATCCATGCCAATTTCATCCCATTTCCACTCTGGAATTGATAGAGGTTGCAGAGTGCCAGCAGGTCTTTGATGTTCAGCTTTTACGCAACGACAAATGTCGCATTCAGCAACAAACTTAGCGATCTCTTGCTTCATCCCGGACCACCAGAATCTTTGGCGAAGATCCCGATACATCTTGGTACTACCAGGATGGATAGAAAGTGGTGATTCATGAGCTTCTTTAAGGATTAGCTCTTTGAGATCCGATTTATCCGGTACAACTAGACGCTTACCGAAATAAACGGTACCTTGATCATCAATGGAGAAACATTTAGCAACTCCGCTAGCAATGTTCTTCTTGATCTCGGTAATGCCAGAATCTTGCTTTTGAGCCTTATTGATCTGGTCTTCAAGAGAGGGCTTCACCTCTAGATTAGCAAGGTATCCACTAGGAACAATCTCAAGGTTGAGTTTTGCAAGTTCCTCATAGAGAGAAGGTTGCGCTTGCTTAACCATAAGATTGTTGCAATAGGACTTCCGACTTAGCGCATCAGCAACGACATTGGCTTTGCCGGGCTTATAGTTGAGACCCAAGTCATAATCTTTTATGACTTCCAGCCATCTTCTCTGTCTGAGATTCAGATCCGGCTGGGTGAAAATATACTTCAGACTTTGATGATCTGAGTACAACTCGCAACGATTACCATAAAGGTAAGGTCGCCATTGCTTAAGAGCATGGATCACAGCTGCAAGCTCGAGATCATGAGTAGGATAATTGAGCTCATGTGGTTTCAACTGTCGAGAGGCATAGGCCACCACATGGCCATCTTGCATCAACACACATCCGAGCCCTTGGAGAGAGGCATCACAGTAGACAACGAAGTCTTTGCTTGTGTCCGGAAGGACGAGCACAGGAGCAGTAGTCAGCTTGGCTTTCAAAACCTGGAAACTTTCTTCAGCCTTTTCTGACCATTCGAACTTCTTGTCTTTCTTGAGAAGATCGGTCATTGGCTTGGCAATCTTAGAGAAATTTTCAATGAATCGGCGGTAATAACCTGCCAGACCGAGAAAACTACGAATTTCCTTAGCTGACTTAGGTGTCTTCCAGTCAAGAACGGCTTGAACTTTATCTGGAATGACTGCAACACCTTTTTCAGAGATAACATGACCAAGGAATATGAGCTCTTTTAACCAGAACTCACATTTGGAGAATTTGGTGTAGAGACGGTGCTCACGAAGTTTAGTTAGCACCAGACGGAGATGTTCCTCATGTTCATCTTCGGTTTTGGAGTAGATCAGAATATCGTCGATGTAGACCACGACGAACTTGTCAAGATACTCCATGAAAACAGAGTTCATGAGCCGCATAAAAGTGGCAGGGGCATTTGTGAGGCCAAAGGACATGACAGTATACTCGTAAAGACCATAACGAGTTGTGAACGCTGTCTTTGGAATGTCCTCCTTGCGGATTTTGATTTGATGGTACCCTGATCTCAAATCCATCTTGGAGAAAACTGTGGCACCGGACAACTGATCAAAAAGATCATTGATTATATGAAGAGGGTATTTGTTCTTGATTGTCACTGCGTTGAGCGGACGGTAATCAACAACCAGCCGCGGACGGTAATCAAACCCTAACCATGCAGATGTCGCTGTCCCCCGCCGCTCCGGCCACCCCTGAGCTCTACCGACCACACCATCCTCTCCGCCTCGTCGCCACGACCCTCCCCGTCGAAGGAATTGACGCGGGGCTCGCGAATCGTCCCCGCCGCGCCTTTCTTCTCCAAGTCCGGCGGCCAGAAAACGGCTCAACGCCGGCGCCACGGGCCGCCCCGAGCCTCGCCGTCGCCTTCTTGATGCTCCGGGTGAGCTTCTGCTCCTCCTGGCGCCCTCGGTACATCGTCTCCCCCTCTGGTTCACCGCCTCCACGAGCGCCCGTGCCGGCCGCTGCCGCACGTCGTCGCCGGCGCGTCTCTGGCGACCTCCTTCGGGCGGTGCCACCACCCCTCAGCTCGCCCCGTCGGCGCGCGTCCAACGCGCCTGGTCGCGCGTCCAGGCGTGGCCAGGAGCGCCCGCTCCGTTCGCCTCCGGCGCCAGGACGCCGTGGTCAACCACCGGCGGTTGACCCGGTGGGACCTGGCCAGGTGGCTTTTCTTTTTATTTTCTTTTATTTTCTGTAAATAGGAAATCCATGACAGGTGGGACCCCCTGTCAGATTTTTTTAGTATTTTCGTAAATAATTAGAAAAAGATTAAATCCATGACATGTGGGCCCAGGTCTGTCAGATTTTTAATAATTTCTGGAATTTTCTGAAAATGATTTAAAATGATTAAATCTTGAGAAATTCATAACTTATTCATTTTAAATCAGAAAAATATGTATAATATATCAAAATTTTCAGAAAAATAAGATCTACAATTTGGTTACACAATCATGCATTGTTAAACAACTTAGAACCTAGTTGTTGTATAAGAACTAAAATGGACCCCTCTGAGGTTTCCGGAACTACTAACCCTAGTTCGCCGAAACCCAGTTAAATTGATGATGTCTTAGGGTTATTTCAGTACCTAATTAACATGTCATATAATCATTCTTGTATGAGCATTGCATTATGCCATATGTTGATTGTTGTCCTACCTTTCCGGTGTTTGCTTCTTCGCGATCGATAGAGCAAGTGCCGAGACGATGAAGATCGACAATGACGCAGGTCAATACTTGTCCATCGACGAATAACTCAAGCATGGGATCATCGAAGATCCACATTGGTTTGTCAGGGACAAAGGCAAGCCCTAGCCTGGTTCATATTATGATTTCGAAATGCTTTTACTTCTGGTTCCTACATATTGCATACGCTTTCCAATATGTTTTATCGGCAGATATAGTTATCCTATGTGTGTTGCATTTACCATCCTTGTAGCCTAAATACTCTGATCCACTGCTCCTAGCGAGACTAGGTTTGAGCTCGTGTGCATCGCTAGAGCCGTTTCATCGAATATGCTTAGCCATGCTTAGTTGACGAATTCTGATCCATCCGGTTGATGAATCAGAGATGCGAATGAACCTAGTATGGCAGGATGACGTGGTAAGATCAGTGATGATAATTAAACATGCCTAAAGGCTTGGATGGGCCGCCACATGGGGATGTGGTGTTTTGACTCGTTCTCGCCGATACTAGGACCTGAGTTCTCGCCTTCGGAACCAAGACTGAGCGTCCAGCCACACGGGGCCCATGGGAACCCCTTGGCCCGAACTTGCCTAGCTTACCCATGAGTCAATTAGTTTGCGAGTTCCATTTGGCATTCTGCATGGCGAAGGCGTGGAAAAGGTTTTCAAAGGTGCATCATACAGGGCATGGCCGGGGTGAAGGATGCTGGAGGCATTGAACTGGATCCCCTGCGCACAATGACCGGGACCGCCTCGGAGAATGGCTACCTACGATGACGGAGCTCCCCAGTTAGATTGACTCATGGAATAGGCGAAGCAAGGGAAAGGTTTTGGTCGACCACCCTCTGCCGGCACACCAAGGAAGTGTGTAACGTACGACGCTAAGAGTCGGTCAGCGCGTGTGGGTAAAGTTGTACACCCCTGCAGGGTAAATCTTTTCGAAAAGCCGTGTCCACGGTTACGGACGACTTGGGGAAGGACGTGTTGATCATAGACAACTTTAACCTAATCGTAAAACTTGGAATCAATGTGTGATAAGGATCCCTCCTCAGGGTATCGAGGGGGTGCTCCTAGTGGATAGGTTCAGTTGATGATGAAGATTTGGTGGATTCAATATGATGATCAGTAGAGCTAGTAATATCGCTCTCTTATCCCCTTTTAAAATGATCTGAATAGACGAGCTTCTGCTCCCTCTTCTTTACAAAGGAAAACTGGCTTTCCGCAAAATAAGCTCCACATAAAGCCTCGCATACCCGCTTTGCTAACAGGTTGTACTAAGTCTTGCTGAGTCCCTGTACTTAGCTTTGCATGCTTTGTTTCAGAAGAAGTCGCTCCAACAAATGAAGGTTTCTAGGTCGACATCGACGAGTAGCTTGGGATTCCCAGGTGGCAGCCTGGAATCTATGGGCTGGGACGTCGCCGTTATGCTCCTGGCCTCTTAGGCCTTTTGCTATCTTGCTATTTAGAATAGCATAACTTCGCTTCTGTTGATTGATGAAATGTCAGGTCAGTGACCTCTGCTTGTAATACTTTGGTTCTTTTGCTCAGTTATGAGCTTGTATTACTCTTTGAGTCGTAGAGTCACTGTTGTGTTACCGATTCTCACCCTGTAGGCCCTAGAGATCTAGGTTAGACTTATGCCAGATGGAGATCTGGGTTTGTCTAGCCTACGGCCTCCCGGGGTTCCCACAGGTTTTGGTATCAGAGCAGGACTGCCTGTAGGAAAACCCTTTCTATTGGTCGATGTTGAGTCTAGTGATTGTGAAAACTATTTGAAAGATAAAAGTATTTGCGAAAATCTGATTAGGATTCTTTTTACTCCTTATCTGGTATCGCTCTAATTCAGAGTCACCTTACCTTGTGTTGATTTGAAAAGATTTTCCTATCTCTTCCGGTCTTACAAAACTTAGGTGCCTCAAGGGCAGGTCGTTTCTTAACCAGTTGACCTAGTGTTGAGTTCTCTAAAGTCTTGTGTGTTCTTTGATCTCTCTTTGTTGCGTTTCAATCGGGAGATTTCCTTCCATCATGATCCCTCTACTTTGTGGGTTCCACATAATTCTGTTCTAGGCTTCGAGGTTTCCTTTCACCTCGGATGTCTCCTTTCCTTTTTCCTGGATACTTCTGAAGCTAGGTATGGCTTCTTGAAAGTTACACCATGATTACTACCTCGCAGTGTCCTATGTGTCACTCAGATAGTAGTTACTCATTTCTCCGTATTTTAACTCTTGGACTTGAACCGAAGGTCCCGGATTGTGCTGGGTTCTCTCAGCGTGAATTCAGTGCATGATGCTGACCTTTAACCCAAGATCCATTCCAGTGTTCCCTGTTGTCCATGGTCGAACCATACATCAGGATGGCTAACTCCAAATCCATCTAGCCTTCAAGCTTGTGGTTGTAGTCGTGATTGAATTGCGGCAACAAAATATCTTTCCTAGCATTAGCTATGGCAGAGGTTCTTTTATGGAACCAATTAGGTGATGACAGGAGTGCCCTTTGTGAGTCTCACATCTATGTCTATGACTCTACCACATATCCCTTTTCCAGCATGAGTTTCACAAGAGTGCTATCTTATGCATCTACATCTCAGGATTTCTAATTTTGATCATGTTCCTTCTCTTTAGTTCTTTCTGACCTTTGTCTGCCAGTTAGCAGTAAAGTTGTAAATGTGCATTGGTGTCTTCTAGTGCATGTGTTACACCTGTGGTCTTCCAAGACATTTCACTTCGGTATGTCAGGAGAAACAAACTCCAGTACCTCGTCCATTTCTAGGACCCGGTCAAAGTGCTGTAATCCGCGGACTAAAAGGCTTATGTAGCTTCTATTCTGTTCTACCTTAGAGTATCACACTCTATCATATCTATAGGTCATGCTAAGTCTCATGGCCTTATCGATGAAGTGATGCTCTTACATATCTTTACTCGCCCTTCCTCCGAACTATCAGTGCTTGGGAATGTTGGGGTGTATGTATTGATGTGTCCATCCGAGATTCTTAGCAATTCTCATTGCTTTGAAATCCAAGGACGTTTGTGTCATTCTTAGCATGATTGCTTAACCAATCACTAAGCGAAGTTTGACTGTGCTCCCAAGTCTGTTGTTCATGTGCACCTTCTTCGGTCAAAGAGTTAGGTTCATGCCGAAGCTCTCAAGACCATATTGCTTTCCTTATAAAGCATGTTCGCTTTCGAACTTAGAGATATATCGATGGCACGTGATATTCTGGATATCTTTCTAGAAGTATCGCCATGTTTCAACATGATCGTGTTGTCAAGTTCGTGAGTAAGCTGGTTCTATGAACCGCTACCTCTCCAAGAAACTCTATTGGATATCCTGGACTCTAGTTGATTGAGCTCCAACAACAACTTGGAGAGTTTAAAGACAAGAGCTCTATCAGACTTGATCCTTGTTAAAGGGATGTCTAGTTTTGTTTGTATTGAAGTCTAGAAGTATCTCCTTTATGGATATGATATGTTCCATATATTTGATTTGAGTTCTGGCTATCGTCAAATCAAACTCAGTTCCAAGGACTATCTTGATGATGTTTATACTGATGGTGTCTCCTCTGAGTATATCTTCATGACCTTTGGTCTGACCAATACTTTTGCCTCGTTCATACAACATGTGAATCCCTCATTGGAGTATCTTGATAAGTCTATCGTTGAGCCCATCGATGACATTCTTATTTTCTCCATGTCCAAAGAGGTTCATATCGAACAGTTGGCACTAATGTTGGAAACTTTTAAGAACCATCTTTGTGTTATCATGGAGTATGTGTTCTGGATGCTGGAAGTGACCTTCTCTAGTCCATGTGCATTTGCTGAAAGATGTCGCCGTGGATCTGAGTAGAGTTCCCTTTGTTTTCCCTCGGGAATCATCGCAAGTCAGTCATGCATGTGCGGAATATTCTTGAGATGGAAGGTTGTTACCTCCCTTCCTTGAAATATTCATCTATGCACACTAAGCCACTGACTAGTTGTTTAAGAAATGAGAAGAAGTTTAATAACTTCATTATCCTCTTTGATGTCCCCACCAGGACTCAATTGTGTTACATTGCAAGCAGTTCATATGCGCGCAATTGCCTTTTGGAAATCGCAACCACATGGATTACGCAATCTAGCTCAATATTTTGGAGCTTGACATTGTAGTCCATAACTTGAGAATCTAGCAACTTTACCTTGGTGGTAACTATTGCAAATTTCTATTTGAACTTGCTAAAGTCTGAAATATCTTTACACCTAACCTGAGCTGAATCTCAAGCAGAAGCGATGGTTGGTGTTTCTCAAGGATTCATGACATAAGTCTCTTTATAAATCCAGTAAGATTGATGTCGTGGTTAACACAATTAGCCAGAAGATCTAAGGTCATAAGCTCTTGAAAACAACAAGAATAACCACTCTCCATAAGGATCTTATGTGACTTATTCTAGAAGTTGCCCTTATGATATCTTTCCAATCTTGAAGTCTGACCTTCACTTGATGACCTATTAAAGGCTATTCAGAAGCATGATACTGGTGTCTAGAACATACAGAAGAACATTAGAAGCAGAGTTGCTAAATGTCTCTCGATCAATCCCTCGAAAACATTTCTCCGGTGATAACAAATTCGTTAGGAGAAAATTTCACTCCCCGGTGATCCTTGCTACGTCGTTCGACAATGCATTTCCTCTTCCTTTGGATTTTACCTCAAGTTCTCTTTAATTCACACGTTGTGTGAATTCGTCAGCCATATGTGACCCCAGTACTTTTGAGCAAGCTTTAATCGAATGACAATTCTCTTGTCATATCCAAAGTTTAAATCCTGGGAGAAGTATCTTTTCTTAGGATGTCAAATCTCCGTTTCCTATTCGTTCAAGTAACATTAAGTTATATCATGAACCTTGGCACTTCAGTAGCCAATGTTCTCCCCTTCCTTTGAATTGTACCTGAAGTTCTAATCAATTCACACGTTGTGTGAATTCGTCAGTCATCTAAGCCCCAACCTTTTTAGTAGAAAACAATCGTTTCATGTATCCTACCCGAAGAGTGACTATGATTTTGAAATCCAAAGTTGCTCTGGTTGCATAAAAATTTGTGCTTCTACGAGTCACCCTCTCAAAGAGTGCCTCGTCATGGTATCAAAGGCAGTTTAACTCCTCGCTACTTTGTCCATTCGTATTCTTGTCAAGCGTGGAGCAATTGCCTACCAAAATTTGAAACTTCTTCCATCTCCTCCGTTACCTTGACGTGTTTCATGTTTGTCAGCTCAAGAGTTGTTTCTATGCACTCCTTCCATGAGTTGACCATGAGATACTCGATCTTCATGAAGATCCACCCTCCAGTGTCATTCCCTCTTACGTTTAGGGTGAAGAAAGCAAAATGAAGACCTCTTCATAGTGTTAAAGATCAACTTCATTCATGGTGTTGTGGATCAACTTCTTCATGATGTCGTGAATCAACCTCTTCAAGAAGGAAGACCGTCGTGGTATCGACAAGATCATTGAAGACCGGTGTAGTACTTATTACCTTATCTATTCCTACCTTGGAATCTCGGGACGAGATTCTTTTAAGGGGGATAGATCTGTAACATCCCTGTTTTTACAAAACCTTAATTAGGTTTGATTGTGCATCATTTCATGAGCATCATGTTATTTTCCTAAGAAAATTGCACCAAAGTAAATTGTTGAAAACCCTAAATGTGTTACAAATCTCTCTCTAATTTCAAATGCTCAAAGTATTTTAAATTTCAAGGTTAATCTACATGGCACTTCTCTTTTAAGAAGACCATGTGATATTTGAAAAGTTCAGAAAGTTTGAAAAAAATACAAAACAATTTCAAATAGCAAAAGAAGTTTGAAACAAAATAAAGAAAAACAGTTTTTGAAAAAAAAAGAGAAACCCTCTTTCCCTCTCTCTCCTGGGCGCAGCCCATCTCTCCCTTACTCCTGGCTTGGCCCAAACCGGCCCAGCTGCAGCCCAAACTAAACCAGCAAAAGCCCCAGGGGGTTATGTGCAAAACTGCCACTGCATCTCCTTCCTCCATTCACCGAAGCACCTGCGTGTCGACGCCTAGCTCCACGCCGGCGCCAAGATGCTCGCCGCCGCCCGCCGGCACCTACAAGACCCCCCTCTGCCACCGCGGACGAACCCTAGCCGCCTAGTTCCCCTCTCATTCGCTTTCTCTGTGCAATTGTGCCACGAAACCCTAACCGGAGCTCGCAGATGTCGCCGTCCCCCGCCGCTCCGGCCACCCCTGAGCTCTACCGACCACACCATCCTCTCCGCCTCGTCGCCACGACCCTCCCCGTCGAAGGAATTGACGCGGGGCTCGCGAATCGTCCCCGCCGCGCCTTTCTTCTCCAAGTCCGGCGGCCAGAAAACGGCTCAACGCCGGCGCCACGGGCCGCCCCGAGCCTCGCCGTCGCCTTCTTGATGCTCCGGGTGAGCTTCTGCTCCTCCTGGCGCCCTCGGTACACCGTCTCCCCCTCTGGTTCACCGCCTCCACGAGCGCCCGTGCCGGCCGCCGCCGCACGTCGTCGCCGGCGCGTCTCTGGCGACCTCCTTCGGGCGGCGCCACCACCCCTCAGCTCGCCGCGTCGGCGCGCGTCCAACGCGCCTGGTCGCGCGTCCAGGCGTGGCCGGGAGCGCCCGCTCCGTTCGCCGCCGGCGCCAGGACGCCGTGGTCAACCACCGGCGGTTGACCCGGTGGGACCTGGCCAGGTGGCTTTTCTTTTTATTTTCTTTTATTTTCTGTAAATAGGAAATCCATGATAGGTGGGACCCCCGTCGATTTTTTAGTATTTTCGTAAATAATTAGAAAAAGATTAAATCCATGACATGTGGGCCCAGGTCTGTCAGATTTTTAATAATTTCTGGAATTTTCTGAAAATGATTTAAAATGATTAAATCTTGTGAAATTCATAACTTATTCATTTTAAATCAGAAAAATATGTATAATATATCAAAAAATTTCCAGAAAAATAAGATCTACAATTTGGTTACACAATCATGCATTGTTAAACAACTTAGAACCTAGTTGTTGTATAAGAACTAAAATGGACCCCTCTGAGGTTTCCGGAACTACTAACCCTAGTTCGCCGAAACCCAGTTAAATTGATGATGTCTTAGGGTTATTTCAGTACCTAATTAACATGTCATATCATCATTCTTGTATGAGCATTACATTATGCCATATGTTGATTGTTGTCCTACCTTTCCGGTGTTTGCTTCTTCGCGGTCGATAGAGCAAGTGCCGAGACGATGAAGATCGACAACGACGCAGGTCAATACTTGTCCATCGACGAATAACTCAAGCATGGGATCATCGAAGATCCACATTGGTTTGTCAGGGACAAAGGCAAGCCCTAGCCTGGTTCATATTATGATTTCGAAATGCTTTTACTTCTGGTTCCTACATATTGCATACGCTTTCCAATATGTTTTATCGGCAGATATAGTTATCCTATGTGTGTTGCATTTACCATCCTTGTAGCCTAAATACTCTGATCCACTGCTCCTAGCGAGACAAGGTTTGAGCTCGTGTGCATCGCTAGAGCCGTTTCATCGAATATGCTTAGCCATGCTTAGTTGATGAATTCTGATCCATCCGGTTGATGAATCAGAGATGCGAATGAACCTAGTATGGCAGGATGACGTGGTAAGATCAGTGATGATAATTAAACATGCCTAAAGGCTTGGATGGGCTACCACATGGGGATGTGGTGTTTTGACTCGTTCTCGCCGATACTAGGACCTGAGTTCTCGCCTTCGGAACCAAGACTGAGCGTACAGCCACACGGGGCCCATGGGAACCCCTTGGCCCGAACTTGCCTAGCTTACCCATGAGTCAATTAGTTTGCGAGTTCCATTTGGCATTCTGCATGGCGAAGGCGTGGAAAAGGTTTTCAAAGGTGCATCATACAGGGCGTGGCCTGGGTGAAGGATGCTGGAGGCATTGAACTGGATCCCCTGCGCACAATGACCGGGACCGCCTCGGAGAATGGCTACCTACGATGACGGAGCTCCCCAGTTAGATTGACTCATGGAATAGGCGAAGCAAGGGAAAGGTTTTGGTCGACCACCCTCTGCTGGCACACCAAGGAAGTGTGTAACGTACAGCGCTAAGAGTCGGTCGGCGCGTGTGGGTAAAGTTGTACACCCCTGCAGGGTAAATCTTTTCGAAAAGCCGTGTCCACGGTTACAGACGACTTGGGGAAGGACGTGTTGATCATAGACAACTTTAACCTAATCGTAAAACTTGGAATCAATGTGTGATAAGGATCCCTCCTCAGGGTATCGAGGGGGTGCTCCTAGTGGATAGGTTCAGCTGATGATGAAGATTTGGTGGATTCAATCTGATGATCAGTAGAGCTAGTGATATCGCTCTCTTATCCCCTTCTAAAATGATCTGAATAGACGAGCTTCTGCTCCCTCTTCTTTACAAAGGAAAACTGGCTTTCCGCAAAATAAGCTCCACATAAAGCCTCGCATACCCGCTTTGCTAACAGGTTGTACTAAGTCTTGCTGAGTTCCTGTACTCAGCTTTGCATGCTTTGTTTCAGAAGAAGTCGCTCCAACAAATGAAGGTTTCTAGGTCGACATCGACGAGTAGCTTGGAATTCCCAGGTGGCAGCCTGGAATCTATGGGCTGGGACGTCGCCGTTATGCTCCTGGCCTCTTAGGCCTTTTGCTATCTTGCTATTTAGAATAGCATAACTTCGCTTCTATTGATTGATGAAATGTCAGGTCAGTGACCTCTGCTTGTAATACTTTGGTTCTTTTGCTCAGTTATGAGCTTGTATTACTCTTTGAGTCGTAGAGTCACTGTTGTGTTACCGATTCTCACCCTGTAGGCCCTAGAGATCTAGGTTAGACTTATGCCAGATGGAGATCTGGGTTTGTCTAGCCTACGGCCTCCCGGGGTTCCCACAGGTTTTTGTAACATCCCAACCTTGTTTATCTAAATAAATGAGTGTTCATGTGCATCTCATGCATGTAGTTTGAGTTTGAACAAAATTTGCATCTCCATTTTCAATTATGCAAATCCCTCTAATTCAATCTTATTCAAAATCTCTCAAGTTTTCAAAATGGACAACATGGCATTGTTCATTAAACCAGTCCATGTGTGTTTATTACTTCCCTGGAAAATTTGAGTTTCAAACTTCATTCAAAAACAGATTTGAAAATTGGTTTTGAAAAGAGAAACAAAAAATCAGAAAAAGAAAAGGGAAAAAAATAAGGGGAGAAACCCTCCTCTCTTCTCTCCCTGGGCGCAGCCCACTTCCTCCCCCTCTCTTTCTCACTCTCTGGCCGCAGCCCAGCTCGGCCCAAATGGCCCAGGCCGCACCCCACCTCAGCCCAACTTCCCCACAGGGGGGTATTTGCAAAACCGTCATCTTCCCCCGCGCACCGAAGCAGCTCGGTGGCCTGGCGCCGGCCACCCGATGCTCCGGCCGGCTAGGATGCGCCCCGCCGCCCCCGGTGAGCTACAAATAGCGCGTTGCCGCCGCTTCAGAGCCCTAGCCCCACTCTCCCCTCTCCGGCGCTCTCCCGTGACCCCCCAAACCCTAACCCTACTGCTTGCAAGGACGGCCGGCCACCGTCGATTCCGGCGCCGGCGAGCTCCCCCGACCGTCGCTGACCCTTCCACCAGCTTCGGGGTGAGCTCCTCGTCGTCCCAGCACCCTCGCCCTGCCCGATTCCCCCCTCTATCGCCGCCGCGCCGCACCACCTGCCCCGGCCGCCGTCGAGCTTCGTCTCCGGCGAAGCTCCGGCGACCAATTCGAGGCGGCGCCGCCCCCAAAAGGCTCCCTGAGTCGGCCCGCTCCTTTTCCCCCACGCGCGCGCCGCTACTGCTGGCCGAATCGCCGGATTGAGCTCCAACCAGAGCTCAATTTCGAGCTCATGGCCATGCTGACGTCAGCATGACGCCATAAATTGGTTTTTCCATTTTTTGTAATTAATTTCTATATTTCTTTAATTAGGAAATAATATGACAGGTGGACCCCATCTGCCAGGATTTTAATAATTAGGAAATATTTTAGAAAAGAATAAAATTATGACAAGTGGGTCCAAATTATTAAACTTTTATTATTTTTTGTATAATTTTCAGAAATTGATTTAAAATGAATTAAACTTGGGAAATTCATAAATAATTCATTTTAAATCAGAAAAATATAAAATTATATATCAAAATGATCAGAAAAACAAATCCTAGTTGTTTATCCATGTTTCATACATCTTTGAACCAATTAAATATGAGCCTTAGTAGAAACCCTAATTTGACCCCTCTCACATGTCGGGGTTCGAAGCCGAACCCCTTTAATTTCCATCGATGCACCTAGGGTTACCCAAACCCCTTTAATATGACATGTCATCATGTTGTATGTGCATTGCATTGTACCTTGTTTTGATTGTGCTCTTCCTTTCCGGTGTTTGGTTCTTCATCGATAGGGACCGAACGCGAGCCTGAGATCAACTCCACCGAAGAGCAGCACCAGAACAACGAGGGACAAGGCAAGCCCTAACCTGGTTCATATATGGTTTCGAAATGCTTTACTTCTGGTTCTTACATATTGCATCCGCTTCAAATATGTTTTATCGGCAGTTCTAGATATCCTATGTGTGCATATTCCATCTTTGTAGCCCAAAGTTCCTGATCCACCGCTCCCAGCAAAACTAGGTTGAGCTTTGTTTGCATCGCTAGAGCCATATATATATTATGCTTAGCCATGCTTAGCTGTTGAAGTCTGGTCCATTCGGTTGATGAATCAGAGCTACGAATGAACCTAGTTTGACAGGATGACGTGGTAAGATCAGTGATGATGTTAATAAACATGCTAAAGGCTTGGATGGGCCGCCACATGGGGATGTGGTGATTTGACTCGTTCTCGCCGATACTAGGACCTGAGTTCTTGCCTCTAGAACCAAGACTGAGCGTACAGCCACAAGGGGCCCATGGGAACCCCTTGGCCCGAACTTACCTAGCTTACCCATGAGTCAATTAGTTTGCGAGTTCCATTTGCCATACGCATGGGGGAAAGGTGGAAAAGGTTTTCAAAGTGCATCATACAGGGCGTGGCCGGGGTGAAGGATGCTGGAGGCATCGAATCGGATCCCCTGCGCACAATGACCGGGACCGCCTCGGAGAATGGCTACCTACGATGACGGAGCTCCCCAGTTAGTTTGACTCATGGAATAGGCGAAGTAAGGGAAAGGTTTTGGTCGACCACCCTCTGCTGGCACACCAAGGAAGTGTGCTAATGTTCTGGCATTAAGAGTCGGTCGGCGCGTGTGGGTAAAGTTGTACACCCTTGCAGGGTAAATCTTTTCGAAAAGCCGTGTCCACGGTTAAGGACGACTTGGGAAAGGACGTGATGATCATAGACAACTTGAACCTGATCGTAAAACTTGATATCTATGTGTGTATAAGGATCCCTTCTCAGGGTGTCGAGGGGTGATCCTAGGTAACAGGTTCAGGTAATGATGAAGATTCGGTGGATTCAACATGATGATCTTAGAGCTAGAGTTGATATCGCTCTCTTACCTCTTTTTAAAATGATCTGAATAGACGAGCTTCTGTTCCCTCCTGTTTACAAAGGAAAACTGGCTTTCTGCAAAATAAGCTCCACCTAAAGCCTCGCATACCCGCTTTGCTAATAGGTTGTACTAAGTCTTGCTGAGTCCCTGTACTCAGCCTTGCATGCTTTGTTTCAGATGAAGTTCTTCCAACTGATGGTGGCTTCTACCTTGACGTCGACGAGTAGTTCGGAGTTCCTCAGGCGGCAGCCTGAGACTTATGGGCTGGGACGTCGCCTTATGTTATGGACTCTTAGGCCCTTTGCAGTCTTGTTATCTAGATAACATAATTTGCTTTCCGTTGCTTGTTGATTTGTGGTCAGTGACCTCTGCGTGTAATAAATTTGGATCTTAACTCTGCTAAGAGTTGTAATATATTTGCTTTCAGTCGTAGAGTCACTGTTGTGTTACCGATTCTCACCCTGTAGGCCCTAGAGATCTAGGTTAGGCTTATGCCAGATGTGATATCTGGGTTTGTCTAGCCTCGACCTCCGGTCGCGACAGTTTTGGTATCGAGCAGATCGCCTATAGGAAACCCTTTCAACTGGTCGATGTTGAGTCTAGTAGTTGTGAAAACTATTTGAAACCTAAAAGCATTTGCAAAAATCTGAATAGGACTCTTTTTACTCCTTATCTGGTGTCACTCTAATGCTGAGTCATCTTACCTTGCTTTGATTGAAAAAGGTTTACCTCTACCCTGTTATTTCCAAACTTATAGGATCTACGGGTTTGGGTTGTTTTCTCTAAAAAGTACTTCGTACTTGGTTGCTTAGCTCAGTGTTCCTAAAGTTACCTCAGTTAATATGAATCTGGTTCCTTCCATTCAGTGAATGTTATCATTCCGTTGAATCCTTTCCAAGGAATCTATTGCTCATGGTCTTTGTCTTTCTCTTCAGGATGGCTGGTCGTGGTCGTGGTCGTAACCGACGTGGACAAAACAATGCTAAACAGGAACTGCCGCCACCTCCCACAATGGCGCAGGTTCTTAACAACATTGAGACCAACCGCCTGAGGAATGAACAACTTCTGGAGCGTGTAGCTCAAAACACAGAGCGTCGTCCCGACAACTGTGTCACACTTGGGGACTTCATCCGTGCACTGCCTCCTGTCTTCACCCACCCCAAGGAGCCTCTTGATGCTGATGATTGGCTTCGCACCATCGAACGCAAGTTCAACGCTCTTCATGTTCCACCAGGTGAACGCGTGAACTTCGCCACCTACCAGTTAGAAGGTGCAGCTGGTTCTTGGTGGGAAGGTTTTCTGGCTCTACACCTTCACGCGTTCTAACTGGTAGGTGGCGAAGTTCACGCGTTCACCTGGTGGAACATGAAGAGCGTTGAACTTGCGTTCGATGGTGCGAAGCCAATCATCAGCATCAAGAGGCTCCTTGGGGTGGGTGAAGACAGAGGCGCGTGCACGGATGAAGTCCCCAAGTGTGACACAGTTGTCGGGACGACGCTCTGTGTTTTGAGCTACACGCTCCAGAAGTTGTTCATTCCTCAGGCGGTTGGTCTCAATGTTGTTAAGAACCTGCGCCATTGTGAGAGGTGGCGGCAGTTCCTGTTCAGCATTGTTTTGTCCACGTCGGTTACGACCACGACCCCGACCAGCCATCCTAAAGAGAAAGACAAAGACCATGAGCAATAGATTCCTTGGAAAGGATTCAACGAAATGATAACATTCACTGAATGGAAGGAACCAGATTCATATTAACTGAGGTAACTTTAGGAACACTGAGCTAAGCAACCAAGTACGAAGTACTTTTTAGAGAAAACAACCCAAACCCGTAGATCCTATAAGTTTGGAAATAACAGGGTAGAGGTAAACCTTTTTCAATCAAAGCAAGGTAAGATGACTCAGCATTAGAGTGACACCAGATAAGGAGTAAAAAGAGTCCTATTCAGATTTTTGCAAATACTTTTAGGTTTCAAATAGTTTTCACAACTACTAGACTCAACATCGACCAGTTGAAAGGGTTTCCTATAGGCAGTCCTGCTCTGATACCAAAACCTGTCGTGACCCCGGAGGTCAGGGCTAGACAAACCCAGATATCACATCTGGCATAAGCCTAACCTAGATCTCTAGGGCCTACAGGGTGAGAATCGGTAACACAACAGTGACTCTACGACTGAAAGCAAATATATTACAACTCTTAGCAGAGTTAAGATCCAAATTTATTACACGCAGAGGTCACTGACCACAAATCAACAAGCAACGGAAAGCAAATTATGTTATCTAGATAACAAGACTGCAAAGGGCCTAAGAGGCCATAACATAAGGCGACGTCCCAGCCCATAAGTCTCAGGCTGCCGCCTGAGGAACTCCGAACTACTCGTCGATGATGGCGTGTAACTCACACGTTCGTTGGGAACCCCAAGAGGAAGGTATGATGCGCACAGCAGCAAGTTTTCCCTCAGAAAGAAACCAAGGTTTATCGAACCAGGAGGAGCCAAGAAGCACGTTGAAGGTTGATGGCGGCGGGATGTAGTGCGGCGCAACACCAGGGATTCCGGCGCCAACGTGGAACCTGCACAACACAACCAAAGTACTTTGCCCCAACGAAACAGTGAGGTTGTCAATCTCACCGGCTTGCTGTAACAAAGGATTAACCGTATTGTGTGGAAGATGATTGTTTGCAGAAAACAGTAGAACAAATATTGCAGTAGATTGTATTTCAGTAAAGAGAATTGGACCGGGGTCCACAGTTCACTAGAGGTGTCTCTCCCATAAGACAAACAGCATGTTGGGTGAACAAATTACAGTTGGGCAATTGACAAATAAAGAGAGCATGACCATGCACATACATATCATGATGAGTATAGTGAGATTTAATTGGGCATTACGACAAAGTACATAGACCGCCATCCAACTGCATCTATGCCTAAAAAGTCCACCTTCAGATTATCATCCGAACCCCCTCCAGTATTAAGTTGCTAACAACAGACAATTGCATTAAGTATTCCGCGTAATGTAACTAGTGACTACATCCTTGAACATAGCACTAATGTTTTATCCCTAGTGGCAACAGCACATCCATAACCTTAGAGGTTCTTGTCACCCCTCCAGATTCACGGAGACATGAACCCACTATCGAGCATAAACACTCCCTCTTGGAGTTACTAGCATCAACTTGGCCAGAGCATCTACTAATAACGGAGAGCATGCAAGATCATAAACAACACATAGATATAACTTTGATAATCAACATAACAAGTATTCTCTATTCATCGGATCCCAACAAACGCAACATATAGAATTACAGATAGATGATCTTGATCATGTTAGGCAGCTCACAAGATCCGATAATGATAGCACAATGGGGAGAAGACAACCATCTAGCTACTGCTATGGACCCATAGTCCAGGGGTAGACTACTCACACATCACACCGGAGGCGAGCATCTCGGCGTAGATTCCTCCGGGGAGATGAATCCCCTCTCCGGCAGTGGTGCCGGAGGCGATCTCCTGGATCCCCCGAGATGGGATCGGCGTTGGCGGCGTCTCTCGAAGGTTTTCCGTATCGTGGTTCTCGATGCGGGGGTTTCGTCACGGAGGCTATTTGTAGGCGGAAGGGCAGGTCAAGAGGCGGCACGGGGCCCCACACCACAGGGCCGCGCGGCCAAGGGGGCCGCGCCGCCTAGGGTGTGGCCCCCTCGTGGCCCCTCTTCGTCTCTCCTTCGGACTTCTGGAAGCTTCGTGGAAAAATAGGCCCCTGGGCTTTGATTTCGTCCAATTCCGAGAATATTTCCTTACTAGGATTTCTGAAACCAAAAACAGCAGAAAACAAAGAATCGGCACTTCGGCATCTTGTTAATAGGTTAGTTCCAGAAAATGCACGAATATGACATAAAGTGTGCATAAAACATGTAGATAACATCAATAATGTGGCATGGAACATAAGAAATTATCGATACGTCGGAGACGTATCAGCATCCCCAAGCTTAGTTCTGCTCGTCCCGAGCAGGTAAAACGATAACACAGATAATTTCTGGAGTGACATGCCATCATAATCTTGATCATACTATTTGTAAAGCATATGTAGTGAATGCAGCGATCAAAACAATGTATATGACATGAGTAAACAAGTGAATCATAAAGCAAAGACTTTTCATGAATAGCACTTCAAGACAAGCATCAATAAGTCTTGCATAAGAGTTAACTCATAAAGCAATAATTCATAGTAAAAGCATTGAAGCAACACAAAAGAAGATTAAGTTTCAGCGGTTGCTTTCAACTTGTAACATGTATATCTCATGGATATTGTCAACATAGAGTAATATAATAAGTGCAATAAGCAAGTATGTAGGAATCAATGCACAGTTCACACAAGTGTTTGCTTCTTGAGGTGGAGAGAAATAGGTGAACTGACTCAACATTGAAAATAAAAGAATGGTCCTCATAGAGGAAAAGCATCGATTGATATATTTGTGCTAGAGCTTTGATTTTGAAAACATGAAACAATTTTGTCAACGGTAGTAATAAAGCATATGCATCATGTAAATTATATCTTATAAGTTGCAAGCCTCATGCATAGTGTACCAATAGTGCCCGCACCTTGTCCTAATTAGCTTGGACTACCTGGATTACCACCGCAATACATATGCTTTAACCAAGTATCACAAAGGGGTACCTCTATGCCGCCTGTACAAAGGTCTAAGGAGAAAGCTCGCATTTGGATTTCTCGCTTTTGATTATTCTCAACTTAGACATCCATACCGGGACAACATAGACAACAGATAATGGACTCCTCTTTTAATGCTTTAAGCATTCAACAACAATTAATTCTTTTCTCATTAGAGATTTGAGGATGTTTGTCCAAAACTGAAACTTCCACCATGGATCATGGCTTTAGTTAGCGGCCCAATGTTCTTCTCTAACAATATGCATGCTCAAACCATTCAACTCAGTGTAGATCGCCCTTACTTCAGACAAGACGAACATGCATAGCAACTCACATGAAATTCAACAATGAATAGTTGATGGCGTCCCCAGTAAACATGGTTATTGCACAACAAGCAACTTAATAAGAGATAAAGTGCATAATTACATATTCAATACCACAATAGTTTTTAAGCTATTTGTCCCATGAGCTATATATTGCAAAGGTGATGATGGAATTTTAAAGGTAGCACTCAAGCAATTTACTTTGGAATGGCGGAAAATACCATGTAGTAGGTAGGTATGGTGGACACAAATGGCATAGTGGTTGGCTCAAGTATTTTGGATGCATGAGAAGTATTCCCTCTCGATACAAGGTTTAGGCTAGCAAGGCTTATTTGAAACAAACACAAGGATGAACCGGTGCAGCAAAACTCACATAAAAGACATATTGAAAACATTATAAGACTCTACACCGTCTTCCTTGTTGTTCAAACTCAATACTAGAAATTATCTAGACCTTAGAGAAACCAAATATGCAAACCAAATTTTAGCATGCTCTATGTATTTCTTCATTAATGGGTGCAAAGCATATGATGCAAGAGCTTAATCATGAGCACAACAATTGCCAAGTATCACATTACCCAAGACATTTATAGCAATTACTACATGTATCATTTTCCAATTCCAACCATATAACAATTTAACGAAGAAGAAACTTCGCCATGAATACTATGAGTAGAAACCAAGGACATACTTGTCCATATGCTACAGCGGAGCGTGTCTCTCTCCCATAAAGTGAATGCTAGAATCCATTTTATTCAAACAAAACAAAAAACAAAAACAAACCGACGCTCCAAGAAAAAGCACATAAGATGTGATGGAATAAAAATATAGTTTCAGGGGAGGAACCTGATAATGTTGTCGATGAAGAAGGGGATGCCTTGGGCATCCCCAAGCTTAGACGCTTGAGTCTTCTTGATATATGCAGGGGTGAACCACCGGGGCATCCCCAAGCTTAGAGCTTTCACTCTCCTTGATCATGTTGCATCATACTCCTCTCTTGATCCTTGAAAACTTCCTCCACACCAAACTCGAAACAACTCATTAGAGGGTTAGTGCACAATATAAATTGACATATTCAGAGGTGACACAATCATTCTTAACACTTCTGGACATTGCATAATGCTACTGGACATTAGTGGATCAAAGAAATTCATCCAACATAGCAAAAGAGGCAATGCGAAATAAAAGGCAGAATCTGTCAAAACAGAACAGTTCGTATTGACGAATTTTAAAATGGAACCAGACTTGCTCAAATGAAAATGCCCAAATTTAATGAAAGTTGCATACATATCTGAGGGTCATGCACGTAAATTGGCTTAATTTTCTGAGCTACCTACAGGGAGGTGGACCCAGATTCGTGACAGCAAAGAAATCTGGAACTGTGCAGTAATCCAAATCTAGTACTTACTTTTCTATCAACGGCTTAACTTGGCACAACAAAACACAAAACTAAGATAAGGAGAGGTTGCTACAGTAGTAAACAACTTCCAAGACACAAAATAAAAACAAAGTACTGTAGGTAAAAACATGGGTTGTCTCCCATAAGCGCTTTTCTTTAACGCCTTTCAGCTAGGCGCAGAAAGTGTGTATCAAGTGTTATAAAAGGGTGGTGCATCGGCATTCTTACCAGGGGTGTTACTCTTACCTTTCTTACTCTTATTCCTACTCTTTGGTCTAGGGAATACATGACCGCATCCGGGTGTAGAGGTAAAATTTAGAGTGCCTTTCCCAACATCTATGATTGCTCCCATGAGTTTCATCAGGGATCTTCCAAGTGTGATTTGTCCTGTCCCTACACATTCAATAACGAGATAATCAATGGATACCGTCCTCCCAAGAAAGGTTGTGAAAACACCTTCAGCTATGCCCATAGGAATTACAACAGAGTTATCCGCAAGAGTTATTTCTTCTCCCCCTTCAGTAAGTCCCCAAAGTGTCAAAGATTTATAAATTTTTTCAGGCATGAGGCAAAACTCGGACATAATATCACAACGAGCAGGAAAAGTTTCACCACCAATAGTAACTTTAACAGTAGGCACCCACATTGAAGGTTCAAAGCTTAATGGAACATAATCATAATATTCGCGAATTCGATTATACACTTCTTTTAAACAGGATATATTTGTTTCAATAGTGTCTAATCTATTATTCATACTAGCATGAGATGGATCAAAATTATTATCGGAGCTAAATGATGTAATCAATTTCCTTATAGCATTAAAAGCTTGATCCCCATCACAATGAAGGAAATCTCCTCCAACTACAGCATCTAAGGCATATCTATAACGAAGAATAAGCCCGAAATAGAAATTACTAAGAAGCAAACTTAAGGTCATTTTAGGTTCAGTTTTACTATAAGCATCAAAAATTCTAGACCATGCTTCTTTAAAATTCTCTTCACCTCCTTGTTTAAAGGTGAAGATTGATTCCTCAGGTGATAGAGTAACAACTACGGGAATAGACATTATAATAAGGTAAATGCAAGTAAACTAATTTTTTTGTGTTTTTGATATAGCAAACAAGATAGCAAGTAAAGTAAAACTAGCAACTAATTTTTTTGTATTTTGATTTAGTGCAGCAAACAAAGTAGTAAATAAAACTAAGCAAGACAAAAACAAAGTAAAGAGATTGAGAAGTGGAGACTCCCCTTGCAGCGTGTCTTGATCTCCCCGGCAACGGCGCCAGAAAATATGCTTGATGGCGTGTAACTCACACGTTCGTTGGGAACCCCAAGAGGAAGGTATGATGCGCACAGCAGCAAGTTTTCCCTCAGAAAGAAACCAAGGTTTATCGAACCAGGAGGAGCCAAGAAGCACGTTGAAGGTTGATGGCGGCGGGATGTAGTGCGGCGCAACACCAGGGATTCCGGCGCCAACGTGGAACCTGCACAACACAACCAAAGTACTTTGCCCCAACGAAACAGTGAGGTTGTCAATCTCACCGGCTTGCTGTAACAAAGGATTAACCGTATTGTGTGGAAGATGATTATTTGCAGAAAACAGTAGAACAAGTATTGCAGTAGATTGTATTTCAGTAAAGAGAATTGGACCGGGGTCCACAGTTCACTAGAGGTGTCTCTCCCATAAGACAAACAGCATGTTGGGTGAACAAATTACAGTTGGGCAATTGACAAATAAAGAGAGCATGACCATGCACATACATATCATGATGAGTATAGTGAGATTTAATTGGGCATTATGACAAAGTACATAGACCGCCATCCAACTGCATCTATGCCTAAAAAGTCCACCTTCAGGTTATCATCCGAACCCCCTCCAGTATTAAGCTGCTAACAACAGACAATTGCATTAAGTATTGCGCGTAATGTAACTAGTGACTACATCCTTGAACATAGCACTAATGTTTTATCCCTAGTGGCAACAGCACATCCATAACCTTAGAGGTTCTTGTCACCCCTCCAGATTCACGGAGACATGAACCCACTATCGAGCATAAATACTCCCTCTTGGAGTTACTAGCATCAACTTGGCCAGAGCATCTACTAATAACGGAGAGCATGCAAGATCATAAACAACACATAGATATAACTTTGATAATCAACATAACAAGTATTCTCTATTCATCGGATCCCAACAAACGCAACATATAGAATTACAGATAGATGATCTTGATCATGTTAGGCAGCTCACAAGATCCGATAATGATAGCACAATGGGGAGAAGACAACCATCTAGCTACTGCTATGGACCCATAGTCCAGGGGTAGACTACTCACACATCACACCGGAGGCGACCATGGCGGCGTAGAGTCCTCCGGGAGATGAATCCCCTCTCCGGCAGGGTGCCGGAGGCGATCTCCTGGATCCCCCGAGATGGGATCGGCGTTGGCGGCGTCTCTGGAAGGTTTTCCGTATCGTGGTTCTCGGTACTGGGGGTTTCGTCACGGAGGCTATTTGTAGGCGGAAGGGCAGGTCAAGAGGCGGCACGGGGGCCCCACACCACAGGGCTGCGCGGCCAAGGGGGGGGCCGCGCCGCCCTAGGGTGTGGCCCCCTCGTGGCCCCTCTTCGTCTCTCCTTCGGACTTCTGGAAGCTTCGTGGAAAAATAGGCCCCTGGGCTTTGATTTCGTCCAATTCCGAGAATATTTCCTTACTAGGATTTCTGAAACCAAAAACAGTAGAAAACAGCAACTGGCACTTCGGCATCTTGTTAATAGGTTAGTTCCAGAAAATGCACGAATATGACATAAAGTGTGCATAAAACATGTAGATAACATCAATAATGTGGCATGGAACATAAGAAATTATCGATACGTCGGAGACGTATCAGTCGACGTCAAGGTAGAAGCCACCATCAGTTGGAAGAACTTCATCTGAAACAAAGCATGCAAGGCTGAGTACAGGGACTCAGCAAGACTTAGTACAACCTATTAGCAAAGCGGGTATGCGAGGCTTTAGGTGGAGCTTATTTTGCAGAAAGCCAGTTTTCCTTTGTAAACAGGAGGGAGCAGAAGCTCGTCTATTCAGATCATTTTAAAAAGAGGTAAGAGAGCGATATCAACTCTAGCTCTAAGATCATCATGTTGAATCCACCGAATCTTCATCATTACCTGAACCTGTTACCTAGGATCACCCCTCGACACCCTGAGAAGGGATCCTTATACACACATAGATATCAAGTTTTACGATCAGGATCAAGTTGTCTATGATCATCACGTCCTTTCCCAAGTCGTCCTTAACCGTGGACACGGCTTTTCGAAAAGATTTACCCTGCAGGGGTGTACAACTTTACCCACACGCGCCGACCGACTCTTAATGCCAGAACGTTAGCACACTTCCTTGGTGTGCCGGCAGAGGGTGGTCGACCAAAACCTTTCCCTTACTTCGCCTATTCCATGAGTCAAACTAACTGGGGAGCTCCGTCATCGTAGGTAGCCATTCTCCGAGGAGGTCCCGGTCATTGTGCGCAGGGGATCCAGTTCAATGCCTCCAGCATCCTTCACCCCGGCCACGCCCTGTATGATGCACTTTGAAAACCTTTTCCACCTTTCCCCCATGCGTATGGCAAATGGAACTCGCAAACTAATTGACTCATGGGTAAGCTAGGTAAGTTCGGGCCAAGGGGTTCCCATGGGCCCCGTGTGGCTGTACGCTCAGTCTTGGTTCCAGAGGCAAGAACTCAGGTCCTAGTATCGGCGAGAACGAGTCAAATCACCACATCCCCATGTGGCGGCCCATCCAAGCCTTTAGCATGTTTATTAACATCATCACTGATCTTACCACGTCATCCTGTCAAACTAGGTTCATTCGTAGCTCTGATTCATCAACCGAATGGACCAGACTTCAACGGCTAAGCATGGCTAAGCATAATATATATATGGCTCTAGCGATGCAAACAAAGCTCAACCTAGTTTTGCTGGGAGCGGTGGATCAGGAACTTTGGGCTACAAAGATGGAATATGCACACATAGGATATCTAGAACTGCTGATAAAACATATTTGAAGCGGATGCAATATGTAAGAACCAGAAGTAAAGCATTTCGAAACCATATATGAACCAGGTTAGGGCTTGCCTTGTCCCTCATTGTTCTGGTGCTGCTCTTCGGTGGCGTTGATCTCAGGCTCGCGTTCGGTCCCTATCGATGAAGAACCAAACACCGGAAAGGAAGAGCACAATCAAAACAAGGTACAATGCAATGCACATACAACATGATGACATGTCATATTAAAGGGGTTTGGGTAACCCTAGGTGCATCGATGGAAATTAAAGGGGTTCGGCTTCGAACCCCGACATATGAGAGGGGTCAAATTAGGGTTTCTACTAAGGCTCATATTTAATTGGTTCAAAGATGTATGAAACATGGATAAACAACTAGGATTTGTTTTTCTGATCATTTTGATATATAATTTTATATTTTTCTGATTTAAAATGAATTATTTATGAATTTCCCAAGTTTAATTCATTTTAAATCAATTTCTGAAAATTATACAAAAAATAATAAAAGTTTAATAATTTGGACCCACTTGTCATAATTTTATTCTTTTCGAAAATATTTCCTAATTATTAAAATCCTGACAGATGGGGTCCACCTGTCATATTATTTCCTAATTAAAGAAATATAGAAATTAATTACAGAAAATGGAAAAACCAATTTATGGCGTCATGCTGACGTCAGCATGGCCATGAGCTCGAAATTGAGCTCTGGTTGGAGCTCAATCCGGCGATTCGGCCAGCAGTAGCGGCGCGCGCGTGGGGGAAAAGGAGCAAAACCTGTGGGAACCCCGGGAGGCCGTAGGCTAGACAAACCCAGATCTCCATCTGGCATAAGTCTAACCTAGATCTCTAGGGCCTACAGGGTGAGAATTGGTAACACAACAGTGACTCTACGACTCAAAGAGTAATACAAGCTCATAACTGAGCAAAAGAACCAAAGTATTACAAGCAGAGGTCACTGACCTGACATTTCATCAATCAACAGAAGCGAAGTTATGCTATTCTAAATAGCAAGATAGCAAAAGGCCTAAGAGGCCAGGAGCATAACGGCGACGTCCCAGCCCATAGATTCCAGGCTGCCACCTGGGAATCCCAAGCTACTCGTCGATGTCGACCTAGAAACCTTCATTTGTTGGAGCGACTTCTTCTGAAACAAAGCATGCAAAGCTGAGTACAGGGACTCAGCAAGACTTAGTACAACCTGTTAGCAAAGCGGGTATGCGAGGCTTTATGTGGAGCTTATTTTGCGGAAAGCCAGTTTTCCTTTGTAAAGAAGAGGGAGCAGAAGCTCGTCTATTCAGATCATTTTAAAAGGGGATAAGAGAGCGATATCACTAGCTCTACTGATCATCATATTGAATCCACCAAATCTTCATCATCAGCTGAACCTATCCACTAGGAGCACCCCCTCGGTACCCTGAGGAGGGATCCTTATCACACATTGATTCCAAGTTTTACGATTAGGTTAAAGTTGTCTATGATCAACACGTCCTTCTCCAAGTCGTCCGTAACCGTGGACACGGCTTTTCGAAAAGATTTACCCTGCAGGGGTGTATAACTTTACCCACACGCGCCGACCGACTCTTAGCGCCGTACGTTACACACTTCCTTGGTGTGCCGGCAGAGGGTGGTCGACCAAAACCTTTCCCTTGCTTCGCCTATTCCATGAGTCAATCTAACTGGGGAGCTCCGTCATCGTAGGTAGCCATTCTCCGAGGCGGTCCCGGTCATTGTGCGCAGGGGATCCAGTTCAACGCCTCCAGCATCCTTCACCCCGGCCACGCCCTGTATGATGCACTTTGAAAACCTTTTCCACGCCTTCGCCATGCAGAATGCCAAATGGAACTCGCAAACTAATTGACTCATGGGTAAGCTAGGTAAGTTCGGGCCAAGGGGTTCCCATGGGCCCCGTGTGGCTGTACGCTCAGTCTTGGTTCCAGAGGCGAGAACTCAGGTCCTAGTATCGGCGAGAACGAGTCAAATCACCACATCCCCATGTGGCGGCCCATCCAAGCCTTTAGCATGTTTATTAACATCATCACTGATCTTACCACGTCATCCTGTCAAACTAGGTTCATTCGTAGCTCTGATTCATCAACCGAATGAATCAGAATTCGTCAGCTAAGCATGGCTAAGCATAATATATATATGGCTCTAGCGATGCAAACAAAGCTCAACCTAGTCTCGCTGGGAGCAGTGGATCAGGAACTTTGGGCTACAAAGATGGAATATGCACACATAGGATATCTAGAACTGCCGATAAAACATATTTGAAGCGGATGCAATATGTAAGAACCAGAAGTAAAGCATTTCGAAACCATATATGAACCAGGTTAGAGCTTGCCTTGTCCCTCGTTGTTCTGGTGCTGCTCTTCGGTGGCGTTGATCTCAGGCTCGCGTTCGGTCCCTATCGATGAAGAACCAAACACCGGAAAGGAAGAGCACAATCAAAACAAGGTACAATGCAATGCACATACAACATGATGACATGTCATATTAAAGGGGTTTGGGTAACCCTAGGTGCATCGATGGAAATTAAAGGGGTTCGGCTTCGAACCCCGACATATGAGAGGGGTCAAATTAGGGTTTCTACTAAGGCTCATATTTAATTGGTTCAAAGATGTATGAAACATGGATAAACAACTAGGATTTGTTTTTCTGATCATTTTGATATATAATTTTATATTTTTCTGATTTAAAATGAATTATTTATGAATTTCCCAAGTTTAATTCATTTTAAATCAATTTCTGAAAATTATACAAAAAATAATAAAAGTTTAATAATTTGGACCCACTTGTCATAATTTTATTCTTTTCTAAAATATTTCCTAATTATTAAAATCCTGACAGATGGGGTCCACCTGTCATATTATTTCCTAATTAAAGAAATACAGAAATTAATTACAGAAAATGGAAAAACCAATTTATGGCGTCATGCTGACGTCAGCATGGCCATGAGCTCGAAATTGAGCTCTGGTTGGAGCTCAATCCAGCGATTCGGCCAGCAGTAGCGGCGCGCGCGTGGGGGAAAAGGAGCGGGCCGACTCAGGGAGCCTTTTGGGGGCGGCGCCGCCTCGAATTGGTCGCCGGAGCTTCGCCGGAGACGAAGCTCGACGGCGGCCGGGGCAGGTGGTGCGGCGCGGCGGCGATAGAGGGGGGGGAATCGGGCAGGGCGAGGGTGCTGGGAGGACGAGGAGCTCACCCCGAAGCTGGTGGAAGGGTCGGCGACGGTCGGGGGAGCTCGCCGGCGCCGGAATCGACGGTGGCCGGCCGTCCCTGTAAGCAGTAGGGTTAGGGTTTGGGGGGTCACGGGAGAGCGCCGGAGAGGGGAGAGTGGGGCTAGGGCTCTGAAGCGGCGGCGGCGCGCTATTTCTAGCTCACCGGGGGCGGCGGGGCGCATCCTAGCCGGCCGGAGCATCGGGTGGCCGGCGCCAGGCCACCGAGCTGCTTCGGTGCGCGGGGGAAGACGACGGTTTTGCAAATACCCCCCTGTGGGGAAGTTGGGCTGAGGTGGGGTGCGGCCTGGGCCATTTGGGCCGAGCTGGGCTGCGGCCAAAGAGTGAGAAAGAGAGGGGGAGGAAGTGGGCTGCGCCCAGGGAGAGAAGAGAGGAGGGTTTCTCCCCTTATTTTTTTCCCTTTTCTTTTTCTGATTTTTTGTTTCTCTTTTCAAAACCAATTTTCAAATCTGTTTTTGAATGAAGTTTGAAACTCAAATTTTCCAGGGAAGTAATAAACACACATGGACTGGTTTAATGAACAATGCCATGTTGTCCATTTTGAAAACTTGAGAGATTTTGAATAAGATTGAATTAGAGGGATTTGCATAATTGAAAATGGAGATGCAAATTTTGTTCAAACTCAAACTACATGCATGAGATGCACATGAACACTCATTTATTTAGATAAACAAGGTTGGGATGTTACAATGAGCTCGGTGCTATATACATATTGAGTCCATTATCGAGGAGCCTGGCAACGAGCCTATTATAGGTGTTCCTGCCATCGAGTCTATTATCAGAGTTCCATTGTCGACTCTTATCCTTTGCATAGACAAGATTGTTTGCCTATAATCTCATTCAGAGATAATAGCACCCACCTCCCCCTTGTGCGAACTCATACGTCTTCTCATGTTGGCTTCCATGGATCAAGACTCCTGCGATGAAGAGTCTATGTCCACCCCAACTACTGTAGAAACATCTGTTGTGAACAACCATTTTGGCAATCCAATTCCTATGATGTTGGTGTTTCCGCATATCAAATTAAACATATTCTGTCTATGTTTGATTATATTATGCAGATGCTCCAAAAGAAACGTGGCGGAGAACCATGTCTACAGAAATAGGGAAGAGAAATAAACATATGAGGTACTATTAGATCTAGACCCAAATATATATGTACGATGTTGTTCTTGAAAGACTACTTTGAACTTAGATACCCTATCTGCGATTTTTTCTGCATCTCATGTATTGTGGTTTCAACCGAATAAAATAGACTCTTCATCGGCTTCACTTACACCGCGTTCGCATGTCTTAGATAAATTCTGAAATATAACTCGGCTTTTGAATTGTAAGGGCATTATACTACTATGAAATTTATACAGGGTTTTTGTTTGGTTGCGCCACCTATATTTTTCGCTGTCAAAACCCATTGTTATATTTTTCTTGTGGTTATCCAATAGATTCCACTGTCATCTTAGTTAGTAGGGAATTACTGTGTAGATGAACACTGATGGCAATGTATAATATATTTACCGGTTCACTCTACATTGCATGACTTAATTGGCTATGGTTTGTTGAGGCTATCCCTATTTGTTAGTCAAGTATGTAAGGTTTATTGTTTGTCCAATTCATTTGCCTCTGAAAACACATGATGATCTATCATTTTGAACCTACAAAAGGATCACCACAGGAGCCTTCTGGATAGTGTGTTGCCTACATTTTTGTTTTCATATTGGATTAGCTTTAAAATATAGCATATTATTCTCTCTTCTTTGTTCTTATATTGCTTTTATACTTTTTGATCTTTTGGTGTAGCCAAAGTGAGCGTTCTGGATAGTGGGTTGCTACATTTTTTGTTTTCATATTGGATTAGCTTTAGAATATAGCAGATTATTTCTCTGTTCTTGTATTGCTTTTATACCTTTTGATCTTTTGGTTAAGAAGAGATAATAAAGAATCATATTTGTGGTAGCTCAACACAGATGAGCTTTAGTGTTGGGGTTCCATGGTGTTTCCTAGGGCTCGCCTCATTGTGAGACGTAGTGAAACCTGAGGTATGCACTATCTGCTCTTCCTTTTCTTATGTCCTCTGCTTCTAGACCATTTTCTTTTTATTATCCATCTTCAGTTCTTCACTAAATCCAAGTGACTAAAATTATTGCTTTACCACCTTCCTTTGTGTAGTTAACATAGCTCGTATTTTTTTTCAGATAATGTTGATAATTTTCTCCATAACTTTACTTCTTTCATGCAAAATGATGCCCTGCGCGATCATTACCTTGATCATAATGATCTTTGCTTCTTGTTTTGCTTGACCATCAAACTTGGATCTTCCATGACGGTCACATTATGGATAAGTGCATTTTATACATCTCATTGTTTAACCATTTTCTGTATTATCCAAGTTATCCTTTAAAAAGTTAATTTATCTTGCTACAACCTACAGTTCATTTTTACTGTTGCAGATGCCCAAAGATTGTTCTTGTGATATTATATCTCTACTATATTAAATGGTTAGAGGTGGTGAGATGGTTGGTACGTCCGCTACTACCCTCCCTAACGAAACAAATCACGGGCATGTCCCGTCCCGAGAAAAAAATTGCGAATAGAAAAAGTGAAGGAACCGCATACCCAGCCCACGACTCCACGCCGCCTCCCCAATTCGCCGCCTGCCCGCCTTCCCATACCCCGGGAAGCAACGCTTTCCCTAACCTCCGCCCTGTGTGATTCTGCCCTCCACCCCACGTCGCTCCCAACATCGAAACCATCCCTCGATCAAGAGAGCCGCGGTGGCATGGGATTTGCTAGACTGCTGGAGCGGGATCCATGACGGAGAGGGTTCGGCGCCATGGCTGGCCAGCAAATCCCCCCTCTCGGTGCCCCCCATGGGGAAACGGATGGGGTCGGCTGACCCAAAGGATGGCGGCGGCGATGTCTGCATGACATGGACGGGACATACAACGTCTCCAGCGCCGATAACTAGCCCGGGACCTCGCCACCGCCAACCTGCACCAGCAAATCGCCATCGATGCCTACTACCAGGATCTCGCCGCCTCCCATTGTACCTGTCCACCACGAGTGGAGTTTCAGCGAACAGCTCCTCCGTTTGTATCTGTTCATCACGAGTTCAGCAACGTTACCCCAAAGGTCCATGCCACCCTCTGCCTCCCACTCGATTGTTGCATAGACCATTTTGCTTTTTTTTTTTCCTGTGCCTACCCCTCATTTGGGGTTAAAATTCATGTTCTATTTTCTTCAACAGGCTAATGGAGATTTTCAGATACTTTTACACAAACTCTTGCATCCAATCGGCTACACACAGGGACACATCAATCATTCTGTATTCGAGGGACACAAGTTCCAGGGAAGAATTGAAGTTCTTATACAGTTTTGGGTGCAACACTTCTGAAATGAAATCAAGTTTCCAAAGGAGGAGTCGTTTTCCTCATTGTGCTTTATGAAGTTGCATATCGGATTACATCCCAAGATGACCACTGTAGGTAACATTTCGGTTGTGTAGTTGCCTTAGCCCCTTGTACTATTTTTCAGATACCCAATCGTAAGAAGATAATAATCCTAATGTTTGTCCATTCTAAATCGATCACTGGTGCATCTGAAATTATTATGTTCCGGTTTGTGTGACTAATTAAAAGTAATACCTCGGGCTAGATCCTCATCTGAAATTGTGCAAATCGGGAACTGTTGAGACTAAATCAACTTCGTCTTTGTTTCAAACAATAGTTTGGCCATTATTCACAAATAGAAGCAGTTGATGCTATGTACATTCAGTCTTATGAATGCAACTTTTTGAAAGTTGTAACAGCAATGATGATCTTCCCACCATTTTTAGTGATGCATTTTGTTTTGGGGCAATTAGACACCTTTTGTATGAAATTTATCACTCGTGTTTATCTAGCGATTGTGTTCTTTCTACTCATTTGCTTACTTACTCTTGGCATCCTTGGATTTGAAAAGTTTGGCTCACAGGTTGCACGCCGTGCTAATGGTCTAGGAATATACGTGATTGCACATGATCCATATGCTTCTGCTGATCGTGCTCGACATGGATCCAATATGTTCTAATTGAATAGATGTCTTAGTCCGAGGCCACGCCACCAACCTCCAATAGGTGATACCCTCCTCACCTCTGACCTTATTCGTGTCATCCTCCTCGGAGACAGGACCAGTGCTACCTCATACGTTGCTGAAAGCCCAAAACTGGTCGTTCCGCGGCATCTTCGTCGCACACGGCGTACATGATTCCTTTGACATGGTCTGCTCCAGTGTCCAGGATGACCTGGTGACACTCTGCCGTTGAACCATGCCTGCTCTCATCAAAGATCTGTCTGTGCAGGGTGCAGGCTTCCTGGACTAATTGGTATTTGTTGATGAATCTGAATTTCAGCGGACATCTCGGTCGGAAGAATTCAAGCCCCTATTTGTATGCACCTCATCCCTGTTTCCTGTTTTCTTGGTGAATGTATTTAGGATTTCACTTTTTGGGTGTGTTTTTATGTATGTTCAGAAAAGGTTGCCCATTGTGCTGTATTAAATCAATTTGTTGCACTTTTCTCAGGTTGATCAAAGATGGAATTCTTCAGTGAATTTGGTGATGCTAATAGAAAAATAATTCATGAAGCCATTGTCAGAGGGAGTTACAAGGTTGCAGTAAAGAAGACCTGCAATACCTTTGAGCACTTATCTGATGCTGCCCGGATTCTCTGTGAGATCAAATTGCACCGGCTATTGAGATATCCTGACATAGTTGAGATCAGGCAAATAATGTTACCTCCATTGAGGAGGTGCTTCAGGGATATTTATGTTCTTTTTAACTTGATGGATGCAGACCTCCACAAAGTCATAAAGGTTAATAATGAATTAACCAAAGAGCACCATCTATTCTCTCGATCTGATGCTATGCGCACTGAAATTTGTTCATACCGGTATGCTACTTTTTTTCAAATTGAAATCTGAGTTAGTGTATAGTTTTTTAAGTATCTAGCGGAAGTTCTTTTTGTATCCACAATTCAGTATTGATGATTTGATACACTTCGTTAGGGCATACAAATTTCTATGCAGTGCTAAGAGCTAACAGAATAACCTTTCTCATGCTTTCTGCATTAAAGCAACCTACCTGTAGCTTTTGGATTCCCTGTAGTGTAGCTTTGTAAGCCAAGAACGAATGTACTAAACCAACACTCAAGTTTCATTTACATCCTTTATATAGTAGATATTCCTTGATATCGATAGCTTTATGCTTAAAGTATGTAAAAGACCATTCAAAACACTAGAATTTCCTTGACTATTTTGATAGCATGTAAAATACCATGCTTAAACAATAAGCTATATTCTGCTATTAAATCATATGTAAATTTGAGTCATCAGCTTATTCTAAAATACACCAGCACATTTTTTTTCAGTTAGACAGATACAATTATTGGGCTTGTTGTGGAGAAATTGATGGTTTCATATTTCAGTTATGCAGATACAAGTGAGAATAGTCATGCCCGATAAGCTAATTGCTATATGAATATTTCCTTCTTTCCCAAAAAAATGAATTGTGGTCTTGAACGGGAATTTCATATATATAATAGTGTATCAGTCAGAAATATACTTTAACTGACATAATTTGGGTTATAGCTTGTTTTTGAAGGTACCTGTGTTATAGCTTAGTTTCAAACAGTACACCTGTGTGGTGAATAAACGGGAAAATATGCCAAGCAAAAATGACAGCAAAATCTGTAGGGAAGAACTATGTTGAATGGCCTAACTTTAATCGACTGGGTGATGATTTCCTATTCATTCGGGGTGAATCCTGCATATACGAAATAAATTCACTATAATTTTTTACGATTTGGATCCATGAATTTTTTTGCTCTTCGTTGCGGTTGTACATTTTCTGGTAGGGCGTGTTTTTCTTCTTTTATGCTGCTAGGATGGGGTTCACCGGGTCATGTTTCAGGTGGACATGAATTGGGTTGAGTACAAATCAGTGGCAACATACAAATCTGAATTTCATACAAACGGGTATTCAATAATTGTTGTCCTGAGGGCTCATATTAGATTTTGTGCAAGAAGTTTCTAAATTAAATATGGTTTCACGTGCACACATGATGATTGAATGAACAAGGTGCTCAATTTTACATTGAACAATAAGGATGGGTAACAC